>NC_050579.1:145642098-145954598 GCF_011100635.1 Trichosurus vulpecula | reverse complement strand
TTCCGCATCCAACCTGAGACACTCAGTCCTTCCACAGAAGCCTTACACTAGACATGAGACAAATGTGCTATGAGAAATGATGAGCCGGATCCTCTTGGAAAAGCCTGGAGCTACTTGCATGAATTGAAGCAAAGTGAAATATACTGTGTACAAAGTAAAAGCAATATTATAAGATGATCAGCTGTGAATGACAGCAATGCAATGATCCAAGACAACTCTGAAGGAATTATGATGAAAAAAGATATACATCCCCAGAGAAAAAACTGATGGTATCTGAATACAGAGAGAAGCATATTTTTTTGATTTCTTTATTTTTCTTGAGGTTTTTTTTTTTATTAGTTTAGGGGTTGGTTTTTTTGTCCATGTTTTCTTTCACAACATGACTACTATGGAAATATTTTGCAGAACTACACATGTATAATCTATATGAAATTGCTTGTCTTGTCAATGAGAGAGGCAAAGTGGGGAGGGAGGAAGGGAAAGAATTTGGAACTAAAAGTTTTAAAAACAAATGTTAAAAATTATTTTTACATGTAACTGCGGAAATATAAAATACTAAACAAAAAAGAAAAAAAAAACTAACAATAAACTTAACCAATTAAGTCAAGTCAAATGAGGACCCATACCCATAAGTGATGTTCTGTAGGATCTGAAAATTAGTATAATGATAACTAGTATAAGAAATAAAAGAGCTTTTGGTATGACTTGAGCAACAACTTCAGCACAGGCTTGAAACACTAATCAAATGTAGAATTTTAAGGAAAGATTGCTCCAAATCACTGTGAGAGAAATTCAAACCGTTCTCAAGTTTTGCCTCATACCTAGCAAAATCAGCAAAGATGACAAAAGATAGTCATAGGGTTGTAAGGACTATGAAAACACAGGCATGTTTCTTGGAACTGTGAAGTAGTTCAACCATTCTGGACAGCACTATGAAATTATTGTCAAAGGACCACTAAAATGTCTATACCCATTGTCTCAGAGATCACACTGCTAGGCATCTAGCCCAAGTAGGTCAGCGACAGAAAGAAAAGTCCCATGTATACCAAAATATTGATGTCAGCACTTTTTGTGCTATCAAAGGACTGGGAAGGAGAGGAAATGGGTGTCCACTGATTGGGGCATGGCTTAGTGAATTGTGATGCCTGAATGTGATGGGATGTTACTGCTCCATAAGAAATGACAACAATGAAAAATTCAGAGAAGCATGGGAATATATGAACTTAAATAAACTGATGTACAAGGTAACCAATAGAACCAAGAAAATAATATATACAACTATATCAATGTAAGCATAAATAATAATAAAACAAAACTGAATAATTATAATGGACCTGAGGGAAAAAAAGATGAGAAACACATTTTCCTCCCCTTTTTGCCAAGGCAAGGGCAAGACTCATTTACCAACTCAGTTGATGTGTATACTGGTTTTGTTGAACTATTTTTTTTTCTGTCTCATTAAAACCTTTGTTACGAGAGATGGCTTATTGGGTAAGGGAAAGAAGAGAAAGAAATATTCAGAAATGAATGAATGCGTTATAAAAACAAAAAGGTGTCGATATAAATATGAATTTTCTTTTTAAAAAGCAGACCTTGATCACTGGCTTGGCTACAACTTTATTCTGAAGAAATCTGCTTTGGGAAAGAATGTTGCCTTATAGACTTACTTTACAATGCAATGTGAGATTGACATTTTAGAAATAACAGTGGACATAGCCCATATATACCTTCATTGAAAAAGGGAAGAACACACAAAGAAGGAGGGTAATGGTATCAATAACCTCTTCATATTTTCATCTTGTAATCCCTTCCTTCCATTAAGGCTCATCACATATGCTACTACCTACCTAAAGTCTTTTCATTTCCTCTAAGTATTAGACTTATGTGTGTACATGTTGTTTTTCAGCAGTAGGCTAAAACCTCCTGAAAGACAGGGACTGTTTTGTATCTCCAGTGCTAAAGACTGTGTCTGGAAAATAGTAGGTGCTTAATAAATTCCTTTGTTGGATTTAATTAAATTATCGTTTCCCAAATTACAAAGTGAAAACATGTTAGAGACATGTGAATTTTAAATAGATTCATTATCATAAGTAATCATAGGGAATAGCAAAAGAACCAACAATGAATGAAATATCTACAATTAAAGGTATACTGCTAATGCATGTATCATGAGTGAGGACAGGAAAAGGGAAACCTCAAAGGCTGCTGTATATATGAATTAGAATGCATTTGATGTCACTTTCCCACTTGGGAGATTATTCAGTAGTTTTGTGTTTAAGTGGTATTTTTTTCCATCAAAACAATTTTATGTGCATGGAGAAAGTGAGGATGGAGGAAAATTCATCTGTTGACTTAGTAAGCTTTGGGGGAACTATAAGTTCTTTAGTGGTACAATAAAAAGAACATTGGATTGGGAGTCAAGGGTCTTCAGTTGAAATCCCAGTTCATCAATTTACCAGTGTTATGACCTTGGAGTAATTTAACATCTGGGTATCAGCTTCTTCTGGAACAGGAAGAGATTAGACAAAATTATCATCATATTGCTTCCAGCTCAAAAATCTGTGATCCTGTGAAATATTTTTCATTTTCTTTTCTTACTTCTGTATCTTATAATCTTTCATTGCCTTCAAGATTCAGCCCAAGTACCATCTTCTACATTAAGGGTTCTTACTCTTTTTCTGTCTCATTGACCCCTTTGGCAGTCTGGTGAAGCCTATAAACCCCTTCTCAGAATAAGGTTTGTAAAGGCATAAAACACCTGGGATTACAAAGAAAACAAATTCCATTGAAATTGCTACATATTCTTTAAAAATTTAAATCAAGTTCACAGATTCCAGGTAAAGAACCACTATAAATCTGCAATTCTCCTTTCTCCTGGTATCACATTATATCTATTTTGAATAAATTCTGTCTCTATATATGTTCATATTGGCTCCTCTAATAGAAAATAAGCTCTTAGAAGACAGGGACTGCTTTGCTCCTTTCTTTGTCTCTCCAGTACCTAGCATAGTACACCTAGGTTCTTAACTTTCAAATGCCACCTCAGATACTTGCTAACTGTGTGACCCTAGGCCATCCTAGATTTCCCCATCTGTAGAATTGGGAAAATAATAGTACTTGTTTCCTAGGGCTGTTGGGGGGATAAAATGAGACAATATTTGTAAAGCACTTTGTAAAACTTAAAGCTCTATGTAAATGGTAGCTAATGTTGTTATTATTATTATTAAGAAATACTGATTAATTAATTGATTGAATGGAACCTCCACAAGCAGCCTGTTGGCCTCATCACAGAATGGAAATGACCATGGGTCCACAAATGCTATACCAGTGGAACACATGGACAGATACCACCACGGACAGGTGGACAATGAACTGGGCCCAGAATTGAATAGAGAGATGAGCTGAATGATATTTTTGCAATTGTGCTATATTTTCAATTATTCCAAGTCACTCCCTGATACAACCTGGTTAACACCAGTGTCCTTCCATTGTGAGGCAATGTGTCTACAAATCACCTCACCTCACAACGTCTGAAGAATGAAAGCTACAAATAACCTAAAGAATAATAGAAATATTCATGGTGAGCCTAAATAGGCCACAGCAGGTTACCAAGAATGACTTGTACACAAGACGCATCAGGAACAACTAGGAAATGTGTGATTGGCAAAGGAGGCAGGCCACTTATGTAGCAAGAACAAGGGCTGCATTCATACTTACAGAATGTTAAAAAAAAATAAAATAAAAGAAGGCCTCCGACACACAGATATATCTTCTCTGGAGGATTTATGCAAGAAAAAGGACAAGAATAAGAATTACATAGGACAGGAAGGTGTGAATGGGTCTAGTTCTGCCTCACTGGAGGAAGGCAGATCCCACGTTGATAAGATCCCAGATCCATCGAAGCTCTGAGGTATAAAATATTAATGGGGAGTAACAGGAGGGGTAAGGCACTTGCATTTCAGTAGAAGGATTAAAGTTAGGCAACAGAAAAAAAGGTTTCTCTTTAAGCATGGTAAATAATGGAATGGAAGGCTACCCTTGAAACAATTCATCTGTTATCTGAACAGATATTGCCTGACTTGTGAAAAATCGGGTCCGGCTTTGGCTCTGCTCCAAGAGTTCAGGTTTAGATCAGGAAAGACTTGTGAGTATGCTTTAGACCTCAATCCCAGGACCTGCCCTAATTCCTTAACCTCCAAACTTGGCCCTAGACCACATCAGCAACTAGGCCCATCCACACCCAGCCTGAAAGTGTGAGGAAAAACAAGCCGTATTCCTTTGTTTGCTCTGGCATCGTTAGTCAGCCACACTGCAAAACATGTTACCAAAAAAGGTACTAGGTCTCTAACTCTACAGGATTCTACCCAATTTAAGATTTCATCCTTCTCACTTTACCTACGAATACTCCTCAGAGATTCTAGTTTCTAAAGCAGGCCTGCACAACACACCGCACACTGACCACCTGTGGCCCACCCAAGCAGCCTGCAGGCCTGCCCTAGGGTATTAGGCTTCTTAATCACTTCTTAAAGGGCCAGTGAGTGCCATTAGCGCTGTCTGAGAACAGCCTTAAGCCCCTGGATGACCCGGAGCCATAGTTACAGCCTCTACATTTTTCACAGGCCACCCAAAATCCTTCCTCAGGCCACAAGTGGCCCCTGCAGGCCAAACGTTGTGCAAGCCTGTTCTAAGGACTATCAAGAATGCCTTCATCAATTAGCAAACATTTATTAAACCCCTACTATGTGCCAAACACTAAGCTAGGCATCAATTAAGAGAATGAAACAATCTTTATTAATAGAGGAATAAGTATTTGTAGATAGATGGACATACACATATATACACACCTACACATACATATGTAATATGTGCCTCTATATATGCATATGTTTGTGTGTTATGTATGTGTATACTTTATATGTAACCTACACATAATAATGTGCATCTATATATGCACATGTGTACATATGTGTACATATAAATGCATGTTTAGATTATATATGAGTGTGTTATGTGTGAACATACATGCACATACATGCATATCATATACACACATGCCTTATATGTGAGTGTATGTGTATATACGTATGTGGGTATATACATATATTGTATGACATATATGAGTGTGTGTCCATATATACATATATGAGTGCATATGTGGGTATATGAGTATATATACATATGAGTATATACAGAATAAATATTAAGAAAATAAATACAAATGAATAGAAAGCAGAGCAGCTCTGCCTTACAATATACGGTCACCTCAAAATCCACCAGAAATGGATCTTTTGGAACAAGAAGAGCTGAGAGCACTATGTGCAAGGCTTCTGGGATCGTTTGCGGAGAGCTGGGACACAGACGCAAATCTGATGCTAATGTGCCAAATGCTTGACTCTGTGGACTTGACACGGCTTCAGAATGGAGGCAAGCACAGGCCACCGCTGGGTCTCTGCTCCCTCCTTCTTCTCCCTGGATCTATCTCCTAAATCTCCTCAGCCTTCACATATAGCCCTCCCAGGAGGACCTGTTCCAAAACACCTGTTTCTGGTGAATTCTGGGATAGCTATACATCGCAAGGCAAGGCTACAATAGTAAATAATGATGATGATGACGATAGGAAACTTTTATGTAGCACTTACTATGTGCCAGGCTTACACTGCGCTAAGCGCTTTACATTTGATCCTCATGATGATCCTGAGAGGCGGGCGTTAATATTATTCCTATTTTACAGATGAGGAAACTGAGAAACGGGAGTTAAGTGACTAGTCCAGGGTCACATAGCTAGTATCTGAGGCCAGATTTGAACTCCAGTCCTCTTGACCCTAAGCCTGGCACTCTATCTACTGTGTCACCTAGCTGCTCCAATACAAGGTAGTTAGGGGAAAAGAACATAGTATTATGGGGAAGGGCGTCAGGAAGGGAGTCATATAGGTTATATAGAAGGTAGGGCCTGAACTGTGTCTTGAATGCATGAATCAATAGGATTTATTAAATACTTACTATGTGCCAGGCACTATGCTAAGCCATGGGAAAACAAATAGAAGCAGGCCTAAGGCAGCCTAGTTTGCAAATGGCCTGCGAAGTGTGGGGTACCCTGGATTCCAGGCAAGATAAGGCATAGGGTCACCTATCAGATTCCAGTGTCCTAGGTAGGGACATGGTCCAACTTCTGGTAGGAGGAAGATAGGAAGATAGCAGGAATAGAGGTGGAAATAGATGAAAATGGCAGTGAAATACATGGTAGCCTATATTCCAGGCAAAACAGTCAAAAGCTCACCTATCAGATACCAAGAGCCCAAGGGCAGAGTCCAACTTCCAGAATCTTGAGGGAAAAAGAATTATATAAGGCAGAAAGTTCATGTCAGGCATGGAGTATGGCCAGCAAAAGCACAGACACAGATGAAGTGCCATGGTTAAAGACAGATAGATGGCCAAGGAAGGACAACGGCAGAATATGGGTTGGAGGGTGGAGGATGAGGGTGATTGGGGAGGACAGTAACATTCAATGAAGCCAGAAAGGGAAGGGTCAGATTGTGAAGGGCTTTAAAATTGAACACGGGAATTTATGTCTTATTACTGGAGTCAATTGAATACTGGAGAGACATGGTCAGATCTATGCTAAAAAAAAAAAAATCACCTTAGAAGCTGTTCAGAGGATGGACCACAGTTCAGAGGGTGTTGAGGCAGGGGAGACCAATTAGAAGGCCATTAAGATAATTTAGGTGAGAGGTTATAAAGGCCTGACCTAAAGTGGTATCTGTGTGAGCAAAAAGAAAGGATTGGATTAAAGAGAAGTAAATCTTGTAAGATTGGTCGAGTGACTGGACATGTGGGGCGAGTTATAGAAGAGATTCGGAAGCAAGGAAGATGCCAAGGTTACAAACACAAGAGACAGCGAGGAGAATGGAAATGAGGCTGTAGTTAGCAGTTGAAGGTATAAATTTCTGAGAGTCTTGGCATGATCTTTACCTATTCTCACTGTGTACTGTGTGAAGATCCCTGCCTATGCTATTCATACTTTCGCATCTTCTTCATTAGAGGCTGTGGGAATTTTTTTTTCAGTCGATTCACCAAATATTTGCCAATATGTACCAAGCTCAGGGTTAGACCCAGAAGATGAATAGGAGACAGTCCCTACCCTAAGGAATTTCCAATATAATAAGGGAGATAATACATGTACCTAATAATAATTATATCATAAGATAGAATAAAAGGCATTAAATTGAAATATAGTGGATAGAAAGCTAGTCCCAGAATCCTGAACATCTAGGTTTGAGTGCTACTTCTGATACATACTGGCTGTTTGACTCCAGAGGAACACTTAAACTCTAAATGTCCCAGGAGATACTCTAAGACTTTCCGTTTCAGAGCAGTTGCAAGTAGGCATTGGTAAAAGGACTTTTCTCACTGGGCGGCTGTCTATACACAGTGAAATCAAAGTCTGGGTCCAAAAAAATAAGATGGCATACAATAGAGCAGTATCAGGACTAAAAGGAGGAAGAGAGAGTTTCTTACTGAGAGGATAAGGAAAAGTTTCATGGTTAAAAAAAAAAAGGTAGGCTTGGAATTGGGTAGAGATGAAAGGAGGGCATGCCAGAAGTAGAAGATCAAGAGGGCAGTGCAACCTGAGGGGGCTACTCTGTTTGCTTGGCTTTTTTTTTTAAGTAATTAAATTCCTTTACAAGTGATGTTTTTGCTGAGGGGCTTGCTAGTTTAACAGGAAAAAGAATCCCTGAGGGACCCCCTAAGCAAGAAGCACAAGGGATCTCATATGATCTGTTCCTTTCTCTGCTTTTGGCAAAAACTCAGGAACAATGTGTTGTTGCTATACTGAATGGCTAAGGTAAATGTGGTAAACTTGCCAGTTAGGGGCAACACTGCAGGTTAGGAGATGGTGATTTTTGTAAATTCCTGAGTAACCAAAACTGACATATTCTTGGAGATTGTGGCTTCTGGGAGGAGAGAGAAGGATTATTGTCCTTCAGGGACAGAAGCCAAAACAACCACAGGAAAAAGATTTGGACCTGAGGGATCTATATTAATCTTTTTTTTTAATGCTTTTCTAAGCAGGACCAGGAAAAAAGCATACTCAATGACTATAACAGTACAACAGAATAGATGGAGAGAACAACAAAACAATCAAAACTGAATCATGAAAAAATTTAAGGACCAAGCTTGGCCCCAAAGAAGAGATGAGGCAATACTTATTCCCATCTCCTTTGCAGAAGTTGGGGTGCATCAAAATTTTTTTTGAAATGTTGGTTAGTTTTGCAGAACTTTTGTTTTCTTCCTTCCTCTTTTTTTTCTTTATTTTAAGGAATGACTCTCTGGCAAGGCATAGGAGGAAGAGAAACAGAGGGAAATGTTACTAATATAAAAAGAATAGATACCAGAAAAAACATTTTAAATAAACAATACTTTTATTTTTCTATCTTAATTTTAGTAAATATAATGTTTCAACAACTTACAGTTTACTTTATTGAGTCTTAAAATACTCCCCTTCCTCCTCCAATCATTATTCAATGTCTCTCATTCTCCTCTGTCTCCATATTCTATGATCTTGTTCACACTTGAGTTGGCAATCTCTTCTCTTGCTGCCTTATCTCAGATCCTCTCTAGGACAGTTTCCATAGAGTTAATTTTCAATCAATAAGTAAGCATTTATTAAGTACCTAATTCTTGTCTCACACTAGCACTATGCCATGTGCTAGGGATACAAAAACGGAAATGCAACAGTCCTTGTTCTCAAGTAGCTTACATTCTTTAGGATGAGAGAGAAGTCACTTAATGAAAGTACTGTCAAGAAATTGAAAAAGGTAATGAATATTAGATTGTAGAGTAAGATAACATGTGATTAGAGTGAGATGTGAATCTAAAACTGGGTGATCGATTCAGGAACATAAAAAATCATGGGTGATTCTCAATAAAATATGCCTTTGTAGCTATAAAATTAGAATGCTTCATAGTACTTTCTTTTGAGCCTTGAGAAAACTATTTTTAAAATTTCAGTATCATGGAATGTAATAGTAGAGTTAAACTTTTATCTAACTAATAATGCCCCAAATTATGGCGACATTGCTAAACATGAGAATAGAGGAGTCAACTACATAGAGCAAATCTACAATGGACAAAAGAATTCCAGTTTCCAAAGTGTTATGAGCTGACATTTATTCACTCTCTCCATTTCTTGCCTTCTCTTCCTCTCCTCTCACTGTTATCTAACACCTCTCTACTCTGGTTGATTATCTCATTACTCAACTGAAACTGTACTTTCTAAAATTATCAATGATCTCTTAATTGCCAAATGTAATGGCCTTTTTTCAGTTGTTATCCCTTGACCCTTGTGCAGTATTTAATGCTGTTTGTTTGTTGCTCTTTCTTCTGGGATACTCTCTCCTCTCTGGGTTTCCATGGTACTGCTCTTTCTTGGTTCTCCTCTTCCCTATCTGATTGCTCCTTTTTGGCGTCCTTTGCTGCATTATCATCCATGTCACACCCTTTAACCATATATGTCCCCCAAGGCTTTGTTCTGGCACCTCTTATCTTTTTTCACTATACTTTCTTACTTGGTGACCTCATCACTTACCATGGAAATGATCATTTCTATGAAGATGATTCCCAGTTCTATATATCTAACCCTAATCTCTCTCCTGAATTCTAGTCTTGCAGAAATGTCTGTTGGACATTTCAAATAGGGTGTCTCATAGGCGTCTCAAATTTAACATGACCAAAACTAAACTAATTGTCTTCTCCCCACCCAACCCAAACCAATCCATCTTCTGAACTTGTCATTACAATTGAGGGTATCATGATCCTTCAAGACACTCAGGTTTACAACCCTGTTGTCAACTTCAACTCCTTACTTACCCTCCATATTCCATAAGGTGCAAAATCATATCTACCTCTACAACTCTCACATCTACCTCCTTCTTTCTTCTTATAAAACCAAGGTAAAGACTTAAGAAAGAGGGGGAAAACACTATTCAGCAAAATTAACCTCCACACCAGTCTAGAGACAATGCTACCCACTTATGGCCTCCCCCCAACTCTGCAGAGGGGAAGGTAATATACTTTCTCATCTCTTCTCTGAGACCAAGCTTCGCAAGCATAATCACACATTCAGTTTCATTTTATTGTTCTTTCCACTTACATTGTTTGTTCCCCTGCTTCTACTTCTTTCACTTTGCATCCATTCATTTCCTTGTCTTCCAGGGCAATAATATTTCATTATATTCATGGGCCACATTTTTTTAGCCATTCTCCAATCAACAAACATCTACCATGTTTCCTCTAGATATGGCCTGACCTGTTCTTGATAGCTTATGAGCTCTTTGTAATCATCAGTTCTTTTCCTAGATACTTTCTAACCATCTCTTCAATGATCCATTCTAGAATTTTCCCAGGTATAGAGATCAAGATCACTAGCATACAGTTTGTGATTAGTTGACAAATATTTAATAAATGCCTACTATGTGCCAAGGACTATACTAAGAGCTGGACAAAGAAAATCAAAAGTGAAACAATCCTTGTCCTTGAGGATCATATGAGGGGGGGCAACATATTCATATATAAATATATACAAAATACATGCAAAACAGATACAGGATAATGGTGGGGTAAGATTTAGCAGCTGTGGAAAGCTTCACAAAGGAAGGGGAGGAAGGGAAAAACATTTATATAGCACCTACCATGTGTTGGGCACTGTGTTAAGCTCTTTTCACAAATATTTCATTTGAGCCTCACAACAATCCTTCAAGCTAGATGCCATTATCCCCACTTTACAATTGAAGAAACTGAGGTGGAGAGGATGAGAAACTTGCTCAGGGTCACACAGGTAGTGTCTAAAGCCACATTTTGAACTGAGGTTTTCTTGACTCCAGACCCAGCCAGCCCACTTGTTGGGCACTGAAAGAAGCTAAGAATTCTAAGGGGTGAAGTGGATGAAGGAGAACATTCCAGGAATGAAGGACAGCCGGGCAAGTATATAGCAATGGCGTGTATGAGAAACAGTAAGAAGACCAGTTTGCCTAAACCAGAGAATTTGAGAAGGGAAGAAACATATAATAAGGTTGGAAAGGTGAGACAGAGCTATGTTGTAAAGATCTAATCATCTGAAATGGTTGCATTTTAAAAAATTATTACAGCATATTTCCACTGGGCTGTAACTAATTACCCATATTTTATATAATTCCAAATATTGCAAATTTGAATACATGTAACTGCTTCAGTAATTATTTGCACTAATCAGGACCTACCTGTAAATGCCACATAGATTAATTTATAGTTGATTCTTCAGGTAACAGGGGATATGACATGGTCAGATTTGCCCTTTAGGAAAATCACATTGGTAGTATAGAAGATGGATTGCAGTTGGGGAAGAGATTTGAGGCAGGAGACCAACTAAGAAGTGAGAAGTGGTGGCTGTGAGTTGAAAGGTCAGAGGGGAAAGTTTTGTGGAGGTAGGTAAGGCAGGATTTGGCAACTAATTGGATATTAGAGGGAGAATAAAGAGTTGAAAATGACACCTCGATTTGAACCTGGGTGACTGGAACAATGGTGGTGCTCTTAAAAAGAAAAATGGAACTTTGAAAGAAAGAAAACTAGTTTAGAGCAGGTTCCCCACCCCTGGTTTAAGAGTCCGAGGTGTTTATGAAATTTAACAGTTTAAAATATCTAATTGGTAGTTCATGATTCATCACTGAGGCTTTCCTTCTGTTCTCTTTGCTTTGTTGAAAATCAAGACAACATTTGCCCTTCTCTAGTCCTAAGGTTCCACTTCCCACAATCCTTCATAGACCACTGACAAAGGCTCAGCAGTGGCTGGCCCTAATTCCTCCTTCTTTCAGTAATGAGTCTTTAGGAGAAGAAGAAAGCAGTACAGGGAAAGGTTTCAATTAAAGAGCAGAGTAGCAAATAAGGAGAGTGTGTTTGAAGGATATAGCTCTAAGGGATACATTTTATTTTTACTTTAGTTTTTCTCTTTAGATTATTTCGTCAAACTACAGAAGCTGGTAGCCCCAAAGTTGTATCATAAGAACCAATTACACATAACCAGTTGTGGAATCACAATGATATAATTATGAGTTGTGTTTCTGGCTCCAAATTTCTCTTCTAAAAATAGAGTCCAGTAAACAGTTCTTGGAATAAAACCATCTTTAACTCTCCTTTTCCTTTAACTCACCTCAGTAGTCACTCACACTTAGATGCACTCGGGAACATGGGTAGTAGAATGGATTCACTTTCTTCAAGTTGCTTACTTGAGACAGCATAATCTAGCACCAAGACAGTAATAAGTAAAGCCAGGAAAACATTCCACAGAATTACTATAACCAGGTAAAGGGGGAAAACAACAGCCAAAGAAAATGAAATCAGCAAAATTAAAATAATCAAGTCTGGTCTCAAACGAGAGAGGAAAAAGCCCCTCCCTCCTTCCTTTATAGGGGTGGAGGGCTATGGGTGTGGAAGCATTGCATAAATTGTCCACTGATATATTGCTTAGGTTTGAGAAACTGTTTTTTTTCCTCTCTTTTATTCTTTGTTATAAGGGACTGGTCTCTGGGATGAGGGAGAGATACATGCCCAAATCTGTTACCCTTAAACTAGCCTAGCCCCACATTGTCTGTTATCTCCAGGTAGCCTTCAGCTACTTCCCACCCTTAATCCCATTATCTTGGTTCCTGGAATCTGACCTCATCCAAGTCCCATCAAGCTCCTCCTCAGACTCCTCCTCAAGACCCTCCCTAAACCCCTCCTCCCATCACCCCAGGACCACCCTAGATCCCTCCCACAATCTTTGTGTATATAAGTTTCATCTTGCCTCCATGAAGGTGCTCAGATTCCATCTATCTCAGAATCTCACCTGCTTGTGAAAACGAGCATCTCAAAGGGTGAGATTTCTTAAGACAACCCATTATGGTGAATCTGTAATAAACTCTGTTTTTCTCTTTGGCTGTGAGAAGGCTTGAGTTGAATTCATTTGAACAGGACCCAGCGTGTTGGTATTTTGGGGGCTCAAGCACCCCTAAAAACATATAGTTCCCTGACCTCTTTACTGCCATCTTGATTCTGCCTCCCCAGCCATTTTCTTTCCATCCACACTGGTATATCAGTTCCATTATGATTCCATTCAACATTTCTATCACATCTCAAACACCCTTCCCCCAAAATTTTGCATTATGCTCTCCAAAACTTAGAGTGCTTGGCACATAATAAATATTTTCAAATGCTTTTTCACTCATTCAAAGATCAAAGATTTAGATATAGAAGACATATTTGTGATTAAGTGGGTCAGTGGATAAAAGTGATAAGCCTGGAGTTAGGAAGATATGAGTTCAAATCTAGCCTCACTTACTAGCTATGTGACCTTGGGCAAGTCATTTAAATTCTGTCTGCCTCAGTTTCCTCAAATGTAAAATGAGGATAATAATAGCACCTACCTCCTAGGGTTGCCATGAGGATCAAATAAGATAATAATTGTAAAGTACCAAGCACACCATGTGGCACATAGTAGGCATTTTTAGTAAATATTGTTTTCTTCCTTCCCTTATTTTGCAGATAAGGTGCCGGAAGCCCAAAGTCACATAGGTAATAAGCAACAGAACTGAAGTTTGAATCCAGGACCTCTCAATCCTGAGACAAATGAAAACCTTGACAGAGTTTCTGGGTAATAAATAATAAATTTATTAATCAGGCTAGCTGGCAATCAATAAATTGATGGTGAGTTGTTTCTCTCCATAACCAAAGATACCAAGGGAGACTCTTAAGTGCCTTAAATCCCTTCTGAAAGGGAACTGCCATGACAAGTGAAGATCAACCCTGATTGGCAGACATGAAGACATGAAGAAGTGGGCTAAAAGTCTTCAGCTCCTCCTGCTGAGAAAGTGACTTGATCATGAGACTCAACAGCCTCAAGGCATCTGGGCAGGGGAAGCCATCTCCATTGGGACCTCTCTGGCTAGTTTTCTTCTTCATGAACTGGATTGCCCCAAACACTAATGGAGGGGACCAAGGACAAGGGGTTCTTCCCGCAGGCAAAGGCTCACCTAAGCTGGATTCTGTTTATACTCTAAACAGGAATTAGGGCTCCCAGTTGGGTGGGACCCTGCCCAACTAAAGACCATGAGCCTTGAGGACTAGGAACAAATCTCATCACTCAGCTCGGCCCTTCAGAAGTTAACTGACTGACCTTTGCAGGAATTGGGTTTTAACAGAAATAAAAGGAAAATGATAGACTGTAAATTAATAATTAGCTATTAATGTAATAGTATAATATTAATTTCTCTCATTCCAATTCACTGCTCTTCACGTTGTACCATGATAACACTTCTATCAGGAAGCTTCTTTCAAAATAAAGTTATAGGATCTTTAGGTCTTACAGGAAGATCTTTAAAGGTAATTGAGTTCCTAATTTTACAGATGAAGTCCCTGAGACCAAGATAGGTGAAGCATCCTGCCCAAGGTCATACAAGTAGTGAGGACAGTTCTGGGATCCGAGTTCCGGTCCTCTGACTTCAAGTGCAGTGATTATTCCACTATACCATCCATGTACACACACCTGTTACATACAAGGACATGTGCTAGGCAGAGGGTGATTTCTGATTGGCTAAAAGGACAGTCATTCTGTGGCACTGTCATTCATGTCTGCTTTAAAAGGAGGAACAGGGAATTGGAAGACAAACTTCCAAATGGCTCTTTAGGAATTTAGAGACAAGCAAAGAGACTATGTAGGGCAGGGCATAACTTTATTAAATTGGACAGCTCCCCAATTTCCCAGTGATGTAATAGAGAATAGAAAAGAAAGCATAGGAAATCATTGTTGAAAACAGAGTTCTTTAAATACATTTTCCTGTCCATTTCCATTTTCAGATGCTATGGATAATTCGGTTTTCATGTTTATTGGCTACTTCTTTATCTGGCTTGCTTCCCTCTGGGTGGTCAGATCATTGGTTCTTAGAGAAACCACCTCTTTGCTTTGCTCAACATTCTTCTCAGATCGTTTAATATCCAGGAATCATGTTTCTGTCCAAGAGATCTAACTTTCCAAAGTAAACAAGTTTTAAGAATGAAATCATACAAAGCTAAGGAGTTTTCAGACTTGGACCAGATACATCTAGCAAATACTGTCATTGCCATGAGATCGCTTTAAAAGTTATTACTGTATCCAGTCAAAATGACCTACAAAATTGAAACAGTAAACCCCCAAAAATGTGAGTGTAAGCAATACCATCTAGGAAATGCACAGAAACAGACTGAACAGTCACTGCAACCTCCAGAAGGAGCAGCTGTTCCTTTCCCTCAAAAAAAAAAAATCCCCAAAAAACACCCTACCCATGGCTTTCCATTTTGCTTACAAGTTTAAATCTGCTTTTTAGGAGTGTACAGGCCCTGTGCACAGGCCCTGGGGATGCTAAAGAAGTCTAAATGGCAAAAGCAGAGCTCATCTAGTCAGTACCTGACATCTCCAGGTTCCCTTCATCCTTGGCTGCTTCCACTTTCCTAATATCTTTCCATCCATTTGTTCCTCCTAGTAATGGGTTCTTTGTTAGATTAAACATGGGGATACTATAAAGCAGCAGTGAGACATACTAGACATTTAATCCTGATAAGATCACCTCACATATATATATATATAATAGGGAAGTTTGTAAACATTTTCAATGGAAACTTATTTCCAGGGTTTTATCACAATCTATGTAAAATATTTTATCTTATTGATCCAATGTAGGCTAGTATAAAATCTGAGTTCAATTTTTTATTGATATAAATTTCTCTAAATACACCTATTTTTTTTTTCTTTCAAATAGAATCTGACTTTAGAGCATGGCCTGTATTCAGCCAGTGGTGTGCTGGAGACGTTCCAGTCAATTGTTGAATTTGGAGCATGAGCCTTTACACATTGGAAATCAGCAAATGCTACAAATGAGAGTTTGATTTATTGTTTTGTTGATTGTCTAGACTTAATAAAGTGATGGAGAAAATGTTAATAATGGAGATTAAATTTAAAAATTGTTGTGGATACATTTTCAGAAAGGTGGTTGTAAAACATTTACCAACAAGCATACCACTGATTCAGATGTATTCAGTACTCTATGCCAAAACCTAGGATCAGAAGATCAGAAGATTTAGAGCTAGAAGGGACCTCCTAAATAATCTAAACCCACTCCTTAATTTTAGATATGAATAAAGTGCATCTCAGAGAAGTAAAGTAACTTACTCTAAGCCACACTAACCATCTAAAGTCTATATTCTGTACTTGATCATACCCTGTAAGTTTTCATATCGATGAGCCTATTTCAACTCTAACCTCTAAAAATTAAAAGTAAAAATACTAAGTACGGCCTGTTACTGCTTTTGCTTTTCAGAACTGTTGCATACTTTTTGGGGCAATGGAGAGACAACTGGGAGGGAGAGAGTGGTAATGAGAAGAAAAACTAGTATTATCACCGATTATCCAAATGGTATGATGGAAAGAATGAAGTGTTGGGAGTCATGAGATTTCAGTTAGGATCCTAGCTTGGTCAATATCTAGTTGTGTGACCTTAAGTAAGTCACTTCCTAAATGAAGATATTGGCAAAAGGTGGGGGAAGGCACAGAGGGAAAAAAAAGAAGAAGATATTGGGCTAAATGATTTCTAATTGCCCTTCCAGGTCTAAAATTACGGGAAGTGCTTTGAGAAATGGAAGGTAATCATAGTGAGGATCCCTGGCTCCCATAGTTTTGTAATATACTCAGTGTATTACCATTCTCACTGCCTCTTAAAGTTTTCTTAAGGCTGAAGCATGAAATTAGACAGTTGCTTGGGAATTCTGAAATTAATTTCAGGGAAAATCTCCATAATCATTTCATATTAAGCAGCTACTCTGTATACGGCACTGTGCTGGGTGCTGAGGATATAAAAGGATAGTACTTTGGTAAGTAAGGACTGTGTGATAGATAGATAGTAGAAATAGCACTGCATCTGGGGTCAGAGGGGATTGAACACTGGCTCTTTTACTTACTGTTTGTGTGACCCTCTTAGGATTGCTGGTTTCATCCTCTGTAAAATGAGACGGCTGGACTAGATGACTTCTAAAGCCCCTTCCAAATCTAAGAGTGTGGCATTGGCTCTGGAGACAAAGTACCTGAGTTCAAATCTGATATCTGTCACCCACTTCCTGTGGGATCCTCTAATTTTAGTACGGACAGAATGCAAATTTCCTATCAGTCTCCATCTTTCCAACTGTTTATAGAATTTTTACATGGCTTGCTAAAACAAGTAATTTAATGGTATTACTACCTTCAGTATGGGTATTATTCATAAAGCATTTGAAAGAATAATCTAAATGACTAATTTATATTATCATAAATCCATCATTAGTATAAACCTCAAGTCTAGAAGCTATCTACATCCTAGGAACAGGTAATATGGGATGAGGCAGAATCATAGGAGGTCTTATAAATGTAACCCTAAGTACTTCTCTGAAATGGAGAAATGCACAATGAGATGTGAAATTCTGTTGGTTAGAACAGATTAGGTCTTAAAAAGACAATGTCTTTTTTTCTCTCCCTCCCTCCAAAAAAGAGACTAATTGGCTATGTAGGCACCATTCCCGCAAATCTGGGATAAAGCTCACAAAGGGAATATTTCCACCGCTGTTGCTGAACCAATCATAGACTTTTAGAGGAGTCACCACTAAACTCAACCAACCCAGATACCCGGAAACCAGTGTATTACTTGACTGATTTATATAAAAACCCAGAATAGAGACTTTTTCAAGTTTGTCGAAAGAGAAAAGAACAGCATCACAATATTTCCAGCATGGAATTTGCTTTTATAACGGACTTCTAGCAAAATATAATTACCAGATCAAAATGGATAATTAACATTTGTATAGCCCTTTAAAGTTTGCAAAACACCTTTAAGAAATGTAACCTATTTTCTGTTCACATGAGTCCTTTCATTTCAAACTAAAGTGCTAGTAAAGCATTTTATAAGTCTTAAAACACTATAAAAATGGTCATTTATCATGACTATGATTATCATTATGATGTATAGTTGGTTCTTCATACACTTAGGCAGCTAATACTTCTAAGTTCCTAGAATTTGAAGAGGTGAGACAAGAGACAAAGCCTAACACTGCTATGATACTAAATCTACATAATCTTCAGCTAAATAATTAAATGGGGTTCTTCCAGACTGGACTAGTGGAGAAAGTATTTTAGGAAAAGTATCCAATAAGAATACTAGATTTCATTTATATAGCACCCTATGTAGTTAATAGCACCTTACATCCATCACTTTGTTTAATCTTCATAAAAGTGCTATGAGATAGGCAATATGAAGAGATTTCTGCCACACCTAAAAGATGGGGAAACTGAGGTTCACAGAGGTCAAAATCATTTGTCCAAAATCATGACTACTGGTGAGGTAGAGAAAACCAGCATTTGAACCCAAGGTCTTCTGACACTAGTGCAATGATTATTCCCCTTCTCCATACTGCCAAACAATATAAGCCTTCTTCTCATCTCACCTCATTACACTATTTTCCCTTGAAGCAACCACTTGATGGTTGCAGTGTTTCAGAATTGCCATCAGCATTCAATATGAACTTTAAATATTTAAAATGAAAGCAAGGAAATCACTTAGATTTGTGATTGGTTGCGTGGTCATAAAACTGATGGAATATTTCCTTTAAAAAATTATACATTAACAATGAAATGGCCCTGAGATCTATCCATTTAATGGATGGGTAGGAAAAAAAAGGAGTAAAATCATCTAGTTCTGCACAGCTGGGTCCTGGAAACACTATGATTCAACCAAGATAATAAAGACACTTTGAGATAGCTCTGAAAATTCTTGGTTCAAATTATGCAGTAGCACAGAGAAGAAGGGTAGGGCCTGATGTGATGGAACTTGTTTTCATGCCCACAACAGACCTTTTGTGCATATGACATTTAGTTGGAGAAATGAATGCTGACCTAGCAGTAAACAAGAGTACAGTCTATCCTGAAGTGGCTTCAGTGAGGTTCTGGTCTCTCTTCAACACAGAGCAGTACAGTATGGATGAAACACACATTTTAAATTTAAATGCCCCCAGTTGTTGGCTCATTTATTTATTTGTTTGAAAGTCTACAATTGGATACAGTCCTTATAAATAAAAGCTGCCCATTCACAGAATATAAATGAGAAGACTTTGGGAATAGAGCCCAAATTTTCTTTAAAAGAATTGTGTTTTATTTTCATTTGGGATATACTGTATATTATAGAGGAAGCAATCTTAGGCCACTCCACAGATTAATGACTGGGAACAGAAGAACTGAATAGTAGGGATTAGATAGCTTCAAGATAAAGTTTGGGGGTCTGGGATGAAAAGCAAATAAACAGCATGTGTATACAATACTAGAAAACAGATTTAATCTTCAAATCTCAGAGAATTTAAGTTTAAAAAAATTTCAAATTATTTAAGTTATTATATACTTTCCCATTAAGTTTTTAATTTTTGCCTTGTGAGTTTTTTATTTTGTTCTGTATTAAGTCTCCAGACTATCAGCAAAGACATCCTTCCTAAGGTTAGAGACATGACAAACCACGGCAACACTAGTTTTAAATACAAGCTCACTTACATTTAAAAAGCACTGAGGAGGAAGAGGAGGATGGATGAATGGAAGACTACAATCTGTGTGTCCACATAAAACTGAAAAATGGTTGAGAGGAAAATGAACATGCAGATAGCCTGGCATGAGAACCAACTAAACCAAATTATCTGAGAGTATCTGTAGATAAAACCAAGAAGGAGGGTAACAAACAGACATGAAATGGAAAAGATCTGCCAGTGTTTTAAGTACAAGCTCATATATCTATCATCTAAGAACATATGAGAACCGGCCTAGCTAAGTGTGGTTTATCATTAAATCAGCCACAAGATGATGATTTTTTTTTCCCATCCAATGTAATTCTCAAAGATTACTTAGTCCAGAAGAACTGAAATATGTTAGTGGAGGAAGCATATGCACCAAGAAAATAATTATAACTTAGTGAAATATATATATATATATATA
Source organism: Trichosurus vulpecula (assembly GCF_011100635.1). Lineage (NCBI taxonomy): Eukaryota > Metazoa > Chordata > Mammalia > Diprotodontia > Phalangeridae > Trichosurus > Trichosurus vulpecula. Next base: position 145,934,560 of record NC_050579.1, on the reverse strand, counting down.
TATATATATATATATATATCCTCCTTGAAAATAAAGGCAATATTTATACTCTACCACCTTAGTACCTAGTGTACTATGTGAAGAAGTGAAAATAACACTTAAGAAGGAAAAGCTACTCAAATGTACACATAGAAAAAATCCAGGATGGAGGCAACATTATTTTATAAGTACTCACAAACTGATTCTCTAGTTATTTCAAAGAGAAAAGTCCAAAGGCCTAGAAAAGATTATAAAGGCTGCTTTTATGTAGAGAAATGACTGAAAAGTCAGGAGACAGAGAGCCTGAATTCTCAATTATATAAATTCTTAATAAGCGTGATCAATAGAAGCATTGAGGGTATTCCTAATGAAAACATGAAAAAAGAAGAGTCAGACTTTAGTAGATGATTTTAAGTTTCAGACCATACCTTTATTTAGTACCCTGTTAATTTTACAAAGTATGAATGCCATTTTCTGGCTGAGCCAGAAGGTAGTAATGTCACTGGATAAACAGTGATAGAACATGCCCCTTCAGGGCTTTAAATAACTAAGCCCTGGAAACAGTCAGAATTTCAAGCAATAGAAGAGATGGAAAGAAATTGGAGAGCACCTGGCTCTCTTCAACTCTTGGTCAGTATAGCTTGCTTTGTATATATGTTTGCATGTTGTCTGCATCATTAGATTGCAAGCTCCTTTTGTATTCCCAGTACTCAGCACAGTGTCTGACGCATAGTAGGTTTAATGATTTAATGTTTAATGATTAATTTATTGACTATATTCAAACATCATATACTCATAGTTTGTTAGAGATAGAAGAGACTTCAGAAAATAATCGACTTACTTATAAGGTCTTTCTAACAGTTTGTATTTGATTTATAACAAGGACTGCTAATAACTGGCCATTCCCACTCCAAACATTCAGTTTTTATTCTTTTTTTTAAAAAAGCTAACATATATGTGTGTGTGTATATATATGTATATATGTATATATGTAATTTATCTGTTTTTATCCACTATAGTCTTGCCAGTAACATTTCCTCCTTAACTCTTTCCCTACTTCCTACAATTAGTACATTAATGAGTGCTGCTTAGTCCCTGAAATAATGCCACTTATTAGACTATAGACTAAGATAAACACCAAAGCCAGGAGGTGAACATGACAGGATGATTTCCACAAAGTAGGCCAGGAACATTCCATGATGTCAGGGAACTGGGCAGTCTTTCCTGGACCAACAAAGCATGCAGGTCCCTCTGTAGCTCTTGAAAGTATGTGATAAGTTCAGCTCCCAATGCCACTCCACCCCCACCTCCATAGGAGACTGCTCTTCTTTAGTAATTGAACCTGCAGGTCAAGTTTCAAAATAACATATTAAACACCTACCATAAACCAAGTACAGCCCCTGCTCTGAAGGAGCTAACAATCTAACAGGAGAGTTGAGATATACATACAAATAACTATAACACAAAATGGAATAGCCAGGGGACACTTTAAGAAGGAAGCAGTATTTGAGTTGGACCTTAAAGGGCATTTGGAATGTCAACAGGCAGGAATCAGAAGGGTATAGGATTCCACCATAAAGGAAAATGAGAAAAAGGCAAGAAGGCATTGTAAATCAGTCAACAAACGTGTTCTGTAACCATGCAGAGTTCAGTTTGGTTGGAACATTGAGTACATGAGGGAGAGGAGTAGGAGATAAAGTTGAAAAGGAAAGTTGGTGTCAGATTACAGTAAGCCTTAAAAGCTAGAGAAGAAGCATGGTATAGTGGATAGAGAGCTAGCCTCAGAGCCAGGAAGACCTGGCTTCAAATCCTGGCTTCAATGCATGCAGGCTGTATAACCCTTGGCAAGCCATTTAACCTCAATATATTCTGTGTAACTCTAAGACTGCTGTTGAGTAGCAGAGAAGCTACTGGCCTGCATTGGTAGAGGGCTTTTCCTCATCCGATAAATCCTGAAACCAATGAAATCATGAATTGAATCTAGTCCCCATTCCCTTAAAAGCTAAGTGAAAGAGTTTGAACTTTAGTAAATAATTTAGCCAGATTTTTCAACAGTTGAATGGTCAAGTCAATGAGCATCTAAATGCCTACAGTGTACCAGGTATAGGGCAGCACGGTGATGCAGTAGATAGAGTGCCCAGGCCTGAAGGCAGGAAAACTTATCTTCTTGAGTTCAAATATGGCCTCAGACACTAGCTGTGTGACCCTCGGCAAGTTACTTAACCCTGTTTGCTTCAGTTTCCTCATCTATAAAATAAGCTAGAGAAGGAAATGGATGGCAAACCACTCCAGTATCTTTGCCAAAAAAAACCCCAAATGGGTCATGAAGAATCAGACATGACTGAAAAGACTGAATAACAAAAATGTGCCAGGGATAGTGCTAAGTGCCAGAGATGCAAAGGAAACCAAAAAACAGTCCCTGTTTACAAGGAGTTTCACAGTCTAATGGGGGAGCCAATATACCAATAATTATGTACAAACAAGATATATACAGGACAAATTGGAGGTAATCTTATAGACAAGGCAGTAAGATTATGGAGGATTGGGAAAGACTTCTTTCAGAAGGAAGGACTGTAGCTGAGACTTAAAGGAAGCCAGGGAAGCCTGGAGGCAGAGATGAGGAAGGAGAGTTTCAGACCCAGTGGACTGCTATGGAAATGCTCAGTCAGAGGGGCAGTGTCTTGTTGGAGGAAGAGCAAGGAAGCTAATGTCAAGAAATTGCAAAGTATGTGAGTAGGTGGGGAGGAGAATGTAAGGTATAAGAAGGGGTTGTGCAGAAAGGGAGAGATTATAAAAGGCTTTGAATGTCAGAGAATTTTATTTTTGACCCTGATGGTGACAGGGAGTCACTGAGTTTATTGAGTAGGGGAAATGTCATGGTCAGACCCGTACTTTAGGAAGATCCTGGTAGCTGAGTTGTGCATAGACTGGAGTAAGGAGTGATTTGTGGCAGGGAAATCAACCAGAAGGCTATTCCAATAGTCCAGGCTTGAGGTAATGAGAGCCTGCCAGAGGGTGATTGGTGTCAGAGGAGAGAAAAAGCTGTACGAGAAGGGCTATGAAGGTAAAATCAACAGGTCCTGGCAACAGATTGTCTACGAAGAGCGAGAGTGAAGAGTTGAGAATAATACGTACGTTGTAAGCCTGGGTGACTGGGAGGATATGGTGCCTCAACAACAATATGGAAATTAGAAAAGGGGAGGGCTTGAGGGGAAAGAAAAGTACTTCAGTTTGGGACATGTTGAGTTTAAGATGTCTATTGCACGTCTGATTTTAAATGTCTAATAAGCTGTTGGAGATGCAAGGCTAGAGGGCAGATGTGAGGTTCAGGCTGGATAAGCAGTTTTGAGAATTATTAGGATAGAGATGGTGATTAAACCCATGGAAGCTGATGAGATCATCAAGTGAAATAGTATGGAGAGAGAAGAGAAGAGGGCCTAGGACAGAGCCCTGTGAGACACCCAGTGTTAGCAAACATGACGTGGATAAAGATCCAGCAAAGGACAAATAGCTTAAAATTAGTCAAATACGTAGGAGGAGAACAATGAGAGGGTAGTCACAAGAACCCTTAGGCATTATTTTTGTGTGAGAAATCCAACAGTATACTGTAAACAAATGACCGGTTTAAGATAATTTACCATTTTCCCCCCAAATTTTTTTTCACAAGAATTTTGAACTGTAGAGCAAATGAATTCTCATACCATCAAGAGGAAATAAAATCAGTTATCTATCTTTTAAAATGACCATCAGAAAAACCTGGAAAGACTTACATGAACTGATGCAGAGTGAAGTGAGTAGAACCAGAAGTACATTGTACACAGTAACAGCAGCATTGTTCGATGACCAACTTTGATGGACTTAACTCTTCTCAGCAACGCAATGATCCAAGACAATCCCAAAGGACTTGTGATGAAAAATACTATCTACTTCTAGAGAAAGAACTGATGAACTCTGAATGCAGACCAAAGCATATTATTTTTCACTTTCTTTTCTCTTTTTTTCGGTTTGTGTTTTCTTCCACAAAATGACTAATATGGAAACGGGCTTTACGTGATTGCACATGTGTAACCTATATCAGATTACTTACTGTTTTAGGGAGAGGGGAGGGAAAGACGGGAGGGAGAGAATTTGGAACTCAAAATTTAAAAAAACAAATGTTAAAAAATCTTTTTATATGTAATTGGGGGAAAAATAAAGTATTATTTTAAAAAAATAAAATTACCATCAGAGCTCAACATCTTACATAGACATATAGACTGAAACTTAATTTTCATTCTCAGTAAATAGCACAGAAAGTATCTAAGCATACTTTTCCATAACCATGTGTCTTTTCAGAGGAAACAATGACAAACCTACCTACGGATCATTAGGGAGGAGGGAAATGCATATATTCACTATGGCTATATCCCCACAATGTGACTGTAACCCCACAATGTGGCTGTATCAAGCCTCCCCACCTTAATGAAGCTCCCTAGCAGACAGGAGCATTCCATGATCTGCAGAATATAAAACTCCAATTCAATCAACCAACAGATTTTTATTAAATACCTAACATGTCCACAACACTATTTAAAGTTTTATAAGGAGTGGGTAGAAGACATTGTCTCCAAACTCAAGCAGCTTATACTCTACTTTCACAAGAATATTGTTAAGAAGGAAGGTTCTGACCAAACACCTTAAGAAACATATGTGGGAGGGAATGCTTTGGAGTCCCCAGTGGCACAGGGGACGTTGCAAAGAGCAGAAGGGAATCTAGGATCCCTCCGTTCAGTAAGCTGGTGTACATTTCTTGGCTTATGTTTCAGGCAGAGTTGTGTGAGGTATCAAATGCCATTGAGCCTGAAAAATTGCAAACTGAAAAAAGGCCCCTCTCTAACCCATGCTAATCACAAACCCCCTTGCCCTCCATGTATTATTGATTAAAAATAGCTCTGACTTCCACATTAAAAAGAATTCTAGAACTTAGACTTAGAAGTGTGTGACCCTCTTTAAAATATCATAATGTCTATAACCACAGGGACAAGGGGAGCAGAATAAGGTTGGACAGAAGGAAATAAAATAAGAGTTTAAATTACAACTAGAGAGATTTTAGTTGGGCATACATAAGGAAGAATTTCTTGTTCAGAAGAGGTCTAGATTTTGGAGTATGCTACCAGAATTTGTAGAACTGACGGCCCTGGAAATCTACAAGAGGAGTCTTGCCCGGTACCATTTAGACTTTTACTTTCCTGGAGGGATAAAGCTAGTTGATCTTTTAAAGTTCCTTTGAGCACTCTAATTTTATACTTCTAATAATTCATAATCATTCAAAATCATAATCAATTTATAGTATCTGGTGCTTGTACAGCCTGTTTTTAAGTCATCTTCCTTAGTCTGGTAGGCAAGATCATAGCAGCTTAATTGTGTTCCTTTTTCAAAGTAGTCTCAACTTTCAAGGAAGAATCTGCTTCTCTCTCATATCAAATTCCGCATTTTTTAACTCTATATTCAAGATATGGTACCATAAGAATGTCTCCTATCCCTTCTCTTCCTTTTCATTATTCATACCCCTCAAAAATGTTTGAGTGATATCTGAAAGTCAGTTCATCAACATGGTGTGCCATCAATAGTTTTATGATGACTCAATAACAAATCAATTTAACAAATACTTCCCCAGGCTAAAGGAGGCTTAAACAATTAAAGGACTTCATCTTTGTCAGTAGTTCATCTACCGATGTAGATCACAACCCTTCTAAGCCTTAATAGACAGTCTTCATAAATTGCTGGGGCCAAAAATATTCATCAGCTGATAACTAACCTTCTGGTGTCAAACTCCTTGACACTTTGCTAGGGTTGGTCCTTAGATGACCTATTTACTATTTGTAGCTGGGCCTTCTATAGTTTAGTAAAACCTGTTGGAATGTGTGCTTTCCTGCCATAGCTTTCAAGAGCCTCACAGTTACATTCAGAGGCAGCAAGGTGACCAGTGGATAGGAAGCAGGAGTCAGGAAGACCTGAGTTGGCATCCCACCTTGGACCCTTACTAGCTATGAGACCTTCATCAAATCATGTAGCCTCCCTCTGTCTCAATCTCCTCCTCTTTAAAATGGGGACAACAATATCACTTACCTCACAGGTTGTTTTGAGGATCAAATGAATTAACATATGTAATGCATTTTGCAAACCTTAACACACTATGTAAATGCTATTATAATTATACCCATGATAAATCATTAGAGGAGAATTTTAGTGGAAGAACACCTACTGTGGGCAAGGAAATAAGTGACCCTGATGCAGGAGGGTACAGTCCCTATCATCATGGTGTTTACAGTCTAATAATAATCTTTTGTCCAATAATAATAATCTCTCTTGCAAGCAGGTAAGAAGAGGATTATGAACATTTGCATATTATTGTGCTTTTCTTTTGGACTGAAATAATAACCTATTGAAGAAAGATTTTGAAGCAGAGTTGTAAACTGTTTCTTAATGTAACTGAGTCACAGAAAACATATGCCCGATAAATTGCCATGATTCACAAATATCACTAACTACTGAAAGATTAAATCTCTGTCTCAATTAAACTGTTTCTTACAAACTATAAACCCCTCCTCTATAGGAGATGTATAAGCAGTCTGGGATTTATTCTCAGTAGGGTTTACACAGAAGAAAGGATCCCTCTAAATATACTTTTGCATGTTTTGGGTTTTGTTTTTTATCCCTTCTGCCCAACTGATCCCATTTTCAATAATCTATGTGGAGAGTTAACTGCGTTGTTTAACTTTCCACAGTTATGTTTTTCTCTTTGTTTGGTTTCACCCAATGACTTCACATCTATATTTAATACTCTTCCCAAGTGACCTACACAGGAAAGGAGACAAAAAGCCAAACATACACACCCTCTCCCATGTTGACATACTTTAAAAATAATCAGTTGAAAATAGACTCCGGGGGGACACCTCCCCCACCCAGCCAAATTACAGGACAAAAACATTAGAAAATGCTACACTACATTAGATGGAGTCTTGCCATTAATTACCTTAATGTTCATTCCTGTGGGTTAGCTAGTACGGGTAAGGCTGCAAGATGTTTTAAAGATAAAGAGAAATCTCATAAATTATGAGTGAACGGATGGAGCAGAAAGAAGCTCAGCAACATATTTTTTCTAACAACACTCCCTGTAGATCTGGACAGTTATTTTACATCTGTGTGTAGTTAAGTCTGTGATGGCATTTCTATGTATGTATATCTCCTTTGTGACAAGGCACACATGCACCCTCTGATCTAATCACACTTAAGAAAACGTTTTGCTTTGTAGACCTAGTTGCCTCTTTTATGTCAGCTTGGAAAGGATTTTTGATGTTCACGTTTTATGTTTTCATTATTAAGAAATGAACAGACAATGTCATGACATGCTTGCTCATTGATATAATAAACAAACAGATTCATAGACTGATAATGATATTCGAATTTTACAGGTAAGATAAGAAAAGGAAGGATATACCAAATATAGAAAAAACAGATTTGTTAAATTTCATTTCTAATCTTCCTTCAAATTAAAAAAAATAGTAATTAAAAGCAACTGTAATTAGGTAGTATGTACAGGGAAAAGAGAGGCAGCATGGCATAACAGATAGGAACTAGAGTGAGAGTCAAGAGGCCCTGGGTTCAAATCCCATCTCAGACACTAGCTGTGGGACCCTGGACAAATCATTTAACCTTATTTGAGGAACAAGAGGGCTGGACTTGATGACCTCTCATGTCCCTTCCAGCTTTAGGAGTGCTAGATTTGGAGTCAAAAGACTTGAGTTCAAATCCTGACTGTCATTGTGTGACTCTGGGCAGTCATTTTACCACTTGGGGCCTCAGTTCCCTCATATGTAAAATGAAGAGGTTGGGCCAAATGGCCCCTAAGGTCCTTCTGAGCTCCAATTCTGTGATTCTACAAATGGAATGAAATAAAATAATTCAATAGTGTATAAGAGGGTAATCAGAAAAAACCATCATAACATACAATGTTACTTGGGCAGCTAGGTGGTGCAGTGGATAGAGCACCAGCCCTGGAGTCAGGAGGACTTGAGTTCAAGTCTGTCCTGAGACACTTATTAGCTATGTGACTTGGGCAAGTCACAAGTCACTTAACCCTGATTGCCTTGCCAAAAAAAAAGGTAATTACTTAAAATCAAGAAAATACAGACATATTTACAAACGCATTATTCCCCCCAAAGTGTGCTGGCTTATAAAAGTCAAGTGTCTGGAACTTGTCTTCTTCCATTTTTATTGCAAATGTACACTTTCCCATAGAAATAAGGTTATAAATGATGGTGGTAAAGTTTCCAGGCTAGGCACCAAAGGCTTATTTATTTCTGAATTGGATTAAAAACTATACATTTACCATATACCAAAATAAAAATCATAAAGAGTTCACGATTTAAGGATAAAGGCTGATACTATAAGCAATTTGGGAGAGCAAGGAATAGTTTACCTGTCAGATTTATGGAGAAGGGAAGAATTTATGACCAAACAAGAGGTAGAGAGCATTACGAAACACAAAATGGATAATTTTGATTATGTCAAATTGAAAAGTTTTTGTACAAAGCCAATGAAACCAAGATTAGGAGGGAAGCAGAAAATTGGGAAAGAATTTTTACAGCCATTGTCTCTGATAAAGGTCTCATCTCTAAAATATACAGGGAACTGAGCCAAATTTGTAGGAATACAAGTCATTCCACAATTGATAAATGGTCATAGAATATAAACAAGCAGTTTTCAGAGGAAGAAATTAAAGATATCTATGGTCATATGAAAAAATGTTCTAAATCACTAGAGAAATGCAAATCAAAACAACTCTTAGGTACAAGATCTCTCCTGTCAGATTGGCCAACATGACAAAACAAGAAAATCATAAATGCTGGAGAGGATATGGGAAAATTGGAACACTGTTATGTTGTTGGTGGAGTTGTGAACAGATTCAGCCATTCTGGAGAGCACTTTGGAACTATGCCCAAAGGGCTATAAAGATGTGCATATCCTTTGACTCAGCAATACCACTTCTAGGGCTGTATCCCAAAGAGATCACACAAGTGGGAAAGGGACCCATATATACAAAAATATTTATAGCAGCTCTTTTTGTGGTGGCAAAGAATTGGAAATCAAGGAGATGCCCATCAAGTGAGGAATGGCTAAACAAGTTGTGGCATATGAATGTAATGGAATACTATTGTGCGAAAGACTTACTTGAACTGAAGCTGAGTGAGGGGGGGGCAGAACCAGGAGAACATTATACACAATTACAGAGACACAGTATCTGTGATGACTAACTTTGACAGACTTGGCTCTTCTCAGCAATACAAGGTTCAAAGACAGCTCTAAAAGACTCAGGTGGAAAAAGCTATCCACATCCAGAGAAAGAAATATGGAGTCTGAATGCAGATTGAGGGAAACTATTTGCTCTCTCCTTTTTTTTCTTTTTTCCTCTTTTTTAAGGTTTTGTTTCTTCTTTCTCATGATTCATTCCATTGGTTATAATTCTTCTTTACAACTTGACTATTGTGTAAATAAGTTTAATGCAAAGGTATGTGTAGAACCTATATCAGATTACATGCAGTCTTGGCAGGGGGAAAGAGGTAAGGTGAGGGAGAGGGAGAAAATTTGGAATTCAAAAAACTTGTGGAACTGAATGCTGTAAACTAAAAATAAAAAATAAATTTAAAAAACTATATATTTACAATGAAAAATAGTAAACAATATTATTATAAGATAGATATTTTGGACATAAAATAGTAAAACAGAATAAGAAAGATTTTTAAAATTTTTACTACTAATGCTTAAGAGATCATTCTCTCTTATTTCTCAAGGAGTTCAGTATCTGACTCAGTTTTTCTCTCCATCTCAACCCCTGCCCTCATATGTGGGGACTTTGTTGTTCCCTCAAATATCTTGGCTTTCTAATTCATCAATCTCTTCAGTTCCCATGACCTATACCAGAGGTTTCTACAAGCTATAAATGTTTTTTACATTTTTTAAAATTCATAATACTTTATTTCAAGATGTGGAAACTATTCTTAGCTCCTAACCTACAAAAACAGACAGGCTTCTGACTTCTTGAGAAGTTTACCGACTCCTGTTGTATACTTTCAATTCACTTTAGCCACACACACAGTCACATTCTAGATTTTGCTATCACTCACAATGGTTCCACTTGCATAATCAAAAACTCTGAAATTCTTCTTGTCTTCCATTTTTCACTGTACCTCACTTTTCCAAAACCTATCTTTTTCTTCACCTCTCCTCCTTCCATTTCTCAGAGCTCTAGCAGACCATCACACTTGCTCTGATTTCACTTTCTTTCCCTCCCAGACTTGATCCACAGTTACTAGCTCAACTTTGCATTGTTCTCTACATTCAAATCACTCCCTTTCTCGGTTTCCCATCATACTTTACAAAACTGCAACTCTGAATCACTCTCACTGTCTTTCTTGCCTTTTACTCATGGGTTGTTGTATGGCAATGGAGGAAGTCACACAGCAAAGCTGACTGAAGTCAATACAGATTAATGTTATCTTATCTCAAATGGGTCCTGAATAATGTAACCTGGGGCTCAAGTCCATTTTTTAAGACTCTCTCCATTGGTGAAAAATGATTACTCAGTGCTCTGTGCTTATAGAGGCAGAGTTGTTAAAAGCTTGAGAAAAGAAAGAGTTACTTGTTTTTCTGTCTTTCAGCTTTGGGAGTGTATACATACAATTCCAGGTTCTTTTCTGAGAAAGGTCCCTGGAGGGAGGGAAAGATTCCAGGAAGATGCTGACATGTAGAGGAGCTAGTACTTCAAACATGTTACTGTTTCCAGCTTACATCTCTAGAGACTTTGAGGAATTTCTCTTTTGATTAGATCTCTCTCTCTCTCTTCCTCTCTCTCTTTCTCTCTCTCTCTCCACCCCACATCTCTGTCTATTTGTCTCTGCCTCTCTTTTGCCCCTCTTCTCCTCCCCACCCCCTCTTCTCTCTCTTGGTTGATCTGTGATACCTCACTCAGAGGAAAAGCTCATTCACTCTGTATATTGTCTGATATATTCTAATTGGTTAATCTGATTTATGTTTGCTATTGGCTTAGATAAATGAATTTACTTATTATTCACTTTGTGTGATGGTTTTTGTATAACTGGCATTTGATGGGGAGTTTCTCCTTCCCTTTTAAAGGGATAGCAATCAGGAGAGTGGTTGGAACCTAAAAATTATTTCTCACAGACTAACAATATTTAGGGGAAAAGAGATAAAATTTTAGCCTAGCATTACCCCCCAATTCCAATAAGAGGAAAATGGCCAGTCCTGTAGCCACAATCTCCTGCTCCCTACCTGTGAGAAATCAAATCAGTCTCCCTTAGAGAAAGGTAGTTGGAGGAGACTATACATATATACATATATATATATATATATTCATACTTTTCTGTGAACTACATCTAGACAAACTCATGTAGACACCCATAACCTATATGGGCACTCGTGCACACCTTTTACTCTCTTTTAATTGATTTTCTATTGCTGTTTTAAAGCTTTTCTTCTCTTTTCAAACCTCTGGCATCACCAATTCCCTCCTCACTCCCCAGCAGAAGACTTTAATTCATACTTTATTAAGGAAATAGAAGCCATTAACACATTCAAAAGCCTCTTCTCCTCTATCATCTCCTACTTCTCCCTCCTTTGTTTCAGTCTCTGATGAAGAGTTGGCCCTTCTATTCATTAAGGCCAACTTTCCCACTTGTGCCCTTTATCATTCTCTCCTTCTTGAGTTTTCCAGACACTGATCTTTTTTGGTTTTTCTTCTCCATCTGCCCTTTCCTTCTCAGTCTCTTTATGTACACTATGTATGTCCTGTCTTCCTAACCACAGCTTTCTCTCAAGGCTTCTTTCCTTCTCTCTTTATTTGGGAGGCTCCGAAGGAAAGTGTGAAAGAGAAGAGGTATCAGGGTTACCAAACTGAAGGTCTACAGAACTGTTGTGCTCTGTTGTATGCCTGTGAAACCTAGACAGCATGCCAGGAAGTTGAATTGCTCCCATTTGAATTGCCTTAGGAAGATTCTGAGGATCACCTGGCACGATAAGGTACCTGACACCGAGGTCCCTTTTTGAGCTAAACCGCCGAGCATTCATACCTTATTGCAGAGAGTACATCTTCTATGGGTTGGCCATGTGGTTTGAATGCCAAATGCACATTTGCCTAGAAGACTATTTTACTGAGAACTCATACAAGGCGAGCACTCACATGGAGGTCAAAAGAAGTGATACAAGGCCCTCTCAAGGTCTCTCTGAAGAACTTTGGAATTGATTATACAACATGGGAGATACTGGCAAAAGGCCCACCTCTGCTCTAAATGTTCATGTGGCCTATTTGTGCCTGACCTGTGGTAGAGCCTTCTGAGTTCATATTGGTCTGATCAGTCACAGTTGGAACCACTGTACCTTGACTCCAACACAGTGATGTCATTTTGGTCCTCTTTGAGATGAAGGACAACAACCAACTAACCAACATTCATCAGCAATCATGGGTTCAAATATCATCTTTATTTTGATGATTCTGGGTTTTATACATACACACACACATATATATACACGTATGTATGCATACATATGTGCATATGTATGTACCTCCAACCCTAGTCTCTTGTCTGAGCTCTAGCCTATATCACCACTGCCCATTGGACATTTCAAACTGGATGTCCTGTAGTCATCTCAAACCTAACGTGTCCAAAACAGAACTCATCTTTCCCCACAAAAGCCTCTCTTCTTCCTAACTTACTTATTTATGTGGAGGACACTACTCTCCTTCTAGTCACCATAGTTCACATCCTTGGAGTTCTCTTCAATTCTTTTTCTCCCTCATCTCTCATATCCAATCAATTGCCATTCTAACTCTACAAAACCTATCACATCTATCCCTTTTCCATGACTCACACAGCCTCAGTCCTGCCTTGGGCCCTCATTACTTCTTGCCTAGACTATGTAATAGCCTCCCAATTGGTCTCCCAGCCTCAAGTCTCACATTTACAATACATCCTCCACACAGGTACCAAATTGATAATCCTAAAGAAAAAATCTGAATATGTTTTTCCCCCACTCAAGAAGTTTGAGTGGCTCCTTATTGCTTCCAAGATAAAATACAAACTTTTCTGCTGACTATTTAAAGCCCCTGTATTTTTTGCATCTTCACAGGTGTAGCTCAAATTCTACATCTCATATGAGGTATATTCTGATTGCCCCCCAGTTGCTAGTACCCTTCCTTCTCAACAAAATAACTTTGTATAGATTTCATTTTTACTTATGAATATCCATGTTGTCCTTTCAAACAGTCCCCTCCCCCCAGATATAAGTTCTCTGAAAAGGGGAACTTCCATTGTTTTCTTTCTATGTCTAATGTTTAGCACATTGCCTGGCACACATTCGACCTTTTTTAATTTAATTTAATTTAATTTTTTTTACACATTCAGCCTTTAATAAACATGAAGAGGCAGTGGAAGTTTTGTGAGGAAACTGATAGGCAACTTTAAGGATAGTAGAAATAGATGCAAGGTTTTCTACACCTTTCCTTTTCTGTGGACAATTCAGAAGGATCACCAGTATTATTCTAAGCTCAGCATATGTAATAAGTGTCATTTTTCATTTACAAATAGAAGGGATAGAAAGATGAGAGGAGAAAAAAGATGGAGAGAAGACCAGAAGGATAAGAAAAGGAAAGGATAGAAAGATATTTTCTTGCAGTAATGGAGCAAGAGTTAAGAGTAGAGGGGAAATTAGGGGAAGTTAAATGGAAGAGAAGGGAAGAAGAGTGTTCAAGAGGATATTCATGTGAACACTGAAGAGATTTTCTGAGGAGGAATCAGCTAAACTGAGTGGTGAAAAGATGAGGGAATATGGTATGAACACAAAATGCCTATATGCATGCATTTTGCACCAATAGGGTCTCAAGAATATTTCAGTTTATCCTGTTTATACTTTGTTTGTACATAGCTGTTTACATGTCGTCTCCCCTATTAGACTCTGAGCTTTCTGAGAGCAGGGATTGTCTTACACATTTTTTTTGTATCCTCAGTGCATAGTAGGTACTTTATTGACTAACATACAAGTGTATATAGCAGGGAGATTCATAAGGTGATCTTTGATTAAGTTCTCCCTCAGTTCATTTGATGAAAATATAGTAAATAAGAGAGGTGACAGAGACAATGAAGTCTAATAAATAATTTGGATGAATCATTTTGTACCTTTTTAAATTTTTTTAAAATTTTTTTTCATTTTGTACCTTTTAAAGTGTGTGAGACTTGCATAATTTTCTAACTTATAAAGAATGTCAGACTTCCAGGGGCTTACACCCTGACTAACCTATAGATTGCAAAGGGTACAAGCTGAGAGTAACCCATTTACTACTTTAAAAAAAAGTATTAAAAAGTACTTATATTTCCTTACCTCTTTAGGAGTTATGAAGTTATTTAATCAAAGTGAAGGAATTATAGGGCAGCTTGCCATTGATTGGCTCAAGGATTAGTTAAGGTAGGATCAATAGAGGGTTTTATAAGAATGGGTATGTATGTAGGCAGAAGAAAAGGAACTAGTAGTTAGGTCAAGATTGAAGGTTAGAGAGAATGAAGATGCTGGGGATAGGGATGGGGAGGGGAGAAGGGTTTCAAATCTGCTGGAGAAAACAGGAAAGAATGCGATAAATGGTGCAAGGGTTTGTTTGTCTTGGCAGAACAAGGGCCATCTCTTCTTGTGAGGTGACAGAGTAGAAGGAGATTGTGAGGTATGTATCTGACTGATGTGAGAAAAAGAGAGAAGATGGCATTCTACAAATGGCTTCAATTTATTTGGTGAAGTAGGAAGTGAGAAGGAGTGGGAGGAGGGGTAGCTTCGGTTCTTGAGAGGTGATAAAAAGGATTCTGTGGGTTTGTTGAGGAAGATTGTGCCCCGGATTCATGGAGAGAACATTTGTTATTGCTATTTATGCTATAACATTTCAGTAAATGCCTTTGCTTTGATTTGTGCCAACTGTCTGACTATTAAAGGTAAAATCACAGGCAGATACTCATGAACGATAGTTTTAGGAGTGCAGACATGTAAAGTTCCTTGAAAATGAGACAGCCACCCTCTAGGAAACCCAATTTGCAAGTGCTAGCTGGGTGATAGCTTCAAAGGGCAGTCCTCCACTCAAGTAACCTACAGACAATATGGTATATTTAGCTGGGTTCGTGGTATCCTCAAATACAAAAAAATAAAAATAAAAATGTCAGTGTGTTTATGGCTTTGGGTCCTGATTTCTCTAAGGGAAAAGTAAAGAAAAAGGATGGGATGGTACAGTGGATGGGGTACCAGACCTTTTTTAAAAAATTTATTTATCTGTTTTCAACTTTCACTTCTATAAGATTTTGAATTCTAAATTTTCTCCCTCTCCCTTCACTCCCCCCCACCCCAAGATGGCATGCATTCTGATATAGGCTATACATGTACAATCATATTAAACATATTTCCATGTTGTAAAGAAGAATTAGAACCAAAGGGGAAAACTATAAGAAAGAAACAAATAAACAAAAAAGAGAAAATAGTATGCTTCGATCTCCATTCAGACTCCACAGTTCTTTCTCTGAACATAGATAGCATTTTCTGTGATGAGTCTTTTGGAATCGTCTTAGATCCTTGTATTGCTGAGAAGAGTTAAGTCTATCAAAATTGGTCATCGAACAATGTTGATATTTGGAGTGCCAAGCTTGAAGGCAGAAAGACTCATCTTCCTGAGTTCAAACCTAGTCTCAGACATTTACTAGCTATGTGACTTTGACCAAGTCACTTAACCTTGTTTGCCTCAGTTTCCTCATCTGTAAAATGAGCTGGAGAAGGAAATGGCAAATATGTATTTACCAAGAAAACCCCAAACATGGTTGCAAACAGTCAGACATGGCTGAAACGACTCAACAAGAACAACATGATGGGTCAGCAAATTAGCAGTGACAGAAAATAGTAAGGCCCTAATATTTTTTTAAAAAATCAATTAATTGATTCTTTAAATTGAGTCAGACAGTGCTCCCATGCTAGCCATTATGGAGTCATTGCCCACACAGGAAAGCTTGGTTGCTGCCATAATGATGGGGGAAAGGAGAAACTCTCTAGGGAGTAGGTAGAAAGGAAGGTAGTGTGTAAGCAACTCATCATTTGCACACGTTGTGTGTTCATCACTTGGATATTGGTTATATGTGTTTGTCTGTTAGAAGACATAGATGTGTATGGATTCAAGGGCAGAAACTATTCCTCCTTCTTTAGTGGCATATTTTCCAAGTATCTTCAAGGAGTTATGCAGTCAATGCTACAAACTGTTTTCAGTTTATGGGTCTTTGAGCCAACGGACCTTGCTGAGTCTTCTGGAGCCATTACAGTTTATCGTTATCAGTTCAGCAGCTGCACACTAAATCCATCGGCTATAAATTCTGATGATACTTGTTTTGCAGGAAAAGTTATGCACACCAGCTAGTATCTAAAGCCTGGGTATCTCAGCTGTTCAGAGGTAATTTCAACTGTACTGTGAGAGCAGTAGGACTCATTGAAGATTTTCACTTCAAATGAAAGGGGAAAGGGGTGGGGGAAAATGCTAATAAGAGTGGACATCCTGGTCTTTGAGGTTTACAAAGTGCTTTATGTGCATTATCTCATTGTATGAGAACTCAGGAAATACTTTTCATTAATGACTGCAGAAAAAGAGTCATTTTCTGAGTTTCTGGCACTGACACAGAATTCCAGCGAAACAGGGGAAATTGGTTAGAATTGGCTACAATATTTAAGTCAATGAGTGCTCAATTTTGTGTGTGTGTGTGTATCATCTATAAGGCTCTGAGTTCAATCACTCGATCTCTCATTTATACCGATAGGCAGAGGCACCAGAGTGTAGTGATAGGAGCTTTCCTGTTTTCTTCTGATGTATTTATGTATGACTATATGAGGGACAGCATAGCTGGCTTGGAGGCAGGGAGATGTGGGTTCAAGTGCTGTCTCAATTACCTACTAACTATGTGAACCTAAGTAAATCACTTAACTCCTCAGCCTCCCAGGCAATTCTTTATATGTTTCTGCCTTGATGAAGGGAGTTTCCACGTCAATAGTTCCCTATGCTAATGAAATTGCACCCCAAAATAACGTATATGTATATTCCTTTGACCTTTACTTTAGAACTATAATATCCCACTCAGCCTCACATCTTTCCAAGAAAAGGCAACTTTGAGACATTCAAATGTGTACATCTTCTGTTATATTTCCCTACTTTCAGAAATATCATTTGGCCTTTAGTTTTTGTGATCCAAACATTTGAGACCAGGTTGGTTGGTTGGTTGGCTGTTGTCCTTTGTGCTGGAAGAGTATCAAATGACATCACTAAGTCAGAGACACTAGATAAGAACAATCAGAATTAAGCATCAGGATGCCTGGTTCTGTCACCATCACAGGACTGTGCATAAGAAAATTGTTGGCTCCCTGTGTTTGTTTAAAGCCTTTGGGGGAATTTTTTTTTTAAGCCTTTGAATATACCTTTATCCTGGGAGCCATAGTCCAAATGGCCGTATTCAGGTTTGCGTACCATGAGCATAGCCTGTTATGAGGCACCATACATAAGCCTGTGAAAGTGCAAACCTCAAGGAATCAAGGGAAATCAATTATTTTCTGAGAAATATTGCAAAAGGAGGGATAACATGACAATCTGTATGGAAAGGAATAACACTTGTTTTCCATTCCTAAATCCTGCATTTATTTTCTATTAACAGAATCAGAAGTAATTAAGATAATTTTTTTAAAAGCCTTCTGTGCTTTCAAAAAGAAATGCTAGGTTGGGTTTTTTTCCCTCTTTAATTATTGATACCAGCTGGAGCCTAACCCAGACAATCTTACTGGTAGGCTCAATATTAGTTCTTCCAAACATAAAAAAAAGAATAGCAATAAAAAAAAAAACATTTAGTGCCTGAAGACACATTGGCGCTATAAAAACCAAGTCAACTTTTTGTAGTAATTTCTCCCTGAAATATTCCCTCAGGCTGCAAGAGATTGATATGACACAGTATGCATCCAAAAATAAAAGCCACCACTACTTACTTCTCTCTAGCCCAGTATTCGTAGCAGAATAAGTTTAATTAATTATCTTTGAATATCTTAGGGCTCTTATTTTTTTCTTTTAAATTAATTAATTTATTTTTAGTTTACAACATTCAGTTCCACAAGCTTTTGAGTTCCAAATTTTCTCCCCCTCCTTCTCTTCCCCCTTTCCTACTCCCTAACATGGCATGCAATCCTATATAGGCTCTACATATACATTCACAATAAACATATTTTCACATTAGTCGTGTTGCAAAGAAGAATTTTAACCAATGGAATGAACCATGAGAAAGAAGAAACAAAACAAAAAAAAAAGAGAGCAAATGGCTTGCTTCAATCCGCATAATTCTTTCTCTGGATGTGGATAGCATTTCCCATCATGAGTCTTTTGGAGTTGTCTTAGAACCCTGAATTGCTGAGAAGGGGGCTATTGTTTTAACGATAAGATATTAACCCTGATCCACCTTATATGCTGCAGGCTTTCTCTTGACATCACATATATGACTATGTTGTCACTGTTACTATTACTGCAGTATTGTCATTAGAATGTGGGCTTCTTGAGAGCAGGAACTGTCTTTTGCCTCTTTTTGTATCCTCAGTGTCTGTATACACAGAATCTGACACATAGTAGGTGCTTAATGAGATGCCCATTAATTTTACTGATTGTTTTTACTGTTAGTATTATTTTATGGTAATGCATTGGGGGAAAGCCTATCCAGTTTGCACTGTCTTCTCTATTCCTTTTTAGGCCTGTTTTTGGTAGGCCTTCTGTTTCTGTCCTTGAAAATTTCCCCCACCTCTCCATTTTTGTGTCTGTATTTCATTGAGATTGTCTGGTGGACAGGTGCCATGTGGGATATTTTTGGCAATCAATAAATGTTAAATAAAAATTATGAAAACTGAGTAGATGTCGGGCCTCTAAAGCTGGTCACAAACAACATATGGTTCCCAAAGAAACAGACAGTATGATTAACTGGTGCCTGGCGTGTAGCACCTCCACGATCTAAAATAATGAAAGCTGCTTCTTTCACCCTCAATATTCAAAATGAAATATCCCCAACAGAACATGATCTACTTTAAATCTGAATGAGTCTGTTCCTCCTCACTAATGTTTTCTGATAAATGCTCTGGTTTGGCTTTGACATTTATCTAACAGCAGGAGCTCATTATCTTGTGGCAACCCTATGTTCCAAAGACATGATCTCTTAATTGAATCCACATCTACAGTTAAAAAAAAAAAACAACCAAAACTGCCACAAGCCCCTGTAAATGAAAATCTGCTTCTAACCCTCTGCTCCTAGACCAGAAGAAACAGAGAAGTCTCCCTCTTGCTGGCTAACTGAAAAGAGTGTATGTGGATTGCTCTCACATGAATTAGACTTGTAACATTTGGGGGGAGAGGGAGATCAGTCTGTTGCCCTCTCTTCAATATACAAAGTTGAGAAGTAAATGTTGATAACTTGTATTTATTAT
Source organism: Trichosurus vulpecula (assembly GCF_011100635.1). Classification (NCBI taxonomy): domain Eukaryota; kingdom Metazoa; phylum Chordata; class Mammalia; order Diprotodontia; family Phalangeridae; genus Trichosurus; species Trichosurus vulpecula. The sequence goes on along the minus strand of NC_050579.1, from coordinate 145,915,018 downwards.
TCTCCTAAAGGAAACTTGTACATCTTTTCTATAAATCCGGTAACCGTAGTTTTTGGGGGCAAGCAAAAAGAACCACACTTTACTTAAGGCTAAATAAAGGTTATTTGGAAAAGAAGAATTAGGAAGTTTGTCCCAAAAGTACATCTGGGAAAACTGAGACACCAAAGTAATTTGCCCAAAATGATAGAAAGGAACTTCTTGGCTATTAGGAAACTTGGTTTCTAGTCTTAGACTCCCTTCTATAACATGTTGTTTTAAGAGAGTTGCCTGAGGGTTGTTCAGTCATTTTCAATCCTCTCTGCCTCTTCATGACTCCATTTGGGGTTTTCTTGGCAAAAATACTGGTTTGCCATTTCCATCTCCAGCTCATTTTACAGAGGAGGAAACTGAGGCAAGCAGGGTTAAGTGACTTGCCCAGGGTCACACAGCTAGTAAATGTCTAAGGCCAAATTTGAACTCAGGAAGATGTCTTGCTGACTCTAGGCCTGGCACTCTATCCACTGTACCACCTAGTTGCCCATGCCTGGGGGTACAGAAGAACTATATGGCATCATAGGGCCAGTATATGGCAAAGGCACGGCTTGAGCCCTAGTCTTTCTTGTCCTCCATGCCACACTGCTTCTTGTCAGACACATCATTAAAGTTTGCAAATTTTTTACACACACTTTATCATTGGTGCCTCACAGCAACCCTGTGAGGCAGATCCCACAAGGACTAGAATCACCATCTTATAAATGAAGAGACTAAGGCTCATAGGGTCCATGGCCACATGACCAGTAAGTATCAAGGCAGTTCAACCAACTTCCTCCAAACTCCAAATCCAACACTTTTCTCACCATTCCCTGCTGTCTCTCATGAGGGGGAAAATGAGGGATTTATACTAAATAACCCCTAACATTCCTCACCACTTGAATTTTCAGTGTCTATTATCTCATTTCAGTGCTACTCTCAGTTCCCTAGCTCAAGAAACTCTAAATTACCATAAAATCATTGAAAAGTATAGATTATTCTCTGATGCAAGCTACATAGAGAGCAACAAATATAAAACAGCTTATGTGTATGTGAATGGTGCATAAATAACCACATGCATACCTGCATGGCATCATGTGACAGTCCTGCCAAAGCCAATCCACAGCAAAGATTTATGGAGTTCCCACAACATGCAAGCCTCTGTGTTAGGCACCATGGAAGGAATATAAAGAAAGCAAAGAGAGTTGTTTTGTTTTGTTTTGAATACATTAGGTCTCTTGACTTTATCTTGAAGTCAGCTCTGCTCTACAGCATTAAGGTATGGGCCAAGATGATTCCAGGTATCTATTCTGGGACAGGTTGCATCTAGAGGCACTATAAGCATTATTGGTTAATTCCAGAGATATTCTTAGAGTTGAAACTCATAGACATCCCTTAAACAAACCACTTCTCTGGGCCATCACAAGGACAAAATTTGGACTGGATGTCTTGAGGCTTCTTTTGAAGTTGCATAAAATCACTTTAACTTCTCGAGCCTCAGTTTCCTCATTTCTAATGATAATAGCTGATATTTAATTATTGTTTCAGACTTGTGTAGGGAACAATGGTGTGAAAATTGCCTCCGCTGATGTAGAACAGCCCAGGTCTACCTGTTCTGAACCCATACACTCCAGAGGCCATTTGGCCATTGGACCATTCAGCATCTTCATTCGTGGTAGCTTCTACTACAAATACTATCTAGCTTTTAGCTTCCTTTGTAATGGGGATAATCACAAACAAATCACCACCATCAGATTCATGGACCATGCATGGAGTGGAGCTGAACTCTCCTCATCACTTTGATGAGCCACCTGTTTTGACTCAGTGCTGAGATTACAAAACAATCCTTTGGTCCCTGAGGTGGTGTATTGGAGATCCTTGAAGAGTTTGGCCTTTGTTTCCTTTGATTAATTCAGTGTCTTTGATTGAGTCTTACTAGGTGCTAAGCCCCAGGCCCATAGCCCTATCATTAGGTGCTAAGCCTATGTGGGTGTGAATCGGTAACTAAGGTGGGGCTCCAGGTGGGGCCAATGAAGGGAGGTGCTAACACCAGAGCCAATCATAGGAGCCTAAGTTCTGGTGTCTCAGATGACATTTGATGACATCTGAAATTGTATAAAAAGGGAGAACAGAGCTATTTGCTTAAGGCTCTTACTCCTGGAGGTGAGGGACTCTGGGAAGCTGCTATAAGGGCCTTTTGGCTGAACTCAGATGTTGGTAACTATGAATTGTATTTGGTGTGTCTGTCAATGTTTGTAATTTGTTTGTATTTGCTCTGAAGTTCAGGGTGCTGGCTTTTTCCCCTGAACTAAGTGAATGGTATTTGTATGCTGGATTAAAGTAAAATTGTTAACCCCTTAACACTGCTTTCCTTAGTAAAGCAGATCAAAAGAACCCAGGCTTGCAGTGTTCTGTGAGCTGGTTGTTGTTGGTTTTATACCCCCACAGCAGCTGCTAGCTGGATTGTTGAAACAGGTGGCAGCAGGGGGGAGAAAGATACTTCAAAAGAGGATGGACCACTGAGCCAAGAAGAACTCCTGCTCAATAGACTTTAAAGGGATGGAAATTCTCCATTTTCCAACTCTCTTTCCATTTACTGAGAATACAAAGACTTTGTGAGGTTCTCTCCTAGACCTGTGAGGATGGAAGAGGGGATGCTTTCCTCTGATACCTATGGGCAGTGCTCACCTATAGCAGCCAGAGCTACTTTTATCTTGGTGAAGCTGACTTGAGTTCTCAAGGCCTCTGGCTGTCTCTTCTTCTATGTTGTTCTTTCTCTGAATTTAGATGATTAAACATCAGTCCTGAGCATGGTATTTCCAGCCTTGGAAGCAACTACATAAGAGGGGGGAGGTTGGGAGCTCCCGGGCCCTTTAGGCAGAGCTATATGGCAGCAGGAATTTTCTGCAACTACATGCTTTTAGGGGGAAATGGCTGCCTATGGGAGCGTAACCCAGCCCACATCTGACTGGGCCAGACAGAAGACACAGAACTTTAGGGAGTTGTGTAGACAGTGAAGAGCTGAGGTGAAGGTGAAATGGCTGTTTGTCTTGCAACATGTTTTGTGCTTTGATATTTTAAGTAACATCCTTTAGGAAGAGTATAATGGGAGATATAGGTTAATGTTTCATGCTTTAAGTCTTGTCAATGCATCCTTATGAGTATGTTTTAAGCATTTTTGTATAGAGAAAACTAATAGCTATTGTCTAACTGATTTATGTTGTACATTGGGTATCTTTGTACTCCCTTTAGGAGTAACTCTAGACATGAAGTATACATAAGCTTTAAGTGATTTTCTCTGGGGCTCTGGGATGGGTTTGTAAAGAGCCAGAGGATGGGAGAAAGCCTGACTCTTCTCTTTAGTGGCCAGGCTTCCTCAGGAATGAACCCAGGCAGAGTTTAAGCCTAGAGATGGGGGCTCAAGAAGTAGGAGAGAGCATCCTCAGCCCCCTACATCAGCAGTGGTCTGTTGCAATTCTGTTTTATAAATATCTCTTTTCTACCTTATTTTTCTCTACAGTTTTAAATACTTGTCACTGAAATTTTCGTCTTATTCTCTGCACTGATTTTTTAAAAATTTCCCCACTAGCTCTTTTTCTTCATCATATTTGCCCTCCTTTCCCCCTTTTGGTTCCTTTCCCTCTTTATTCGTTTTTATGGTCGTGTTTCCTTAGCTGTTTTATGTGCTGCTATTTCCTGTGCCCAGTTCAGAACATCAGCTTCCTGTTGCTAGGAAACAGCTCCCCCACACACCCTCTTCTTCTCTCAACCTGAGCCTGGGCTGCTGTTGCAGGCACAAGTGGGCTAACAATGAGTGACAGTGATGTCTCCTCCTTATACTGCTGCTATGAACACCCTTTCATTTCTCATCCCTTCTAAGTTTTTGGCTTCTCCCTCCATCTAAGAATTTGTTTATAAAAATAAAGCTATGACTTTAACAAGCATGGAAAAACCATTGGACCATATACAATTTATAAGGGGGATAAATTATTATCTCTGACAAAGAACTAACAAAAGCTTGAAAATACATACACATATATACATATATACACATACATATATGAATATATACACACATATGCATATATGCATGTATGCATCTATATAATATTTAGCTAAAAACAATCATGTTCACTCATTCAGAGTATTTCCATAGACTCAAGAAGTTCCTTTTCCCATTGTGGTTTTCTTTAGTAATATGACCCACTTGCAAATCACTCTTACAGATTTTTTATATTGATATCTTTTAAAGAATTACTAGTGACAAGATCACCCAATGTGAAAGCTAAAAAAATTTCAAGGGTTTATCACACAGCTCTGAAAATATTCATCCTTCCCAAGATATCATTTCTGATATGATACACTGACTTTGCCAATGCATATAATTAAGGGTGTATCAGGTCTTCCAGACATATTCTTAGTAGATGCCAAGTTCTTGGGCAAGACTTTAATAGTGTGGTAGAGTGATTACTACATATGGGGGGAAACCGATGTACAATAACAGAGATACCAGATCCCTGAAGAAATTTTCACAAACAAAACTCTCTTTTACTCCTGAAATTCCACAAATAATTTATTTCTTGCCTGGGAATTTTATGCCTCTCTTTATACATTTATACAATGCCAGGGAAATCTGTCCTAATAACCCTGCAAAGCCCAGGTACTGTGTCACTCTTCTTACTCAGCACTTTATGCAGATTTTGATACTTTGTTAATTCCTATTTGCTTATATGTTTCTTTATAAGAGTTATTAAATCTTCTGTGTATGTGTGATGTCCAATCTCCTCAACGATGGTCAAAGTTCCTTGAAGGCAAGGACTGTTTCATCGATCTCTAGCACTCTACAATGGACACAATTTTGCTTTCATTATAGAACCAAGACAGATAGGTGACTCAGTGAATGGGACACTGCGCCTGGAATAAGGAAGACTGGAGTTAAATCTGATCTCAATTACTTATTAGCTGTGTGACTTTGGGCAAGTCACTTCATCTCTGCTTCAATTTCTTCATAGGGAATATGATCAAGCATATCAAGCAAGAGGAGGAAGATTTTTCTTTGTATTAAATTCATAGGTACTCTGGAATTGGGCCTCTAGAGATGAATTATACATCTTTTTTTCTCAATGGTTTTTCTTCCTCAATCTCCTTGTTCAACTTCTACCCGAATATGAGGTTTATTATGTATTTTGTATCATAGACATTTGTGTGCATCATTTCCCACCTACTATATCCAGTCACTTAACTTTTCTGGGCCTCAGTTTCCTCATCTGTAAAATAAGGAGATTGGATTAGATGGTTTCTAAGATCCCTTTTGGCTCTACATATGTGATCCTGTTAGATTATGAACTCTTTGAGGACAGGTAATATTAGCATCCTATCCAGCACTTTTCATGTTGTTTTGATAATAATAAATGTTTGTTGAGCTGAATGTCTTGATGTCCATGTGCATCTAGAACTCTAGAGGTTATGAACTATCACACCCAGGTAAGGCAGGCTGAAAAAAAGTCAGGCATGAAGCCCCAGTCTAAAATTAATTCCATTCTTTTATTAGCTGCATCTGAAAGTGAATCGAAATCCATGGTGTCAAACAACTATCTGACTTAGGATTAGAAATTCTTTGTGACACCTGTTTAACCCGTTATGGAGACCCCATGCCTTCCAAAACTCATTTCAAGAGCCTCTGATGGAAAAAAAAAAAAACGAGCAAGAAGTACATGGAGGCTGGGGGAAGGAAGTCACTTCACTCCCTGAATCCTCTCTGGATTGGCATACAAATTAATCTGACTGAAAACACAACTAACAGAAGAAGACAAGGTCATTATCATCCTCTGGGCTTATATGCCTATCTTTATTGTGGATATGTTAGCAAAACACACACATACCTAACTATTGTGCTGAATTCTAGCCACTATGGCCAAAGCTCCGTGAAGGCAGGGATTGTTTATTCTATTTCAAGCATCCTACAATGGAGATAGTTTTGCTGTCATCATAGAACCAAGAAAATTAGGGCTCTCCTTTTCTATGTCAATGAGCATTCTGAATCTCACTTTTGTGAGACTAAACTACCTTAAAGTATTCTTAGAATGTAGGACCAGAACTGGAACTGGAAAACTGCTAAAGGTTATTTTTAAGGATCCTATCTCCTCTGAGCTACTGGAGTTTGCTGGGAGGTTCAGAAATTTTTAATGCGATTTTTGTCTTTTACCTCAGCAGAGTCTCAACCATTTGAATGCACATTTGAATTGCCTCCAAGTATTACTAATCAGTCCAGAGATGGAAAGGGTAATGCTAAATACACAATTCCCATCTGTGCATTCCCTTCAATTTCCTTTTAGCAAACCCAAGAAAAGAAATACCAACACAGAGCCCCACACCCACACTGGTTTCATGTCATATTAATGTCCTCTTCCACTTTACACATTTTGAAATGTTGTCTCATAGGCTCCAGAAAATTATTTTTATCAGAGGTCCTGAAGGTAAAAATTTACAAATTCAGTCTTTTAACAATATTATTAGTCACAATGAGCTTTAGGCTCTAGTGTCTCCTCTGAGTTTGAATTCTCCGGTTTAGAAAGTGTGGTACAGCTAGGACTCCAAACACAGAATCACAACTGAAAGGGACTTGAAAAGGTCATCTAATCTATTCTTTGGTCTCTGGACAAACGAGTGCAAACCTGCATTCTGTGGTGGAAATAAATGATTACAAAGGTAATGACAATGAATCGAAGATTAAAATTCCAATGCCTCAAGTTAACATTCAGGTTTTCCTTCTGAATCCAACTGCATTCAGGAAGTAGGAGAAACAGAACTAGATTGAGAGTCAAAGGAGCAGGGTTTGAATTCTGGTTTTGTTCTCCACTGCTTGTGTGACCTTGGACAAGTTACTTAACCTCTTGGGGCCCCAGTTTCTTCTTCTACAAAATGAGGTGAATGAACTAGAATCTAGACATTAAATTATCTCTAAAGTCCTCTCCTGCTCGAAATCCTATCAACTAACTCACCAGAACAACAAATTTAACATACTTCATTTTCTGTGGTTCTCACTGTATTGTACTGAACTATATTCTAAACTCCTAGGGGGACTATTCACTGAAATCATCAGAGATTCACAGCTGGAAACATTCTACCTAGTGATGATGTGGTTTCCTTATCTGTAAAATGGGGATAATAAAACCCTGCAATACCGACTTCATAGGGCTATTGTGAGTATGAAATGAGATCATGTATGTGATGTGTTTTGTAGACCATAAAACTATGTAAATGTCAGCTATTATAAGTTATCATTGTTATAAATGCAAGGGTAATAAAACTCACAGGTGCAGAGACTTTCCTAAATGCAGCATAACCAAAATATGAGCTTCAGAATTTTTAAAAGTGGGGGAGGAACCTTTTTAAGGAAAAGATTCAAAATAGATGAAAACATTGAGTTGCTAGGTTAGTCTTTTATGTTTTTGAGCAAAAGAATTAAAACATCATAGAATCTAATTCAACCTCCTCATTGTTCAGCTGAAGAAGCTGAGGTTTACAGTGAAGGGTACTTCATGTGGACTCCATTTATATAAGTATTAATTAATAATTGAGCACAGTCCAAGGTTACAGAAGAATTTAGCAACAGAGGCAAGGTCAAATATAAAATCTTCCTGACTTTCAAAGCCCTTTATAACTTGTCTCTTTCCTCCTTTTCCAGTCTTTTTACACCTTCTCCCCTTCCTCCCACTCTGCAATCCAGTGATAGTAGCCTCCTATCTCTTCCTCACACAAGTCACTCCAAATCCCAACTTTCTCTGGCTGACTCCCCATACCTGCAACTTTCTCCCTTCTCCCTACTTCCTGGCTTTCCTCCAAGTCTCAGCTAAAGTCTCACTTTTTAAAGAAGGCTTTTCGAGTTCTTCTTAATCTTCATGCCTTCCTACTTAGATTATCTCCAAATTGGAGATTTGGATAAATATACATATAGTGTGAGCTCCTTGAGAGCAAGGACCAGTGTTTTGGTTTGGTGGGGAATGGGAGGGGAAGATCTTTCTTTTTATCCCCAGTTCTTAGCACAGTGCCTGACAATAGTAGGTATTTAATAAATGTTTGTTGACTTTTTTTACTTGATGTAAACCTACATTTCTCCACTCCAAAGTCAAGAATGTTTTTACTACACTATATTCCCTGCTCAATAATAGGGGTCTTTCTAAGCATTCTCATTTTTGCTCCTTCCCCTTTTCTTCTGATATCCTTAAGTTACCCTAATGGAAAAACAAACTAAACAAATTCCAAGAAGAGATCACTTAAAGAGAGCTTGGGCTCAGAAAAACTCAGTTAATCTCCTTATGTTAAAAACACTTTCTGTCCATCATGTCACACCTATTGAAGACAGAATATTCTTTGCATTAGCCCTTGTACTCATTTTGGAATCAGAAGAGGTTTGAATCTTGCCTCTGAAACTTACTACCCATGTGACTCTAGGCAAGTCCCTTAACCTCTCTGGGTACCAGTTTTCTTCTCCCATAAATATGAGGGAGTTCCAGCTCTAGGGTCTATGACTACATTTCCTCTTCTATTATTTAATCACAAAATAAAAGTCCAGTTCAACTGTTATACTAAACAATGCTAAACTCACTTTGGCTGTGTTCCTCTGATTGAAGGCAAAGGCCAGACTCATTGATTGTTATAGACATAAAATCCCCAAATGAAGTGCCAATCAATCTGGAAAAAATGAACAATATGTGGGGGGGGAGGGTTGAGAAGGAAGCATTCCTTAGTTCAAAAACAGAAATCTGAGAGTCATGGGTGCTCTATTAAAAGGGAATGTGCAAGGAAGAGCTGGCAGGAAGGGGCAATGGGCTGTACACAAGCTCCTCTGGAAAATACTTAGACTTTGCACTCCAATTCACGGTCACCAAGGGGGAACTTTGGGAAGGGCAGAGCTCTAGCAGAGGGCACCGGGGCTTTGGGAGGGAGAAATAATGGGAATATTCCCCGAGCCTTAGTGTCGCCTGGCATCTCTCCCACAGCACCAGCAAAACAACTGCTTAGCAACCCACGTTTTCCCACAACAGTTTCTCACACCCATTGTTGTCCGCCCAGAGAATATACACATACACCCACTATCCCCACCCCCGCCTGTTCCATTAGCTCCTCTTCCCAGAAGTCAGGTCCCGTTTTTTGTGCTACGGCTGCGGTGTTAAGAGTCTGAAGAGACAGGTCTGGCATTGTACGAATACACCTTATGTCACCCGCAGCCCCTCGGTGTACTGCAGACTGCATACTTGCTTCAGGGCCAACTAGGTTGCTCTTTGCCCCTCCCCCATTTCCTCTTATAAAGACAGGAAACAATAACTATAAGAAAGAACTCCACCCCCTCCTCCGCTCCCACCAGCCGCAGCAAAGTTCGAATAGCCTTTATTCTGGATGATCTCTTTAAGGAATCTTACGAAAGGGTCCCCAGTTGTTCCCTGGACAGCATCCTGGGCTCACCCCGGGGGCTGAAATAACCGTTATTCCTGAGCAGCCTCCCAGCCACCTCCCCAAAGCCCCTTTGGGGGATTCTGTGCTCCCCCCCCCCAGCCCCCACCTGTCTATCGCCTCCAGGAAGACGCAGGAATGAATGTACCCTAGCCCAAACTCCCGCCTCCTCCCTGGCACTAGCAGTCTCACAGACAGGTCTCTGGGCATCCTTCCCAGGTTGCAGAGAACGTCTCCTTGAACTTCCTGAGCTTGCTCGTGCGTGAGCCTGCCAGGGAACCCAGGGTCTCCCACCCCCACCCCACAGCAGACACTGAGGTGGGGGTGGGGGCGCTTTTCTTTAATCCTAGGGAGAAAAAAGTGAAATGTTCCTAAGTTAGAGAAACAAACTCACTTTTAATGGGTTCCTCGGGGCGAGTGCTGGCTCCACGTGATAGACAGGAAATGAGTGCTGACGGATGAGGTGAGCTCGGAGCAGGTCACGGAGGGAGGGCGCCCACCACACCTCTGCACGCGTGCTCTGCCTGCCCTTTCGGAGATCACTGCTGGCCCTCCGCGCCCCTCCAGGCACGTGCCAGGCTGCCCGGCTACAGTGGCAGCCGGAGGACTGCGCAGCGGAGCCGAGTCTGGCCAGCTAGGTCAGCCAGGTGCCGCGCGTTCCGCAGGGACTGCGGGGCCAGCGCACACCTGGAGGCTGGGACTGGCTAAGAGTTGAAGCTGGAGCCTGCTTGGCTCAAGCCAGGGCCACTGACAGTCGTGGCAGAGGCTCTCGATGGCTGCTACTGGAGCCCTGCAGAAGAAGGCTAGCTATGCTTTCTTATTTTCCCGTCTGTTGGTCTTAAGTCGTTCCGATGTCACCTTTAAGAGCTTGGAGTGTCACACACAAGGAGGCCCCCACCGGGCTTCTGAAGCCAGGAGACGGCTAGTCCCCAGGGCGGGAGGAGCAGAAGAGAGCCAGTTCTCCATCGCTGTGTGCTTTTTTATTGCTGCCCGGAGTCTCAGTGGGTATGCCTTAGCTCGGTGCTGGCTCCTAGACAACAGTGCAATCATTCCTATGCACTGGGAGCTGGAACAAACAAAAGCCCTAAAGAAGAAAAATTGTGTAAAAAAGGTGAACAGAGCTCTTGGCTTGGAATCGGGACACACGGAAGTTGTATCTGCAGTTATGTGACCTTCCTCTTGTCCCTTAAATTCCGAGATACTCAGTTTCCTCATCTGTAAAATGGATATTTGGAACTGGATCATTTAATCCAACCCCCTCATTTGACAAACGAGGAAACTGAGGCCCAGAAGATGAAATGTTTTACCCAAGGTTATAGAGCTAGTAAGTGTAAGAGCGAGGACTCAATCCCAGCTCCTTTGATTGTTACTAAAGGGCTTTTTCATGGCTAATAATAGCCTTACTACTACTACTAATAATAATCATTGTAGTACCTAAGTTAAAATATTCATATTAATAACGTCATTGACAATAATAACTGACATTTGTATATCACTTTAAGGTTTGTAATACATTTTACATATATGTCACCTGATCTTCCCAATAGCTCTTTAAGGTAGGTGTTATTATTATCTCCATTTTTCAGATAAAGAAACTGAGGCTCAGAAAGGCAAATTGACTTGCCCTTGGTCATAACTAGTTAGGATCAGAGACAGAGTGTGTGGATCAAATGTAGAGAAAGTGCGTGGTAATTATGAAGCACCATATAAATATAACGGATTATTGCTAATCACCAAATCCTGTTGTTTCCACCACAATAGTTCTTGGTCTGTTCACTCCGCAATGTTCCCACTGAAATTATCCAAGTACAGCTCATTGCCAACTGGTCATGTCGTTCCTATTGTGGGATTTTGACCAGATTTGTACTTAAGGGGGATATCTGGCAGCAATTTGAAGAATAGATTAGAGGTGGGAGAGAACCAAGATTTGTTAGGATGCTGTGGCATTTCGGCGGGCATAGAGAGGAGAGAACAGCCCAAGAGCTATTGTGGAGGTGGAATCAACAGGATGGGTTTCCTCATTCAAGGTCACATTATCTTACACAGCATCATAGATTTAGAGCTAGAAGGCCCCTTTGAGATATTCTGGCCCAGCTCCCTCATTTTAGGTATGAAGAAACTGGGGCCCAAGGAAATGAAATGATGTCACATAGGTAGTAAATGACAAGTTCATGATTAAAGCCAGATCTTCTGACTTTGTACCCAGTGTTCTTTCCACCACATCACAACATAACACACTTACCTAGGTTTTTTTTTTTTTTTTTAACGAAGCCTTCATGGTACCTCTGAGCTAAAATTGAGAAGAATATTCAGGGGGGCGGGGGGGAGGGAAATAATTTTGGCAAGAAAAAGGTTAGAAGGAAAAGAAAGGCCCCTTTCTTTGGGGGAAGAAAGATGTCAGGAACCTTTCCTTTAAGCATGAAACCCTGGACAATCATTGTCAACATTCTACACAAACGGGAAAATATACAACAGTCAATAAACATACATTAAATCAAGAGCGTGTCGTTCTCCTTCCTACTTTCTCCCTCAACAGGCCAGTTCAATGGCATGGATCCTGGATCTTCCATTTACTACCTGTGTGACTTTGGACAAATGAAAACCTCCCTGGGCCTCAGTTTCCCCAACTATGAAAGGAAGACACTGGAATAGCTGGCTTCTAAGACACCTTTCAGCTCTAAATCTATGCTCCTGAAATTTTGAAATCGTTAAATAGCTTTACTCTGACATGAAGTACCTACTTGCTGTTCTGTAAAGTATCCATCCCTTTAAGTTTCCTAACTCTGGGAAACTGTTGTTTTGCTCAAGTTCCTACCGGCTCCCTCTAAACAAATATCTAGAAGCAAAAGCATTGGCCTGAGAACATAGCATCCCAAGAAAGAAAGAGTTTTACCATGTTCCTGAAGCTGAAAATGAGTCCACACACTTTCTTCAGAAGCTAGATGCTAACTAAACCTTTCTTTTTTTTGTAAACTTCCAGTGTCTGGTTTCAAAAACTCTACTCTGTCCTCCACCCTAGCTCCTCAACACATACACCCCTTTTCTGCATTTTCTTAATGGGAGAAGGAAAGCATTATTCGAGCATTTAGCCCTGATTCATCATCACCCTGTGCAACTTGCAACAGTCTTTAAGCTTTTCATCTACATTCATTTTTGTTTAAAAAAAAAAGACACCTCCAAGGTTATGATGTTAGTTGGGTAACCGGATCTTAGATCTCTAAACATTTTTTCCTTTCCTTTGCCTCTGTCCTGCTTAGGGAAAAGTGCTTTTTAGAGCAAAAAGGCTTCAAGCAAGGAATTATAATAAAGCCCCAGAACACAAAGATGCTAGTGTCTGTGTGCCAATGCCTGTGAGGAAAAGACAAAGAGAGGACAGAAAGATAAATGGAAAGGAAGGTTGTCTACAATGTGATTGGAGGTCATTTATTGTACTGCTTCCCCTGCCCCACCCTTGAACAGTGCCTGCATCAGATACTCATGAGTTGCCCTTGAGGTGGGTCTGTGGCACAAGAAATGATTCGAGGTGTGAAGACCTGAAGAAGTCAGGGATAGAGGACAAAGCAGGGGGCTGGTGGCTGCCAAGATCAGTTACTGGAAGATAGGTCATGGACCTGAAGAGCCAGAGACAGTGAGCAGTATCTGAAGAAGAAGCTAGATCAAATGCCAAACTCAGTTGCTTTTCCAGCATGAGTGTTTTCTGCCTGGCTGGGACTGGTCCAGTCCCCCTATCTCCCTTGAAATCCTCTCCAGCTGGAGAGTTCTGGCTGTCCCTGCCCTCATAGCAATGACTATTTCTAAGCAGCAATGGACACCTACATTTAGTATTTCCTTTCAAGATTTTAGTCTGAGGCTCAGATATCATTGGCCTAAGGCAAGAAGGACCAGAAAATTGCAAGTAACCTACAAGTAGTTCACTACTCTGTTTCTTTGCTGGGTTGCAACTGAATCGAAACCTCAAATACTCCTGGTTGCTTAGTGACAGTTACTACAATGCACTTCTAACCAAGCTCGGAACTGACAGCCCCACTACCTTATCTCAAGGGAGGTGAAAGGGAGACAGAAGAAGGATGCATATGTCTGATTCTCTACTCCTCATTCCAACCAGTGGCAAGCAGCCAAGTAGTCCATTAGGTTAACTCTTTATCTGCCAATCAAGGTCAAAATACATTCTGCTGACTGGTGCTTTAATGACCTCAGATAAATTCTATTAGAAGCCATTATTTTCTCAAAGCAGAGGAAAATTGGGGAATTGTTTAGCAAATACATTTAATTTTCTTCTCAGATGATGATGAGGAAAGTTTATGAAAAGAAATACATCAAATCTACATTAGCCAATAATTTGTATTCTATAAAGATACCAAATTGCATTTCAGAAAATGTTGGCAGAAACAAAGATCATATGGCACATGACAGATCAATCTATTGACAGAGTAACTTTCCTGTCACTTAACTGGTTGGATATACTATAAAGACAGGTTGTTTCTTCTTGAGTACTATGCTTAGAAATTTTGATAGCTACCATGAGGTGGGTGAGTATGGTGCTTTGGCTTATGGTATATAGCCTCTGAGGTTTGGCAATCCGTAAATGTATTAACTGGGGGAAATGAGATGAAACACACAACCAACCCAGTGTGTGTGTGTGTGTGTGTGTGTTTAAGTGGCTGTGTATGCATTCATACATTTTATAGAAAGATATAGTTCTGTGATTCCATTGATTCACTGTACTTCCAATGAGAAACCTCCCTCTACAAATGCAGTTTTCCAGCAATTCAACAACATTTAAAGGAAGATAAATCTTGAAAGGCTTAAGAATTCTGATCAATACAACTCCTACCATGATTCCAAAGGACAGATGATGAAACATGCTACCCATCTCCTGAATGGGATGCGACTGATGTAAGAGGAAGAATAAGACATGAATTTTTAGCTATAGTCACTGTGAACATTTATTTTACTTGTTCTACGCTCCCAAGGGCATCTGGCTATTTGTCCCCTTACGGTTCTAGGGGAAGCCCTGAAGTGTTGGTTTTTTTTTTAAGTACTATAGTTCATGAGTTCCCAGCTGTGTGCTTTCCTCCCATAATTACCAGTTGATATGAATTAGCCACACTTAATTAGGTTTTAGAAAGAGGAATTTACTAAGGTAATATAAAGAGAACAGTTGGTTCAAAACATCCCCCAAAAAGTTTGTGACACTCTCACAGATACATTCAAAGTCCAGAGGAAACCGCCTCAAGCATAAAATGAACATGTGCCAAAAGGGTGGCTCCCTGAAAGATCCCTTCTGCACTTTCATGAGTTACTTACAATGTTCTCATTAGGTCTGGTGTAACTTTGTGCTGGGATCTTTAGAATCCTTGAAACTGCTTTTCTTTGTTTCCTAATGTTGGCCATGGGGAACCATCACCAGTTGCCTTGACCTAAGTCTTGCCACTGGATTCCTTTGACTCTGGAGGGGAGAGTAAGGCTCATGCCTTTGCCCAGCACTGCCTCATTTAAATCCAATTCACTCACAAGTCAAGCTATCACCCTCCCTATGTCATTTGTCTTCTTTGAGAACCAGAAGGAAGTTTGAACAATAACAATGCTGGGCTTTGTGCCATCAGTGGTTCTAGAAATGCTGCTACAATACCCAACTGGAGAAGGTTTTCTGGATCTTTTGAAATTCACAATATCCTCCTCTGGTGAAGAGAGGAGGGAGGAGGCCTAGATTGCCTTTCCTTCCTCCCTCTCTCCCCCAACCTATTCCCCCTCAAAGGCTTGACTAGAATGTCTCTCTCCTTCCCAACATTCAGACATCTGAAAGTCTGGGTTCTTAACTATCCTTATGTTTTATAGAAGACTCACAGAATGTGACCAGTTTTGTGGAGAGGTAGCATTTCTAGGCCTTTAAATAAAGAAACTCTGCAGGAAGCAGATGCTCATGGAGGGAAAGTAGTTAAATTCTAGGTTTCAGGTCCCTGGTATTTGTAGCAAGCAGACAAAGCTAACATTCTCTTGCTGAAGCTGTGAAGGTCAGCAACAGGACTAGGTGCCTGAAAGGGCCTATATACCCAAGTTACAAGCAGAACCAAAGCAGTGAACCTGCAAAATTTGGGGGGTTTTAATTTTTTTAAATCCTGAACTTGACAGACACCAAATAAAAATTAGCATTTCCATATACAAAGTAGAGTAGAAAAAGAAGAGGGGGGTGTGAAATAGTGAATATTATGTAAAATTTACTTTTCCTTATAAGTATATAATACATATTATAGAATTTTAGAATAAATTCCACATGTAACTTTCGAAAAGTCTTTAAAAAGCATGTCAATTACCTTTTTTTTTTTCCCAATCAGGAGAGAATTTACATCGGTTACTTGAGTTACCATAGAGATAGTGCCATAATCCTTTATGCCCTTGTCCTGTGAGGCTATCTTGGACTTTTTAATCCCTGGAGTTTTTAAAACTTTGCTTCCAGCTTACAGGAACTTTTTCTCAGTGGAGCCAATACCCTTTTTCCCTTCTGAATATTTAAAACGCAGTTTGAACAGGACAGGAGAATGTTTTAAAATATTGTTATTCTCATGCAAAGAAAATTGCTTTTCAGATGAGATCAAGACCCTTGTCTGAGTGATTAAGTCCAGCATGAGAATTTTAGGTTAGATTCAAGGAAGAACTTTTTGATTGTAAAGGTTTTGAGGAAGACTATGAAACCTTTCAGTGGAGAAACTGAAGGAACTTGGGCCAACTATGGGCAAAAGAGCCAGGAAATGGGTTCAGGGAATGGGTACTGGGACAAAACTCTCTAAGGGGCCCTAGAAGGAGCTGCAAAAGGAACAAATTTCAGTCAGACAACAACAAGCATTTATTAAGTGTGGCAGGCACTGTGCCAACAGCTGGGGATACAAATACAAACAAAAAGAAAGAGTCCCTTAGGGAGATTGCATTCTAAAGATTGTACATAAAAGGAAACTGGTGGGGAAAAGCTTACAGAATTTACGGGATCTAGACATAAAATTACATAAAAATCTAGACATAAAATTACATTAAAATGCATATGATGAACATCCAAACATTATGTAACTAACTCTGTGAATATATGTACACATGTGTGTGTATATACATAAAATATACATATATGTATATACATAGTATGTGTGTGTGTCTGTGTGTGTGTGTGTACACTTGAGATCCTTTAGTCAAACCCCGTCTTTTTACGCAGAGGTGGTAAGAAGGAAGGTTGCATATTGCATTTCTCCTGAAGCCAGGTATTAATGTTTTGGCCCCACAGGGAGGGATACATGGTATGTCTCTCTCCCTCTTTCCCTTTTTGCTTCCCTCCCCATTCCTCTTTCTATCTCTTTGTCTCTCCCTGTATATAACCAAAAAGCTATAAAGAACTCTTTAGTACATACATTGTGAAATCTGAGGAGAGGTTGGAGTGATCAGGCCAACTTCAGGAATGGGAAATGAATGGGTTTTTTTCTGATAAAGCTTTATCAAAGAGATGAATTTTGAAGCTTTTGAAGCAAAGGAAGAAGCCTGGTTTATTAGAAAGGGAAAGGGGAAGGAGGAAAGGAATAAGCATTTCTATACTATCTACTATGTGCCTGGCACTGTACTAAGCGCTTTACAAATATCATCTCATTTGATTTTCATGATAACCCTTCAGGACAGGTTCCTTTATTATTTCCCAGGTCTTTTAACTCCAAATCCAATGCTCCTTCCACTGGTCCTTGGTGTACAGTGGTTAGGGGATGGACATGAGCTGAAACTGTGGGAATGATGAGGACATAGTGGTTTTAATTGAGTGAAAGGAAAATCTCCGATTGATTCTGTGAAATGAGGTGAGGGAGGAGAAAGAGAAGTTAAAAGATGGCTGAGCCTTAGAGCAACAGAGTGGCCCGCTGGATAACAATGGAAACTTTCAGAGATAGTGAGATTTTGTGGGCAGGACAAGGAGAGAGAATGAGCTGTGTCAGAAGCTTTTCTAAGTGGTAATTAAACCATACATGAATTTGGTGCCAGCCAGGAAACCAACCGACACTTTTACATACAATCAGTTCCAAATTCCTGGTGGCATAAAAGGTTAAATAATCACTAGAACCGAAGTAAAATAACTGAGCTTGAGTTCTAGCTTCTCAGCTTACTGGCTGGATGACCTTGGGCAAGTAATTCCACCTCTCTGAGGCGGTTTCCTCATCTACCCCTTTGGATATTGTGAAATAATTGTTTTGTGCATCTCTTAGACCGCTAATTATGGATTATAGTTATTTGTGTATGTGTCGTCTTCCTACTACTATTAGATCGTGAACTATGTAAGAACAGGGACTAGATTTTGCTGAGGGTAATAGCTCCCCTCAGCACCTTCCAGAGTACTCTGCAGGAAGTAGATAGACCCTTACAGTTAGGTGTAGGGTTAGGGTTAGAAACCTTCATCCTTTGATGAAATACCTGCACTAGCTAAATCATAGGGAAACAGCTGGGTGGTATAGTGAATAGAATGCTAGACCTGGAGTCAGGGAGGCCTGAGTTCAAATCCAGCCTCGGTTACTCACTAGTTATCTAATCTTGGGCAAGTCACACGACCTCTGTCCGTCTCAGTTTACTTATCTGTAAAATGGGAATAGCACCTACGTCCCAGGGTTGTTATGAAGATAACATGAGATAATATTTGTAAATTGTTTTGAAAGCCTTAAAGCACTATATAAATGCTAGCTATTGTTATTAGCTAGACTTATTGGAGAACAAATGAGATAATGAATCTAATATCCCACATAAATCTTAAAGGTCTAGAGAGGACAGTTAGGTACTGCTGCTAGAGTATTTACTAGCATACGCCGAGCTATTTCTTCCAGCATGATCTTTAAAATTTCACCCTATTTGTGAAATGCCCAGAAAAGATCTGTAAAGGAAATCTAGTTAATCACCGACCTACATCTCTCTTGGAAGAACCTATCTGTTTCAGTTATTAACAAAAGGGTCTTTTATTTCTCCCCAGGCAGGAAAAAATAGCAGAGGAGCAAAATTTTGATGACATTGTTGAAAGGGCAAAACATCCCATGCAGTATCATCACTCCTGCCACCTGCCCTGCTTAGCAACTCTCCAAGCCAGGAGGCAAACCCCTTCCTAGCTGATAAATTAAAAATTTTCTTTGATCATCACCTAATTTTCTCAGGTCATCAGTTTTTTTTTCTTTTGCTTTCTTTCTGACTATAATCTTTAGACATATTATGGTTTAAAAAGTAAGACAAATTACCCCCCAAATATTTGATGTAGGTTACTTTGTGTGTTGGATTCAGGTTGGATTCTGGGGTTAGTACCCTCCTTCTATTAATTATTTCCTATTTATCTTATATGCAGCTTGTTTGTATATATTTGTTTGCATGTTGTCTCCCTCATTAGATTGTAAACTACTTGAAGGGAAGGACTATCTTTTGCCTCTTTTTTATAACCCCAATGCTTAACACAGTGCCTGGAACATACTGTGTGTATATTAAATGCTTACTGATTAATTAAGTGGGGATATGTGGATATAGCACCTTGAAAACTTTAAAGCACTTTAAGTTATTATTATTCTTAGAAAATCTAACTTAGGGAACATATTAAAGGAAAGAAATTGCTTACAGATTAAATAAATGTCCTAGTAGAAATCCTTGGAAGACCTAATTTGATGAATAGATAAGAATGATTTATAGTTAGTAGATCAAATGTTTGTCTCCAGAAAGTGTTCCTAAGGACCTGAGACTTTGAGAATACTTTAAAAGTTTGAATCTGAATGCAGATTAAGGCAAACTATTTGCTCTCTCTTTTTTCTTTTTTTTTTCCTCTTTTTTTGGTGGGGGGGGGGGGGTTTGTTTCTTCTCTCTCATGATTCATTCCATGGATCATAAATCTTCTTTGCCACTTGACTATTGTATAAATAAGTTTAATGGGAAGGTTTATGTAGAATCTATATCAGACTGCATGCCATCTTTGGGGGGGAGGAGGGAGGGGAGGAAAGAAAATTTGAAACTCAAGAACATGTAAAACTAAGTGTTGTAAACTAAAAATAAAAAATCTAATTAAAAAAACAATGGTAAACTTAAAAAAAAGTTTGTATTCTTGAATAGTTTAACTGTTTCCCCAAATTAGCTTAGTAACACTAAAAATGATTTTATCAAATGCAATTAATCCTTAACTTTTGTGAGGGTAACATTTCTAGAAAATAGCACGAAAGTCAAAAACACAAATGTTGATACATTGAAGCTATGAGAAATAGTGTGTTAGGTTCCTGCAACCACCAAAGCCTATATTCTTTCCCTTTTTCAGCATACAATTCTTTATAACAAAACATTAATTCTGATAATATGCACTTTTCCTAACACAGTAATGGTAACATAACCCATAAAATGCAATACACAAAATAAAATTGGTAACATGCAAAACATTTTTTCTTGCTAGTAATGCCCTACAATTCTGTAACTT
Source organism: Trichosurus vulpecula (assembly GCF_011100635.1). Taxonomy (NCBI): domain Eukaryota; kingdom Metazoa; phylum Chordata; class Mammalia; order Diprotodontia; family Phalangeridae; genus Trichosurus; species Trichosurus vulpecula. Next base: position 145,895,109 of record NC_050579.1, on the reverse strand, counting down.
TTTGTGCTCTCAATTAAAAAAAAAACATTCATTTCAGACAATATTCACTTTTCATAATACGTGAATTCTATAGTACCATAAATGCTATACAGCAAATAAAATTCTTAAAACAAAAACATTTTTTAACCTGAATCTTACCTTCCACTGTGTCAGATGGTGGTATGAAGGTGTTTTATTGTATGACAGATAGTAGATTCATGTTATTTTATCATTAAGCTACATTACTGACTTTGCATGCTTGGGCTTGTTCTTGCATTATGCTTTGGGGGCATAATTACAACATAAAACTTGAGTTTCAAAGGCAAACAATGAAAATATGCAATAAATCCACGGGGATCTCTTTACAACAGTAGACAGAACAAGACCAGTGAAGGGCCTAGTAGGATTATCAGCTGCTCTACAAACTTACCCACATTGCGCCTTTCATTTTTTTGTTCTACTATGTATCATCCTGAATGTGTGCAGTTGCCAACGAGAAAGTGAAAATGAGGTTACTAATGAAATCATGAGAATGCTTGAAGTCGAAAAAGCTAAACATGAGAATGTAGAGGATTGACCGTAGTTATTTTATAAGTAATCTGCAGATAAGCCCTTGTCTAACTTACCACAAGAGGAGAGTCTGAATCAATGAGGTTTTTCTTCAGTTTGATATTCATACTTAGTTCAATAATAAAGTGTCAGAATCTTTTATAGAGGTGGGTATCCAAAATCTCAATAAAAGCTTGAGGTTTAAGAAAAATTCAAAGGCACTTCATGACCACCAATTCAAGAGGAACTATTCCAAAAGCAAAAGTGATAGAATTCCCTACTGTGGTGCTACCAAGGATCTCCTAATGGCCAATTCCCACGGCCTTTTTTCAGTCCTCCTTCTGGACTTCTCTGTATCATTTGACTCTGTTGACCACTGTCTCTTCCCAGATAATTTTTCCTGCCTGAATTTGCCTGGCACTGTTCCATTGTAAGTCTTCTTAGCTATATCATAATTTGAGATCGACCCTCAAATTGTGGGTGCACCCCAAGGTTTTGTCCTGGACACTTCTCTCTTTATATTCTCTAACTTGGTGATCTCATCAGCTCCCATTGGTTCAATGATCATTTCTAAGCAAATGACTTCTAGTCGCCTATATAGAACTCTAGAATCTCATTTCCTGTTGGATGTCATGTAGAAATGTCAAACTCAACACATCCAAAACATAACTCACTCTTTTCCCCAAATCCTCTTCTCTTCTTATTTTTTCTCTTTGAGTTGAGGGCACTACCGTTAATGATGGTGCCTCATATTTTCCTAGAGCACTTTGTTCTGAAACACCCCGCCTGTATGAGACTGACCTGTGTACATGTTATTATCACTCCTCACAAGGATTTATTAATGTGCCAGGCTCAGTGTTAAGTACTGAGTACGCAAAGAAAAAGTAGAAAAAGTTCTTGCCTTCAAGGAGCTTATATTATATAAAGGAACAAGCACCCAACTATGAGCATACACGATATCTACAGTGTAAATGAGAAGTGATTGCATAGGGAGATTAGAAAATACGAAGGACCCAGGTTGTGAAAAACTTTCAATGCCAAACAGAAGAGTTTCTATTTCATTGGGAGCCACTAGAGAGATTCCCCTTTGTAGGATATAAGTTCTTCTAGGGGTAGAGATTATATTATTTTTAAAACTGTTGTATCCCTAGCAATTAGCACAGTTCCCTTATACATATTAGGCACTTAATATTTCTGAATCAAATTTTCAGCAGCCAAGAGCCTCACAGAACTGTGTCAATGCTTATATTTCTAATATTTCACTCACCTTGAAACACACCCAGACTACCTGGGTTAGGTGACCCAAAGCTAACAAGGATTCTTCTATTGATGTCATTTAACTCAAGTCCTTTTAAAATAACGCAAGTTTTCTATTCACAACAAAAACACTACATACAGCTATTCCCCTTCTGTTGTATGAAGGTTAATAGGAAAAACATCTGCATAAAGATCTGGAAAGCTGATTGGGAAGATGGGAATGCTAACAAGAAAACAAGCCCACCTATAGTAGTGTAACCCAAATCAGGAAATCTGGTTTCTTGGCTGAAATTTCAGTAACGCTACTCCTCCTTGCTTTCCCAGGCCATCTCCCCTGTTCTGGCCTCCTTTTCCTCCCTTTGAAATCTTGACCCTAAAGTTAACCAGTCCAAGGATACACTGTTCTCAACTCTCAAGTCCCTTGCCCCTTCATCCTATCATAGCTCATTCCTTTGCAAAACTCAACCATGGATTCCTTCTATCATCTGCTTTCTCCTCCTTCTCCTTTGAAGCTGGAGGAAGTTGCACAAATATTGGCTGGATCTACTACAGATTTATGATATCTAATCTTACCCAGGTCCTCACAGCTACATAGCAATCCTTTTACTATTCCTATATCATGTGCTCCAAACTTTCTCTTCTCTCTTCAAATCATCTACAATATCCTCTCCCTCTCAGAGACCTTCCCTTACACTTTGATGTGAGAACTGAAGCCATAAATATTAGCTTTCTCTTCTTTTCATTTTATATCTAAAATCTCAACATTCTCCATTCCCTAATCCTTAGCTCTAACTCCAATCCAATCCTAATCCTGTTTTTGAAGCTTTTTTTTTTACTTCTAGTTTTGAACTATCCACCTTTGGATTTAGTGAAATCCATCAGCAGTTGTTTAAAAAAAATAAGAAAGATGACCACTTTTTTCCAACAATTTTCTTCCAGGAATTGCATTCCTGATTAGTTGAGGACAGTGTGCTGGTCAAAACCCAATTTGTGCTGCTCCCTCAATCTCTTCTTTTTCTCTGTTGAAGAAAAGGACTATTGGTCTGGGAGGTACTGCCACCTCGGAAAAAAAAAAAAGAAGTCCTATTCTTGCTGAAGTCAATCCCTCCACTTATGCCCTCAACCTTCACATAGTACCTGGCTTATAGTAGGTAGGTGCTTAATAAATGTTTATTGACTAACTATTCTCTTATGTCTCTTTCTGGAGCTTGACTCCTTCATCATCTTTCTTTCCTTAATTCTCCATCTCGTTTTTCCCATTGGCACCTTTCCTGATGCTTACAAACATGTCCAAATCCCCTCTGTTTTAGAGAATCTTCACTTGACCCTGCTATTGCTTCAGGCCATTATCCTATATCTCTTTTCTTTTTCATAGCCAAACTCCTAGGGGAGAAAAAAGATCTATTCTGCATACCCTTTCTCACCTACCAGTCACTTCTCAAATTCTTACAACTTGACTCCGGACTTCACTGTCCCTTCATTTACCAAAATCAGTAATGATCCCTTTATTTCTAAGTATAAATGGCCTTTTTTTCAGGCTTCATACTTCTTGACCTCTCTTCTGTTAAGCTGGACTAGCTGAAATAGCAAGGCGCCAAGAGGGAGAAACAGAAAGTAGTATATGACACACAAATCAAATCACCATCACCACCTTGACCACTATTTCCCATCGAACCCTAATGGAGACAACCTAGGACCCTAATCCTAAAAGCCTTGGGCATATCAGGGCCCCTCCTCCCCACCAAACCTCCAAACTTGTTTCCAGCTTAGCCCCCACAACTATCACTGAGGAGAGAAATCACTGCGGAGAGCACACAGTCTCTCCCCTCTCAATAGCCTTAGAGAGCATCACTGTCATCTGGTTCAGTATAATCAGAGCTAAACCTGTGTCATGAAGAAAAGGATAAATTGTGCCCAATATCATCTGTTCAAGAAAGCAGGAAAGTATGTAATACATTTTAGACATTTTCATCAGAAATCATTGAAATATATTTCAGATGATGATACTTCAAAACAGATAATCTGGCTTACAATGGTGAAAAATGAGGCATCATTGTATTTCTATGGGAAAATAAATTAATTTGGATAATGTCAAGAAATTTACTAGACCATGGTGAGAATTTGAGGAAAAACTGAGGGAACGATCCCAGGAGTTGTCAAGTCCGGTAGTTGTTTTTGACCACCTCAAATGGACAATCATTTTATTTGTGGGAACTAATACATTTTACTCCATCTCATTCAACCACTTGGATGATCTTTCATGGCATCATAAGGCCACTGGATGACTCATGATGTTGGGGGGGGGGCGGGAACGAGGGAGGGGGGGAAGAGAAGAAAGGCAGTTGGATAGGAGCCATATGTAACAGCTGCTTTGATTACAGTGACTCACATAGGCTGATATCCTTCACTCAACACCCTGAAACTTCAGTACCTACCTCATCTACCTCTTTGGGCCATAAAGGAGTTATCCCTTATTTGCTCTTATTCAATACCTTTTTTAATAGGAAGTTTCATGAAGTAGTTGGGTTGATCAAGGATCACCATCTTCCCAAGAAATCCATGTGTAGCAGGCGTCTTTTCCCAGGTTATCTGTATCAAGTTTACAGTTGTCATAAATTAATGTTTATTGAACATTAAGTGGATAGGATAGTCTAGCTTCCTTAGGCAATGGAGAGGGCGCAAAATTGGGGAAAAAAGACCAAAGAGAAAGAGTTAGTGTAACTTAGAGAGAGTGGCTAATAAGTTAGGAGAGTGTATTTACGGGTGACACACCAAGTAGGATTATAACTAAAAATAGATACAGCTTTCCAGCAAGGGCCTTGATTTTTAATTCTTTTAAAAAAAATCAGCTGACACTAAAGTTCTTTCTCCCTTTAACTCCTAGAGGAACACATAGGAGAAGAAATTATATCTTAATTTCCTATTTCCATTATGCCTTTGTCAGCCCTCAGATCCTTTGTGGGAGAGAAGGTCTCTCCTACACATGGTTAACCCTTCTACCTCTTACGGTAAGGATAAGGCTTGTAGGATAAAGATATGAAATTCTCACCTACTCTAGCAGACCTGCCTGGTATAGCTGAAAGTACACTGAATTTTGAGTTAGAGGTTTGGATCCTGCCTCTGCTACTTTCTATTAAATTCTGTAAACTCATTGGGTCTCAGATTCCTCATCTGTATAAGGGGGTTAAGTTGAATTTGGAGGTAGGGGAAAGAGCTCTGGGTTCAAATCTGTCTGTGAGGCTTATTGCCTGTGTAACGTTAAGCAAGTTATTCATCCTTTTTGGACCTCATTTTCCTCACTTACAAAGATCTATGATTCTATAATGTTATCAACCCTTGTCCTTTCTAAGGGCATATAGACAAGCTCTTAATTAAGCTTTTGTACATCCAAAGCTGTATGTCAAGCCCCTTAAAAAGCAGAGTCCTGGATGGCAGGCATTATGGTGTATATATGTTCAGCGTGTTGACAAAAGCACTATGAATGACTAGTATGTATTGACCTAACAGACCAAACCTAGAAATCTGTGTCACAGCAACAAAGTCCCTCTACCTCCCCATCCATACCACTCATACCAGTCTCTCCCTATCATTTTCCCTCTCTGAATGTTGTTTTTGCCAAGAGCAGAGCCAACTGGAAGCTCAGACTCCTTATTGCTCTCAAGCCCACAGACATCCAGGCAGTTGCTGGGGTAACCCTCCATCTGACCCAGCATCTGATCCTGCCAGCTGTGGTATGTTAGCATGCCCTCATCACATGCTTCAGCAATGGAGTCGTGGCTGCTGGAACACTCAGCCCAGCAGCTGCAAGATAGGGGTTCACAAGCCCCACATTACTTGGTTTCTCCCAATTAATCTTCCTAGTGGCTTTCTCGTCTGGCTCCTCTGTTTTCGTCTCTATACAGATGGGACTATACACTGAAACAGACTTCGTGATTTCATTTTCTCTCTATTCTCTCATCCTCTTTTTGTTGTCGTCATTCAGTAGTTTTCAGTCATGTCCAACTCTTCATTCCCCAATTCGGGGTTTTCTAGGCAAATATACTAGAGTAGTTTGCCATTTCCTTCTTCAGCTCATTTTACTACATAGTACTACACATAGAGGAAACTGAGGCAAACAGGATTAAGTGATTTGCCCAGAGTCACACAGCTAGTAAGTGTCTGAGGCGCTCTATCCCTAGTTATTTTCCCTCTACAATTCCCATCTTCTTTCTCACTTACTCTTTTATCTCTCTCTATCCTCCCAGTGCCCACCCTTCTCCTCTTTAAAGTTTCCAGTTCTTATGCAGTTTTTTTTTTCTTCAGCTGGGGTGGGGGGGACCATTTTGTGATATTAGGCTTGCATCTTCTCTTCTCTCTCACCCCATAAACCCTTGGTATAGGAAAAGCATAGCTCACCTGCCCTAAGTATAAAAGATCTTTCCTTCTTTCCTTTTTTGGAGGCAATCGGGTTTAAGTGACTTGCCCAGGCTCACACAGCTAGTAAGTGTCTGAGGCTGAATTTGAACTCAGGTCCTCCTGACTCCAGGGCCAATGTTCTATGTACTGTGCTACCTAGCTGCCCTTCTTTCCTCAAATGAATAAGAAAGATAGTATGGTGCTATGGAAAGAACACTGATTCAAGAGTTAAAAGGCCCAGGTTCAGATCCTCCCCTAATGTTTACTACCTGTGTGACTTTGGGCAAGTCATTTAACCCTGTTGGATCTTAGTATTCTCAACAGTAAAATAAGGGGATTGGACTAGATGGATTTTGAGGTCCCTCCCTGGTCTAAATCAACAGTTCTAAAATTACTAGGGAGAATTCAACTTTATGTACAGAGCAGAGGTAAGACCACAAAAAGATATCCACCCTCCGGGGAAAAATCAAAATGCAGGGCTGGGTATCTGGGCAATGGATTGCTAATGCACCTTATAAACCTCACAGCACCATGCAAATATGGATTATTAGGTTTAGGTTTGCAAGAGCTGGAATGGACACTCAGGTGTCCAGGGAGAACATTTCAAAATGGCATCCACCCTCTATCTGAAAATTCTAAGCCCTTTGGGTTGCTTCCCAGGGGAGGTTATGAGCTTTCATTGTAATGCATGCGGTTTGACTTAATACAAAATAAATGTCAATGAGCTATAGAATTTTCTGATATTAAAATATGTGCATTTATAAAAATAGTGAGTAGCTGGGTGACCCTGGACAAGGCATTTAACCTCTCAATTCCCTAGGCTCCTTTCTAAAACTAAAAATTGCAGAGCAGTTGCTGCCTCACACATTTACTAGCTGTGTGACTCTGGGCAAGTCGCTTAGCTTCTGTCTGCCTAAGTTCCAACATCTATAAGATGAGGGTAACAATAGCACCTACCTCCCATGATTGTTATGAGGATAAAATGAGATATTTGTAAAGCACTTTGCAAATCTTAAAATGATATGTAAATGCTAGTTATTATGATTACGGTTGGTAGAGGGAGTGTCCTAGACAAATGAAATTACAAAGCCCAACATAGATAGATAGGTAGATAGATAGATAGACAGATAGACAGGTAGATAGATAGATAGATAGAAAGACAGATGATGGACAGACAGACAGACAGGTAGATAGATAGATAGAGAGATAGATGGACAGACAGACAGGCAGGCAGGCAGATAGATAGACAGACACCGACAGACAGACAGACAGGCAGGCAGGCAGATAGATAGACAGACAGACAGGCAGGCAGGCAGGCAGGCAAGCAGGCAGGCAGATAGATAGACAGACAGGTAGACAAACAGGCAGGCAGGCAGGCAGACAGACAGACAGACAGATAGATAGATAGATAGATAGATAGATAGATAGATAGATAGACAGAAAGAAAAAGGGTCCCTTGTTCTTTACTCCCTACCATATGTTATACTTTATATGGTTCCCTGCTTTGCGTATGGTTTCAAAAATAAAAACTTTTAAAAATAGTCACAGTCCAGGAGACCAACAAAAACATCCCCAGCTCCTGTGATAAAAACAGCCAAATACTGACTTTTGGTAACCTTGATCTTCAGTTCTAGCTCTGCAGGAAGCCAGCATCAGGGTTAGGTGAGGTTTAAGGGAGGCTGCTTTTTACAGGGCATGGTGACATGTGTTTGTCATAAACTCCTCTGGGGTAGGGACTTTCTTTTAATTCCTCTCTAATCCATGATATACCAAGGCTAGTGACATGGTCACAGCCAGTGCCTAAAAACGGCTTCAAGTGACTGTGTGAGGCTTTTATTTTGGAGGTGTATCTTTTTTCTGCTGTGAAGTCTGGGATTCTGTGCCAATTTTTCTTCTTCACAATTGCCTTGACTTAAGGATCTGTGACAACCATTGACATTAAAATATTAAATGAAAAATTCTAATTCTGTCTGTGGATCAGATACTGTGGGCCGCAACCTCTTCCTTCATTCTCTCTCTGCTCTCAAGATCACATGACAGACTGATTGAATTAAAGTGGAATATTTTGCAGGACTTTCCCTCCTACCTCCTGGCGCATTTCTCTGAATGCTTCTTCCGAAGGGGGTTGGGCCTCAGTTACACAATATGTCCACCATTTCTGGTATGGTCTGTGACCTTGTCAAGTATTCTGTACACTTCACAAATAGCTTCTTTGCAATTCTGAGGCTGCTAAGAAATATAAAGCCATTACCACCACTTTCTAAAATGGCAATGCCTCTGTGTATTCCAGTAGTTTGGGGACTCGTAGGAGGTTTTCACAGAATAAACAGGCCAGTCAGTGATGCCTAAGGCAATAGGCTTTCATCACGGTGCATCCTAACTCACCCAACAGATCTGAGGAATAGAATGAGACACACAGGGACAAGGCACACAAGGCATGAGACATGCAAGAAATAAGGAAGAAGAATGCAGGGCAAAGGAGATCATTTAGTCCTTGTCAAGACTGGTGGGGGTGGGAAGACAGGGATGAGGGCAGACTTTAGGGCAATAGCCTTTAGCAAGAGAACATAGAGAACCAGGTATGATCCTGTGGAGAAGCTGTCTTCAGACGTGGCAAACCCAGCCACATCAGCCTTCTTGTCTCTCCTCCCTATGGGTGATACAGGAGAATTCTGTCCTATTCCACTGTGGGACAGCTGGATGTTATAATCATAGGGCGTGGGTTTGATGTTTGTAAGGGAGAGAAGAGATGTTTTTGCTTAGATGCCTCTGATTGGTTTCCCATCTCTGATGTCACAGGCAGAGAGATGCTAGGTTTTGACTGGCAAGGTCTTGAATGTATGGGGTATATGGAGTAGGAGTATGTCCCAGACAGAAAGAAGCTAGGGCTTAGCTGATGAGATCTTGTGATATATAGGCCCTAGGCACTGGCACAGAGCCAGTTCCCAGAAAGGGGCCAGAAGAGTGAGTGAGTCCACAGTAGAAGCTGTCTGCCACAGGAGCTTAAATGTCCTGCCCTCCCTCTCCCCCCCCCAAAATACAGCTCAGTCCCTAGGATCAAAAATATAGCTTTGCATTCCTTTATTATGAACATGAGCAATGGATAGACCAGCAATTTGGGAAAATCTTATTAGAAAGAAAATCTAATTAGGAAAGGAACTCTTGGAATGCAGTAGTAGGCACATTCAACAAGGTTTGGATGGTGGTCAATATTTAAGACCGTTACTTGGTGGGGAATTTTCTTCTGCAAAGAGTACAAAAGTGAGAGACCTCTGACTGAACAGCTGTTAGGAGCTTAGCACTAATAAGGCCAAGAGGAGAAGGAAGATGCAGGTATTGCCCTTTCCTCCTACCTTTCACCATTGCAAGGGCAATCAAAAACGGGGTAGAGTGAATGCTGGGAAACATGTAAGGGCATCTGAAGGTAAAGAGGGTATTGGTGTAGGTTGTTCTTGTTGCTGCCGAGTTGTGTCTGATTCTTCGTTCTTGACGATAATACTAGAGTGGTTTGCCATTCCTTCTCCAGCTCATTTTACAGATGAAGAAACTGAGGCAAGCAGCATTAAGTGACTTGCCCCAGATCACACAGATGGAAAGTGTCTGAGGCTAGATTTGAACTCAGGTCTTCCTGACTCCAGGCCCAGTATTCTATCCACTGCACCATCTAGCCACCCCTTGGTATAAGTTAGGAGTTTTTAACTTGTAGTCTAAGAATTGTATTTAAATGTAATAGGTTCCCTATGTATTTTATTTTATGCATTTAAGAACATGATTCTGAGCAGATGTCCATAGGCTTCACTAAACTGCCAAAGGGGCACATGGCACCAAAACAATTAGGCAGTGCAGCGTATAGAGCACTGGGCCTAGAGCCAGGAAGACCTGAATTCAAATCTAGCCTCAGACATTTACTAGCTATGTGAACTTGAGCAAGTCACTTTACCTCTGTCTGTCTCAGTTTATTCAACAGTAAAATGTGGGTAATGATGGCACCTACATCTCAGACTTGTAGTGAGGATCAAATGAGAAAATATTTGCAAAGTGCCTAGCACAGGGCCTTGCACATAGGAGATGCGTGATCAGTGCTTTCTCCTTTCCCTTTCCCTCCCAAGAACCCCTGGTGTTGGTGGTCTTGAGAAGATGGAGGCTAGGCTGGGTGCTTTAAGTGCAGCCTAAAAATCATCCAAATACTGACATTTCTATAGCACTTTAAGAAGGAGAGGCAGCCTGGAGTAGAGGATAAAGAGCCAGCATAGGGTTAAGGAGACCTGGTTTCACATCCTTCCTTGGACAAAATACTGGCTGCTGACTCCGGGAAAGTCACTTAACCTCTAAGCTATCTACGACTAGAGGTAGCAGAATAGTTGCTGATATAGCACACAGTAGGCACTTAAGAGTCAGACCACCTCTAATCCAAGTATAGGCATTTATTGAGATGGATGCCTCTCATGGAGCGGGCTAAGTTCCAAGTTCACTCTAGGTCAGTTCTTTACTATCACTGTGCAGGTGCACCTTAGGGAAAGTCCCTTCTATCATTTTGGGGTCCACATCCTGCTTGACGTAACAACGATGTTACTTGCAGCCATTGCGGAGGTATAAGGCCAAAAACACCGGCACACAGGAGAGCCGCTAGCACAAGTTTTTTGATCTGCTTTTCTAAAGGAAAGCAACTTTAAGGGGTTAACAATCTTACTTTAATTAAACATACATATATCATTCACTTAGTTGTTCAGGGGAAAAAGTCAGCACCCTGAACTTCAGAGCAAATACAGAGAAAACAACACAAATCAACAAACAGGCTTCTGACTGCCTGACTACATATAGAGATACCAGAAAGAGAAGCACCAACATCTGGGTTTTCAAAGCCAGGGGGCTCCTTAACAGCTACCCAGAGTCTTGTCTGGCCAAATCACAAGAACACTCTTCGAATGAGTGAAACCCAAAGCAAAATGCTAACTTCTGAGTATATATACACTTCTTCAGGACCAGAGGGCATCACGACCATGTGACTCAAACTCATATGACTTAGGCTTTCTTGTGACTTAAGCAGGTCATCAAAGACTCTTGATTCAGTCATAGACTCGATTCAAACAAAGGCAAGACTCAATCAAAGGCACTTGATTGCCTTAGTGCTGAGAAGCACGCCAAAAGAAAAAAAACAGCAAAAAGGCCCACTTTGCTTGCCATTATACTTGGGCATCCTGGTGGTGCTGCTTTGATTGGTTGACTATTGTGGTCCTGTCTGAGACTAGATGGATGTGGTTGTGGTTGCACTCATGGACACAACTGCTGTTTCTGTGGAAAATATAAGGAATGGATTTGGGGGCAGTAGCTAGCTAGGGACAGTGGCTGGGATCCTATCACATGGAGATGCCTGCTGTTCTGTGAGAAATATGAGTTCGTGGACACACCTGTTGTTCTAATGAGCAGTGAGGCATATATGAAGAAATTAGGATATTGAGTGGGTGTGGGTGTGTGTGTGAGTGGCTAGGTAGTTGGCAGTGGGCCTGCTGTTCAGTGGGTCCTATAAGAAAGTTAGAATATTGGGCCGGGGGGGTGCAGCTTTATTAGGATTCCATCAATAGGACAGAAAAAAAGAATGATAAATGTTGGAGGGGATATGGGAAAATTGAGACACTAATTTGCCATTGGTGGAGTTGTGAACCGATTTAACCACTATGCAGAGCAATTTGGAACTATGCCCAAATATTTATAGCAGCTCTTTTCTGGTGGCAAAGAATTGAAAATCAAGGGGATACCCATCAATTGGGGAATGGCTGAACAATTTGTGTTATAGGATTGTGATGGAATACTATTGTGATATGAGAAACGATGAGCAGGATGCTCTCAGAAAAACTTAGAGCAATGATGGTAATGTATAAAATCAGATTTTTTTGTTCTACTGTACCATATCTAAATCACTGGCATAACTGAGCTTAATGAAGGGCAGAGACTGGTTAAAAAGACAATAGGAGACAAAGGTCTACTGTTTTACAGGCCAGCACGCTCTTCTCTCCCAACAAAGCTTAGAAATATCAACTAGGAATAAATTTCCATCCTTTCAAGGGCTTGTAAGAAGGCAAGATGAGGGTGATTGTGAGCCCATCCAAATTAATGCAATTTTCAAATGATATGCCATCACCTCTTTGTCCTCACTATCTACCAACCACCACCTCCCCTTTCTAAATTAGTTGTGGCTTCAGGCAAAGTTTTCTCATTCTCCTAAGTGTAAAAGTAATCATGGGAATAAGAAAAACTTAAATTATGCCAAATTGACCCATCAATGGCAAGAAAAGAAAAATAGAAAGTAGAAGGGGCTAATATAAAATTTCATTTAATGTATTTTGATTTTAATAATATTTGTATCATATTACTTGTGTTAGTGTTTACCTGTGCCTACCTTTGGTACTTAGAGAAATGATTATTAATAACTAATGATTTGGGGAGATTCAGAGTTCCCCCTTTTCTCTATTCTCATTTCAAGACTTTAGTCTCCGAAAGTTGAGTTAACCTTCTCCTCTATCCAACCCCAACCAATCTTACAAGAAATCTCTAGTCTAAGGTGAATGCCATTCAATCAAGCTTGGCTGGAGACAGATCCTTTTGTCTAAATTGCTCAGGGCTGGGGGGGGGGGGGAGGGTGGTCTGGGTATAGAGGTAGTCTGTCTTTCTGTCCAAGGGAGACATGATGTCACTCTCAGCCCCTCATTGTAATAGTCATGCTCTCATTAATTGCTAACCAATCAGAGTTGATTGCCATCCTTTTGAACACTTCTCTTCCAAAAGAATATAAAAGCCACCATAATTGTTTTTGGTCTAAGAGAGAGACAGCCAAATGACCATTCTTTTATTAAAATGCTGGCATTATTAATAAAATGATTAAATTATGTCTCTAGAACCTTTTTAAACACCACAGGTACTCTAAATAGCAACACTGTAGAGCGGAATGAAAAAATTAATATGTAATTGAGAAATATTTAACAAAATAAATAAAAATAAGATAGATGATGTTGATATGTGGTTTTCAAAGTCAATATGATGCTGGCAGGAATCCTTAGGTATGGTTTAGTGGCTCCTGTTCCTGTTTGATTTCGATGCTACAACCCTAAACAATTAAGTTTTTTCACCCTAGTATAATAGTATTATGGTAAAATTTAGTAAAGTGTGAGATTCCCAAATGAAAGTTTTGATTTATTATGTACCTCAAACCAAAACCTCTTCGGAGAGTCTTAATAAGAGGAAATTGATTCTTTATGAGAAAAAAGTTTTTTTAATGTTTTTTGACATTTCTTTTCCTTTTTTTTTTTTTTTACCACAGTCTCATTTCCAGATATATCCCCATCCCCATTGAACCCTCTCTTAATAATGAAAAAATTAAGTAAAACCAACCTACAAAGAGACTAACAGCATTTGCAGCAGTTCTCACCACAGTACTCCACTTCTGTACTGAGAGGAGGAAGATAGGTTTCAAACTCTGTTCTTTGGAACCAAGATTGGTCATTATAATGAATAACAATTCAAATGCTTTTCAACATTTTTTATTTTATTTCAGCTATCACTCACATTGTTTTCTTGGTTCTGCTTACTTTACTCTCTATCCATTCATAAGATTATAGGGTCATTTCTTTATCTGACAATGACTTCCTGTCTGTCTACCTCTCCCTAGGCCTACTATTCATTCAGGCCCTCCCTATTCATAAACCTACTCTCCTAGTTGAGATCCTAAAAAAGATCTTCATTGTCTGTTTCACAGTCTTGTCTGTTTTAGCAAATCTGGCCCCATCCTAGCTGTATAATCTGTTTCCTACTAACTCCTCAATAAGCACCCTGCTCTAGTCAGTCTGGCTTTCTTTTAATATTTAATACCTCCCAGGGAGGTTATAAGGTCAAATGAGATAATAATTGTAAAACAATTAGCATAGTGCCTGAAGCATAATAAGCAGTATATAAATATTAGCTATTAATAATATTTAGCTCACCTGGAGGCCATATTCCCTTCTATTATTAATGGCTTCTTATTGGTTTATCTGCTTCTGTTTAAGGTCTTCAACTGAGTTTTCTTCTTCCTGGGATCTTTAGTAATTTCCATCTTTTTTCCTTATATTTTCCCTATTGTTCTCTTTCTGACACCATCCTCCTTGTGGTTTCCCTGAGAACTGGAGCTCAAAGCTATCTCAGTCTTCTCACATTTTAATGGCTTCAGTTCCTACCCCAAGTGATGTATCAGTAATTAAGGTGGGACTTTTTTTTACTGTTTTCTCTTTTGGAGCACTTATTTAATCAAGGGCCCTTGATGAGGCCAGCCTTTGTTTCTTTGATTAAATCAGGAGTCTTTGATGACCTGCTTACCTCAAGGGAAAGCATATTTTACATGAGTTTGAGTCGAATGTTTGTAATGCTTTTTGGGTCTGAGCCGCATGTTGTGATGCCCTTTGACCCTGAACAGGGTATATAAACTCAGAGGTTGGCGTTTTGCCTTTGGTGCTCACTCATGGAAGGAGTGTTGAGACTCTGGGCAAGCTGTTGTAACTGTCCCCCAGCTTTGCTAACCCAGAGCCATTGGTTCTTCTCTCTTTGGTGACTAAGTATGTGATGTCTTGATTAGACAAAGCCTGTATTTTCAATATTGTTATTTGATTTGTTGATATTTTCTGTTTGTAATTTCTATTTCTATTTGCTCTGAAGTCCAGGGTGCTGGCTTTTTCCCCTGAACTAAGTGAATGATATATGTATGTGTGATTAAAGTGAGATTGTTAACCCCTTACAGTTGCTTTCCTTAGAAAAACAGATCAAAGAACCTGTGCTGGCAGCTCTTGTTGCTGGCCTTGTTGGGTCTTACGCCTCAGCAGCAGCTGCTAGCAACGTTGTTGCTACAAGTGACCACTGGGGGAATAGAACTGGTCCCAGATGGATGCTGGGCTCTAGGTTAGTGGAGTCCATACATTCTGTTCCTCAGTTCTTTGGCTGTGCTTTACTGTAACAGAGCACTGCCATACTAGAGTCCCAGCCAGAGCAAGTTTCTTGCTTTTTGACTTTCTGGTGAAATTGGGAAACCATGGGAGAGGAGACAGAGTTGAGTTTTGTTTCAAGCCTGTGGATCAATTTACGCACCTTGCCAAAGGAGTAGCTGGTGGAGGAAGGGCACAGAGTGAGAACGTTAGTCCTCTTGGCTGTTAGTACACTGTGAACCTTCATCAGAGGTTGTTGGCATCTTAGGTTCTGGAGACAACTGAAATTGCTTTATCTCTCGCACACTGTTCCTATTTTCTAGAGGTTTAAGGGATTGTGAAGATTAGAAAAAATGTTTAGTCCTCTATCTTGAAAGTCACATCATCAGCCTGGTTTTCCACCAGTCCTTAGAAGACCCACACTACATGCACTTCCACCTCTGTGACTTTGCTGCTACTGTTCCTCCCATCTGGAGTGTTATCTCTCCTCTGCTCACTCAGCCTTACCCACCCAGGCTGGCCCAGTGCTGTCCCCTTCTCTTTTACGATGCTTTCTTAGATTAGTCCAAACCCTCTTCTCTATACTCCTGTTACACTTACAGTAGATACCCTATGTTTGAATAATTAATTTCTTCCTATTGTATCATATATTGAATTTTATCTTTTCAACTAGACTGGGTGTGGGCAACCTGTGGCCTCAAACCACATGTGGCTCTCTAGGTCCTCAAGTATGGCCCTTTGACTGAATCCAAACTTCACAGAACAAATCCCCTTAATAAAAGGATTTGTTCTGTAAAACTTGGACTCAGTCAAAAGGCTGCACTCAAGGACCTAGAAGGCCACATGTGGCCTTGAGGCTGCAGGTTGCCCACCCCTGAGCTAGACTCTGATCCTCAACTTTAAGGGACTCAGCAGATTAATCTCCCTGTCAGGGTTCAGTGTGGACAGCGTCCCCAGAATAAACCTTCACTAACCTTGTCTATTCTCAGAGCACCTAGCACAGAGGTGGGCATGTAGCAGGCACTCAGTATATACCTTCTGTCTGATTTCCTTTTATCATTTAGTCTCTAGTGGGGCTTCAGATCTGCTCTTTGTTATGACTTATAGTTGGGTGCTTGCTACCTAAATTATTTTGCTATTTGAGATTGAGTTGAAAGCACCTAAGGAAGAGATTGACCTATTGAGAAGCATGAAATAGAAATAAATTTTAAAATGGAATTTTAAAAAATTTTAAACTTATTGGTACTCAAATTTACGACTAAAAGTCCGAGTTTTATTCTGATTGATTTGTCCTTTTCTCATTACATGGAAACACTGGCACAACAAGACACACTACTTTGTAACTATTTGAAGTGACCTAGGCTTTGTCCAAGGCACCAAAATATAGATTTTGAGAAAATACAGACTAATCTTAATGTCTAGTTAGCAATAATAATTAGTTTTATTGGGAAGCTACCAGATGCTCTTTTCTACCAAGACCTGCCTGGTCCCCTACCTCTTTCCTGAGCGTATCTTCCACAACAGGGGACTAATATAGTCCTTCTCATCTTATAGACATGTTAGGCACTTCCCTGCTGCCCAACCAACTGATTCGCCTGAGGCATCAGCTAGTTACAACCTTGAAAGCAAAATATAAGGTACTGAATTGAGTATTAAATTTGGAGTCAGAAAAACCTAGGTTAAAATCCTGTTCCTGATACTTACTAACTGTATTATCAAGCTATTTAACTGCTCTGAGTCTCAGTTTGGTCATTTGACAAAATAGATCCCATAATAATTATAATGCCTATTTCACAGGGTTAACATGAGACTCAAATGAGATATTTATAGAGCGCTTTACTAATTCTACGAATGTCAGTTATTATCATCTTTATTATTCTTAGTGATGAAAGTCCTTTTAACTTAAAAGAGGTCCTTAATTCACTATTTTTAATCTCCAAGTCATTCGTAGAGCTTCTTGGGCAGGGGATAGATACCTTTGAAAGACAAATAATGAAGTCTTTTAGACTTCCTTCCGTGTTCAAAACTTTAAAGATTGTTTCACTTTTGCTTTTGGAATAGCAAAAACAGAACAAAGGAAATTGAACAAAGAAGAGGAGGCTTGGGTAGTAAGTAAAATGACAGAATGGGACCGCAGATTAGATGGTGGCAGGAGGCCTAGCGCTGTGCCCCTTTTCCTTTCTCATCACCCACAGCTTCGTAATGGTAGCTCAGACAGGAGGCCCCTACCACACCGTTCCTCTTCTAGTCTTAGGTCTTCAGACCTTATCCCACATCCTGAACAGAATATGATTGATTAGGATATGGTTTTTGCAATGGATCAAGCCTATCAAACCCAGAACTCACCTTGGAGCAAGAACAGTAACAACATCTATCATTTTCTACCTGGATTTATTCATCTCCACTTATGGACTGGAACTTCTCTACATAGCAATAAAAACCAAGGTCATTCTCCATACACAAAGTAGGTTATTTTCTAAGGGTACAGTGGGTAAGTAGAAAGACCTTTGGGTTAGACATCAGGAAACATGCATGCTAGACCTTGCCCTGACATTAATTAGCTGTTTGAGAGTAGAAAAGTCATTTGACCTCTCTGAGCCTTAATTCCCTTTTTTCTCAAAGAGGAGAATAATCTCTGTCTATTTCACTGGCTTTTGTAAGAATCAAATGAGATGATGTATATGATAAACACTTTGAAAACTGTTTAGGGCTCCACCAGGGCAAAGGGGTGGGTATCCAGAACACAAACTGCTATCGGTGTTAATTTGGCCGTTATTTTACCTTTAACCCACTCTCTTCCATCTCAGCTGAACACGAGATGTAGCAGCACGATGCAAAAGACAGATTTCAGTCTTGTCAGATTATAACTGATAGCCACCAGGTCCTTGGATTTCCCTGTAATCACCTGAAGCTGTAGTGGTGTGGTATACCACTGACCTGACTCAAAATAGGTGCCTAAGTAATGCTTGTTGATTGATTGATACATGAAGGGAGGAATGTGATCAGAATGGTGAGGAGGCTAAAGACCTTGCCATCTGAGGATCATTTGAAAGAAGTGGCATCAATCAGCCTGGATAAAAGAAGAGTTAAGGGGGACATTAGAGGTATCTTCAAATATCTGAAGGGCATACTTGCAGAAGAGACATCTCACTTATTCTTCTTACTTCCAGACCACAAAACTAGGAACAAGTAGAAGTTGAAGAGAGGCAAATTTAAATGTAATATAGAGGAAAACTTCCATCTGTTGACAATTTCCAAGTTATCCTGTATATGGCTTGTTTGTACATAACTGTCTGCATGTTGTCTCTCCCCATTAGATTATTAGTTCCTTGAGGGCAGGGACTATTTTTGCCTTTCTTTGTATCCCCAATGCTTGGCAAATAGTAGGTGCTTAATAAATGTTTCTTGACTCATAATTAGAGGTGACCTGAAGTAAATGGATTGTCTCACAGGTAAGAGGCTCCCCATCACCAAAGATCTTTAAGCAGAGGCTATCTGAGCCCTTGTCAGGGATTTCCTATCCAGATATGGGTTAGGCTAGAAGATGATCTCGGGGTTTTTCCAACCCTGAGATTCTGTGATTCTAGGAAGAGGAATCTTCTCTTCAACATCCCTGATTCACGGTGGTAGGTCCCCTGACTCCAAGTTCAGAAGTTGTTCAGAAAATGTAAATTCTCCCTAACCCAGTTGCATGGATCCTATACCTTCTTGTATTGTTTGGTAATGGTTTAAGGTGTGCTAAACTTCATTCCCTACTGAGATTGGAAACTCCTCCAGTGCAGGGACTTTTACTACTTTGAGATCTCTCCCTGGGGTTGGTATAATCAGTGCCTGGCCAGTGGTGGGCACTCCATGACCTCTTGACTGATTATTGGATGAAAGTTGAGAATGACTAATTGAAGCTTTGGTTTTGTTTTGTTTTTTGTTTTTATCCAAAATCTGTCACTTACAGTGAGGTGTAGGTTAAAGGGTGCTGGGTTTGGAGTCAGGGCCTTACACTTAATATTTGCATGAGAAATTTGCGTCACAGTCCTCATCTGTAAAATGAGAGAGTTGGCCTAGATGGCCTTCTAATTCTTTATCTATGATCCAATGATTCTTTCTTAAAGAGTTAGAGTTAGACAATATCCCAAACAATCTGCTGAAGAAAAGACTAATTGGAAAGCTTAATAGGCCCTATAGGGACTGGCATACAATTCCCAATCAAGTAAGAGAAGTTCTGTAGAGGGGGTGAGCACCCCTTTATGCATCAGGCACTAGCTTTTCCTGTGTATGTCAAAATTAATACAGCCTGAAAGGCGAATAATAGCTGTGCACCCAAGTAGAAGAAGGCTCAAGGCTGCCTGTAGTTGTTAATTAGGCATGACTAGAAAACTATCCCGAGGGTGCATGTGACAGTGTGTCTGAAGTTATTGAGGGTACAGAGATCGGTGGTATGGTTGGGAGTGTCAGATAAATAATAGTAGGAGTCTGTGAAGAAGGAGATTAAAGAGTGATACAGCATCCCCTCTGGGGTACTTCTTTGGAGTCTTCTGACAACTAGTCTCACTCATTTTTAGATCTCCTATGATTGGCTACTCCTAAAATTTTAGCTCTGACCATCTCTACCCCCACCCATCCACAGACACTGATGTGCTCTTCCTTAAACAGTTGATAAATCAAATAGCTCTTAGCAAAGGCATTTACTAAGACAGAGGAGTAGGAATAGAAACAACAAAATATTGCCCCTCTAAACCTGCTATGACCTGCCTCTCTGCTGGTAAAATTGCTCAGTTGGGCTCCCAGGTCTGCTCCTTACAAGGCACAGTGGTTCTCCTGCAAGTCTGAGAGTCAATAAACATTTATTAAGTACCTCCCTAGTTTCTCCCAGGGGAGTAGGAGCTATTCAGGGAGGACTAGCACCTCCGGTGTGAGGGCTGGCCCAACCCTTTTCAGGGCTGCTCATCCATCTTTGGGGTCCGCCTTTCATCCAACTCTCACCTGTGGCTCTAAGAAGCTGTTGCATAGGCAGTGGCCACACCCAAGGAAAACTGTCTTCACAGAGAAGGGAATCAGATTGAGTGTAACCAACAGGCCTCAAACCTACTGTGTGTTAGGGGAACGCCTACTCCAAACATGTGAAAACTTCCCCCAGCAGAATGGGGGGATGAGAACAATTTGTTCCGCCATGAAGGCGGTTGAAACAGGTGCTGTGTGAAACAGGTGAAGCACTTAGAGCTTGGTCAGACATCAAAGATCCCAAGTGCATCCACTGCATCCAGGGCCATCACCAGTCATCCTGACTTCAGTGATTCCAGAAGTAAGAGTGAGGCTGACGACTTTGTGCACCTCTGCCTTACTTGAATCCAATTCATGCACAAGTCAAGACATCACCCTGTGATGTCATCGGTCCTCTTTCAAAGACAAAGGACAAACTAACAATATTAAGTACCTACTATGTGCCAGGCACTGGATATAAAGTCACTTTGAGTCCATAGCTCACTCTCTTCTCTGCTATCGGAGGTCATGGTCATTGAAATTGCTTCTCCACAACTGTTTCTCAGATTTCTTCTCCAACTGCTACATGGGGTGCCTTGTGGGTGAATAATTCTTTTGCTAGACTCTGTTACTATGGCTGAGGGAAAGAGAAAATCCCCTCCAGTTCCTCCAAAAGTAAAGAGCAGGGGTTCTTTCCAGACTACTATCTTTCTCTTCAACTCTCTAGAACCAACAAATTCTCAAAATGCTTGACTGACTCCAGGGCTTGGCTCTTTAGAGCCATAAGGGGCATGGTTGATTTTCAGCCCAGCCAATTATTCTCACCCTGCAACTCAACCAGAGAGATGTTCATATTTATAAGAGAGATAAGAGACACTGTTGACACCTTGTTAATACAGGTTATCAGATGTTGTACCAGAAGTGAGCGAGACACACCACAGAATATAAGTTTTAAGTGGAGCAGTTATTAGCCGGTGGCCATTGGGGTACTGCACCACAAATCAATGGCCACCGGCTAATAAATTCTCCACTTAAAACTCATACTCTATGGTGTGTCTCGCTCGCTTCTGGTACAACACTATGATGATATCAACTGAGAATGCCTCTTTCCCCATTTTGCAGTATGTATCTCTAGTACTTTGTAGATGAGTGTGTGTGGAATCTGGTAGTTGACTTTGCCCACCTGGTAATTTAGAGAGTGTAAAGTGAAAGTAGCGTTAAGGTGATCTGGAAAGGCTGTCCAGTACCCTACGCCTGTGCAGCTAGTCAATTCAATTGAGTCCATGGTGGGTCTTAGTGCTCTACCTTTTCCCCAATTCCAGTATTCTAGGGACAGTAGTGAAAGTTATAGTACATTGCAATGGCATGGTTCTAAGTAAGACTCTTGGCAT
The DNA here is from genome assembly GCF_011100635.1 of Trichosurus vulpecula. Classification (NCBI taxonomy): domain Eukaryota; kingdom Metazoa; phylum Chordata; class Mammalia; order Diprotodontia; family Phalangeridae; genus Trichosurus; species Trichosurus vulpecula. Next base: position 145,873,616 of record NC_050579.1, on the reverse strand, counting down.
AGGAAAATAGAAAGTCTGGGGGATGGGAGTGGGATAGAGGAGCACCAAGGGAATCCAGAGCCCAGAGCACCACAAAGCAAAACAGAATGTGAATGTGATTGTGTCGATGACAACCTTCTATAGAAGACAAGTTCTTATTGTTCATTCTAACAAAATTTCATTGTATTCAACAGTGACTTAATCAGTATGGAAATAAACAAAAATCCTAAAATTTGGACTATTAATTAAAGAACGTATTCTGAAATCCTGAGAGGCAGTGTGAATATAGAGCCAGTCTAGGGATCAGAAAGACTTAGATATATTATCTGTGATAAATACCAGCTGCGTGACCCTGGGCAAGTTCCCAAACTTCTCAGTGCCCCCAGGCAACTTGGTAAAATTGTAAATTGTTGAGCTAGTGCTGATCTGCCTTGGTATAGGGAATTTCCTTATGGGCCATTGCTTATGCCAAGGAAATAATAGGTCTAGTCTTAAAAATTGGAAATCTTCCACTACATGAAAAATGTTCATATGAAATCCAGGAATTTTTAACAAATAGCCTGAAATGGAATTAATTTATCAAACATTTCTATCAAATGGAGGGAGCAGCAGACAGTAAGCTATTCTTGGAGTAAGAAAGAACTGAATTCAAGTCCCTCCTTTGACAGGTATAGACTGCCTGACTAGGTCACTTAATCTGGGGGGGGTGGGGGGGGGCGAGGGACATTCTCTTGAGAATAAATTGTGGTAAATATAGCTTTCTTCATCTAAAGTTCTCTGTACTAATGCAATCTCAAGTTTGGTCCAATTCTATCAAATCGTGGTTGTACTTGGTCTCTTGTGTTTGTGAAGAAATAAAAAACAATGCAGTTTCTAACAATAATACTTGATATTTGCACAACATTTAATAGTGATGGTAGTTCACAATAGCTCATATTTACTGAGGGATTTAAGGTTTGCAAAGTACTTTCCTTACAACAAGACTTTGAGGTATGTAGAAGTATTGTTCCCACCCATCCTCCAGATGAAGAAAATGGAGCTCAAAGAAATGCTTCTAAAGTCACTCAGCTAGAAAGCTGTGGGGCTGGGGCTAAAACCCCTGTCTTCTCACTTTCCCTTACACCAGGGCTGTCCAAAATACGGCCCGCAGTGAGACTTTATGTGGCCAACCTGTGGGTTTTAATTTTCACGAGCGAAAAAATAATATAATAATTTGCATGGAATGCGTGTTAGATTTTTTAATTCCATCACTAATAAATAATCTCGACGTTAATTTTCTTTGGTGTTTTAAAGCAGTATTATGGATGGAACATTTCGCAGAATTTTCAATTGATCTGTGGGATGCATTCCATCTGTACGATGCAGACTAGTCAGTATGCACCTACCTTTATACCTTTGTGTTGTAGCTTTGTTGTTTTGTGTTTGCTTTTGTGCTTTGCACTTTCACCTGTCGTATTGATGACGCGTGTTCCCCCACTTTCTATTTGTGTACTGTATTTTTTATTCTGGGTGAGGCCCTTGAATAATTATTTTATTTTAATTCGGCCCTAAGATAACCTAAGGTTGGACAGCCCTGCTTTACACCAAGATGCTGCTAAGCATCAATTTCCGAACCAGGGGCATGGTTAAGAACTAAGAAGCACTTGATGGATCTCTCTGATCTAGATGACCAATTTCATGACCTCCATTTACCTAAACTTTCTGTATCTAACAACCTTGTACTGCTTATTTTACTGGAGTGAACTGAGAGGAGCTATGGCAACACAGTATGGGGTGAGTGAACTCTTAGTTGAAAGCAGCTAAAATAATTCAACGTAAAATTGAGTCAACATTCACAACTAAGACAAATGCTCTAGAGGTAAGTTACACGTAGCAAGGACTGTGTTAACAGGATACATCCCCTCCGTAGAAAAAGACTGGCATGCTATTTCCCTGTTGAGTCCTGCAGCAGGCAGCCAACAAACATTTATTTATTTGCTTGTTTGTTTATTTATTTGTTGGAGGGAGGAAGGCAGGACAATTGGGGTTAAGTGACTTGCCCAAGGTCATACAGCTAGTAAGTGTGTCAAGTGTCTGAGGCCACTTTTGAACTCGGGTCCTCCTGACTCCAGGGCTGGTGTTCTACCCACTAGAGCTGCCACCTAGCTGCCCCCAACAAACATTTATCAAGCTCCTCCTTGTTATGGGCCCAACACTGCCCAGCAATGAGTATACAAATACAAGCCATAATAAAGATAACCCCAGCATTCAAGGAGCCTTCATTCTAATGGAGGAAGACAACACATAAAAGGTTGATAAAAAGCTGAGGGGAGAAGGAAGGTACCCACAGAAGGAGGTAGAGGAAATGGTGACAGTGACTTTGCTTTTCTAAGAGATGGAGTCAATCACTTCAAAGACACATTCAAGATCCTGCACCCAAAGTATTCCGATAAACGAGGAGAGAAAGAAATATCAAAACCAATAAATAAAGGCAGAATGGAGACAACGAAAAGAAACAGCTGATAACTCATAAGCCGTCTGTCTTGTTAGAATCTTGGGCAACCCTGCCCCCTCTCTCATCCACAACTCCTCTTATCTGGCAATGATGTCAGTCAGAAGTTAGGGTTATTCTCTATGCTGTAAGACGACTGGCAACAAGCCTGACAATCTGGCTGGTTTGTTTTTTTTTTTTTTGCTCTACAGTTAATGAGGATATCAGCTTGCAAGTGTTACTGCCAGGCAATCAGTCAAAAGCTGCTTATTGAGAGGTGGCTGTGGGGCATTCTAAAAGAGAGGAAGACAGGATCCTTGTCACATTTCAGCTAAACTGGGGCTTCATAAATTTTTCCTTTAGGTTCCATTCATTGGGTCAAAGGATCTTAGATGTCATTTAGTCCAACTTCCTCAATTTATGGAGGTGGAAACTGAGGCCCAGCAAGGTTAAGTAACTTGCCCAAGGTCATGGAGGTTTCAAGCCGGTAAGCTGGGATTAAAAACCAGATTTTTAACTGCATATTCAGTACTATTCCCAATATGCCACATTGCCTTCATTCATTTTTTTTTTCCCATTCAATCCTTTCCTCTCTGTGCTCACATCCTAGCCCCTACAACAGCATTATGCTTCAAGCAGAAAGGAGACGGTTGTGGGACGGCAAAAAGAGGTGACTTTTAAGATTCAGTATCTTATTTGGGAGCTGAGGATAAAAAAGGAGCTTTCCTCTGCTATACTCCCACCCCTCCATAATCATTGCCTGTGTTTCCAAGAGTAAAAGTCCAACCCAGTGTCAGAAAGGGCACCTGGAGGATGTCAGCTTTGATCAGACAAAGCCCATAACCAAAGACGCCCTCTGAAACAGGAACTGCCTAGGCTATGATGAAATAAGAAATGGCCAAAGCATCTGGTTGTTTCACTAAGCTGTACTTTATTACGAGGGTACTACTGGGCTCAGCTGGGTTAAAAAACAAAAAAACTAAACCCTACTCAGGCAAAATGCTCCAGGCAAAGTAGCCAGCTGTGGGGACCAGTCTATGATCTCATCATCTCTAAGGGAGCAGACATCTCCAGGTTTTCTCTAACATAGCTTTCCTTGGGGCTGTGCAGAGCACTGGGGTAGATTCCCTGAAAGAAGACTCCCTGGCTTCTAGGATTTGAATAGTGAACTTTTTACACTGACATTATATATAAAAGAACAAAGATAAAGCAGCGGGTTGTTATTTTCCCCATATCCCTGCTCACTGCTTCATCATTGCACCTCACTGTGTGTGTGCATCACTGTGTCTCATCAATGTCTGTTCGTTGGATTATCAAAGGACTTTATTCTCCAGTTTATGTTTTATAAATAAGCTGAGGGATACAGCAACACTGCACTTCTGTGGCAGGCTCCTTGGACACCCTGCCCAGGAGAACTATGGTTTTGAGGAATGTCTTTTCCAGGTTCTGTGCTGCTCTGGTCCCCAGAACAGACAGTTTGGAGACATATAATCTCCACCTCCACCTCACACGCACATAACCCCTGCTGTACCCACCCTTCTCCCAGAACCACCCAGAGATTGCTCGTTGAAGTTTTCAGTTTGTCAAACATGCCAATTATTGGATTTTTCTGGGCACGTTTCCACAAAGCTTACCTTCCCTGAAACGGTAGGCAGAACACACCCCAGCTCCGTGGTTTATCATACTCTCCCTTTAACCCTGGGGGCAAAGCTCACTTCCGAAAACTTTGAGATTCAGTCTGAAAGAACAAAACAGAAACCCAGGCCCCAGGTGGGTTTTAGGATCAATTTAAAAAAAAAATCATGAAAAAGGAAACCTGATCTTCCTAGTACATCAGGGTGTATACGTTAATTTATATACACAAACAAGCAATCAACAAAAATTATTAAGTGTCTTGAAGGCATTGTGGTAGATGTCGTGCATACAAAGACAAAAAATGAGACACATTCTAAAATAGTAAGTTTACCCTAAGTGGGTTACAAAACAATTTTTCTCTACCAATGCTTTCTGTAGTCACACCCCTCAGCCCCCACCCCAAAGGTGACATCTGTGCTTTTAAAAAATAATGGAGAAATGAATGGAAATGAGAGACACTGACTTGAAATGTATACAATTGTATTTTTCATACAGTTTGTTTACAATATTACCCGACATTGTCAGAAGGCAACCAATCTGGGAAGAAAATCTGCTGCGATGATGCGTGAATAAACCCAGCTAGAATGCTAGAATGCATTTTTATTCTTAGGAGACTGAGAACTGGAAAAGGTCTCCTGTTCTAAGTGGTGATTGGATGTGTTATAGCCACTGAAGCTTCAGGTCCCTGGAGATCCGATACCCTCAAAACATCAGCTGCAGGCAAAAGAAGAGCAGCTAACTTGATATCTAATCCATTAATATTAATCTTTTTCACTACAGCTTCAACCCCTTTGACCTATCATCCTTCCTTTCCCCGCTGTGTAGAGTTTCAGTGAGAGACAGTAAGACTGACAAGGTTGTTTCTTTGCCTTCTCTAATGCCACTAAGAAAATCATTAGAGTTTGTCTTTGAGAGGATTCTGGGTAACCTGAGCTAATAGCAGAAGTACATTAATGGTTCGCTGTGAGCTCTTCAGTCATTTTGATCTGTATTTTTTTTAAGAGTCAAAGAGCATTTTTTTTTAAAAGTAAACCGCACTAAACTGGTGGTGATTAAAAGGGAGAGCAATGGAACAATTTTTTACATCAACCTTAATGAAAAAGGAAGACCTTCTAATTACAGCATATCAAAACCATACCAGTGAAAGTTTGATTAGCAGCCTTTAAGCAAGTATATAAGTTAGAAAGTAAATTACCACCACACTCTTTGTTCCTCTTATTAATCACCCAAAAGCAGGCTCCAAGTGTCTATTTGGACACGATGCTGAGCAAAAGGAGCTCCAGACAGAGTCTCTGCTCTCTGGGAACTCCCAGTACGAGAAAGACTGACCTACACAGACTTGCCCAGGATATAGATGCAGTGGGATGGAAGCATTATTCAGTGAATGAAGGAAAGTTAGTGAAGTGTTAGATCATATAGAATTGACAAGTAAGTATGTTTTAGGGGTAGAGACTTGTCCAGGGTCACACTGTCTGTGTAAAAGGCCAGACATAAATCCAGGTATTCCTGACTCCCAAGGCTAGAATCTCCGTCCTGTGGACCAGAGGTTCCCATTTAGTGGCTGGATGCAGGCTGGCTCCAATGGTTCAAGGGTTTGAGCTAAAAATTCTTTAATGGTGCCTTGAGCAGTAAATAATTTCTTATGAATATTACCGGTGGTGTATTAAATTACCCTGTGGGTTTGCAACACATTTTAATTATTGTTATTGAATGAAATCGGATTGCAGAACAAAGAAGGTGGGTATCACTGCTGTCTCCCATACTTCCTCTCTGCCTTACTTGCTAGCTTTTGAAAGTAGTCTTAAAATCTGGAAATATAAAACCAAAAATAAAGCAGTTCCTGCCTTCAGTGGACTTATAGTCTATCAAAAAAAAAAAAGCTGTGTAACCAGATAAGTATAATACAAGGTAAAGTATGAAGGAAACAAGGGATAGTTCCCAACAAAATATACTATAAGAAAAACTGAGGGAAAAATACTTTTTTTAGGGCAACAGGGAAGGCTTCATGGAGGAGTTAACATCTGAGCCAAATCTCACATGAAGAGGAGGATTTTTTTTAACAAATTAATTAATTTATTTTTAGTTTGCAACATTCACTTCCATAAGTTTTAAATTTTCTCTGGCTCCCTTTCCTCCCTCCTCCCCAAGAGACTGCGTGCAATCCTATATAGGCTCTACGTATACACTCTTATTAAATATATTTTCACATTAGTCATGCTGTATAGGAGAATTAGAACCTATGGGAGGAGTCATGAGAAAGAAGAAACAAAAAAAGGGAGCAAATAGTATACTTCAATTTGCATTCAGACTCCATACTTCTTTGTCTGGATATGGATGGCATTTTCCATCATGAGTCTTTTGGAGTTGTTTTAGGTCCTTGCATTGCTGCAAAAAGCGAAGTCTATCAAAGTCAGTCATCACATAATATGGCTGTTACTATGTACAATGTTCTCCTGGTTCTGCTCCTCTTACTTGGCATCAGTTCATGTAAGTTTTTCCAGGTTTTTCTGAAGTCCACCTGCTCACTATTTCTTATAGCACAACAGTATTCCATTACATCCATATACCACAACTTGTTCAGCCATCCCCCAAATGATGGACATCCCCTCAATTTCCAGTTCTTGCCACCACAAAAAGAGCTGCTATAAATATTTTTGTACATGTGGGTTCTTTCCTCATTTATATGATGGGAAGGATTTTAAGAGGAAAAAAAAGAGGAAAATTGGAGATGGCTTTTGCAAATACGTGAAGAAAGGCAAGATTTTTATTTTATCCTAGAGTGGAAAGGGAGCTAGCAAAGTTTTTGAATAGGCATGTGAGACACTCAAATCAACATATTAGGAAGACTACCTTGGCAAGTATATAGAGGGTGGATTGGGGAAGAGGGAGAGCATAAGAAGAGAGAATAGTTAAGGGCCTGTTATAATGGTTCACTGAGAAATTATGAAGACTTAAGAGTGTGAGAAGAGGAAATAGACTCAAGAGACGAAATCGTGCAGGGACATTGCACAAGATTTGGCAACTATATATACATAGGTTTTCTCAGCCTTTTCCGAAAAAAGCGGAAATCCTTGTCAAGACACCAGCAAACAACAGCAACAACACAAAATACCAATCTCATTGGCTCAGTCTGGTTACCAATGCTTTTTTTTCTCCGTGGTAGAAAATCTGCAGCCTAAGATGCCAAGATCTTTAGAACAAAAAGCAGTTCAACTCTGTATTTAATGCCTTTAGAGTTACTCTTTCCTTTGGACTCCTCTTTCTTGTCCAGGAGAAGAAAAAAATGCCTTTCAGTCAGAGACCTTATTCAATTTAGGGTGATTTTCCATATACTTCCTGTTTTCATTCTCAGGAGACTAGACTAGGTAATAGTCCTTTATTTGATAATCAGCAGACAACTCTGAGGGCCTCAGGCCTCCAGTTTTTAAAATTATAATGTTTCTGCCTTCTCTCAGATTAGTTGTGGGGGATGGGGAAAGGCACCTCTGAGACATACCAAAATTCTTGGGACAAGGTCTTTGCTTCCAGCACAACAGAATTCCCAGCCCCTTTATATGAAGACATGTCCAATAAAAGTCTGAAAGGGGCTTTTCATCCTAGACCTTTAATATCAGTAAAAATACTGAAAAATACTTAAAGCCCTTTCCTACCTTTCCAGTCTTCTCACGTCTAACTAACTCCCCTCTACATACTCTGAGATCTAGAGACACTGGCCTCCTTACTATTCCTCGAACAGTCCATTTTCACTGGCTACCCCCATGCTTGGAAGGTTCTCCCACATCGCCTCTGTTTCTGGACTTCCCTCATTTGCTCAGATCCTGTTAAAATCCAACCTTCTGCAAGAAACGTTTTCTGATCCCCCTTAATACTGGTGCCTTCCCTCTGAGGTTATTTCCTATTTATCCTGTATATACCTTGATAGTACCTAATATTTTTCATGTTGTCTTCCCCATTAGACTGTGAGTTCCTTGAGGGCAGGGACTGGTTTTTTTGCTTTTCTTTGTATCCCCAGTGCCACTGCATAGGGCCAAGCATGCTGTTGTTGCTCAGTTGTCTAGTCGTGTCCAACTCTTACTGACCCCCTATGAGGTTTTCTTGGCAAAGATGCTGGAGTGGTCTGCCAATACCTTCTCCAGTGGATTAAGGAAAACAGAGCTTAAGTGCCTTGCCTAGGGTTCACACAGGTAGTGAGTGTCTGAGGCTGAATCTGAAATCAGGTCTTCCTGACTCCAGGCCTGGCACTGTATCCACTGAGCCATCTAGCTGCCTTCTAGCACATAGTAGGTGCATAATAAATGCTTTTTGACTTGAACAGAACTAGGCCAAAGGTTAACATCTCCTGTCAATGTTGTATCAATTCTCTCTCCAGCATAATAGAAGAAAATTGGTTTAATTTCTGTTGTCTAAGACTGCTCTATCTCCACATAAAGTCACAGGATTATAGAGTTAAAGCTAGAAGAAGCCTTAGAGGACATCAGGTCCAGCCTCCTCATTTTACAGATTAGGAAGGTCAGGCCCAGAGAAGTTAAGTCTCCCCAAGGTCAGAAAGGTAATAAATGCCTGAACTGGGATTTGAAGCTGGTTTTTTTTCTAACTCTAAGTGGAGGGCACTATTCAATATACCATACTACCTCACTGCTGCTCATGCCTCATTGTGGTAAAGAAGTGACCTTTTGTTCTTGAAAAAGCATCTACCAAGATGGAAAGGCTTTGAACATGGGCCCAACAACAGACTTAAATCAAGGACTACTAAACTAAAGGCTACTGACCGTAGGAATATTTCTTCAAACTCAGCAGAAAAAAAATGACAGCTGCACAAGCACCATCTGTCACAAGAAGTAAGGTAAGAAAGGCCTGAAAAAACCTCCTGAGCATAGACTAGGAAGGTTGCAAACTAATTTTTTCATTTGAAATCTGATTTCTAAGGCACTTGGCTTTCATTGAAAAAAGTGATATCTTTTCAGGGTTTGATGATCTCCAAGGAAGAAGAAAGGTCCGATTCTGTAAAAAATGAGGAGACAATTTCATTTGCCAAGTGTCTTGCTTCAAATGGAAGGGAAAGATTCTGTCATTAGGACATAGCATTCTGTTTTCCTTCCTTCCTGAATTCAGCACACTAGCTCTTCAGGCAGAAGTTGGGACATTTTCCAAATAATGTGCAAATTGCATAAAGACTGGAATGGGGCTAGGAGTTGCATCCCTATCTCCTCCCCTGACTTTTGTTCCTGAAAGCTCAGTATCTATTCTCAAAATCAAACAGATCTTCTTTGGGGAACTATGGGTATATGTAATGAAATTTCTGTAGTTTTGTAATCAGGACCTTAGCTACAGTGATGGGATTCTGTCTGGGAGGGAAAAGGTCCAAACACTATCCTGGGAAGTCTTCCATTGACCTAAGCTCTGGCACAGAGCCCTTCTCTTCTCTTGTTTTCCTCCACCAGTCTCTGCTCTCATGGTCACTGTTTCTAGGAGGCTGCTTTGCTGTTTCCCATTTTTAATGACTTCATTCACAGTCCAGTGGGCAAGCCAGCTTACAGCTAATATTTGGTCCCAGCCACCCTGTGGAGTCACTGAGAAGTTCACCACAGCTGGGCTAGGGAAATTTCCTAAAGCACCCCAGTTAGAAGCTCTGCCAAAGAGCTCTAACAAGAAAATATATGTCCCAGAGCCAACCCCCATAGAACTAGGGAAAGGGACAGGACAGGAAAGGGAGCACAGACAAAAGAGGAAGAAGCCTGGGGATTACATTTCCTCCCAAGAAAGAGCAGCCACCGTCAAGCAGTGCCTGAGCCCTAGAGATGCATCTGCTTTTTGCTCTGGTGACGTGTTTCTCATTTCCATATCCAGACCTCCTTCTCTGATGATATTTGTGCTTTCTCAGAACCCTGTGCTTGGGCCAAGTGCTCCAATTGACTAGTTGTGAATTCTATGTAACAAAAATGATCCTCTACCCCAGAAATTGGAGCAAATAAGGAGAGAATAGAGAATGATGTTGAGAGGACTTGAGGTATAGAATGGAGGCAAACAGAGGATCCAGTATAGATGACATCAATTTTCTTGATAAGTGATATATTTGAATTCCTATATGCTGAAAAGGGGAAAGAAAAGGGAATCCAAGAAGCTTGAAGAGAAAAGAGAAGGCTCTTCCCAGTGTGGTTTTGAGACATGAGAGAGGTGCAATAACCTAAACATTAGTCAGCCAGCCTTCTGGTGATGATGGGGTACAGTCTCTGGGAACCCCTTGAACTCTCCTTGAATATTCCCACTTGATCTGCCCTTCGCCTGAGGCCATAAGCCTTACCTTATTGCTAGGCCCAAGTGTCGGTTACCCTTAAACCTGCATAGCCCAGTATAGTCTGTTATCTCCAGGTGGCCTTCAGCTATTTGCCACCCTTAATCTCACTCCTGGAGTCTTGACCTCTAGTCACTCCAGTCCCATCGAGATCCTCCTTAGACTCCTCCTCAAGACCCTCCCTAAACCCCTCCTCTAGTCACCCCAGACTACTTGACCACCCCTCAATCCCTCCCATAGTCTTTCTGTTTCTAAGTCTCGTCTTGCCTCCATGAAGGTGCTCAGATTCAGTCTAGCTCTGTAGCTCAATCTGGCCCACTTGTGAAAATGAGCATCACAAATGGTGAGATTTCTTAGGACTACCCGTTATGGTGAATCTTTAATAAACTTTGTTTTTCTTTGGCTATGAGAAGACTTGAGTTGAATTCATTCGGCAGGACTCAATGTGTTGGTATTTTGGGGTCTCAGGCACCCCTAAAAACATACGGTTCCTTAACTTCATCATTTTATTTTTTTTTTGGCAGGGCAATTGGGGTTAAGTGACTTGCCCAAGGTCACACAGCTAGTACATGTGTCAAGTGTCTGAGGCTGGATTTGAACTCAGGTCCTCCTGACTCCAGGGCAGGTGCTCTACTCACTGGGCCACCTAGTTGCCCCAACTTCATCATTTTCTTTAACCTCATAAGTAATAATATCGATCACTGCATTTGGTCTGAGTTCTGCTGCCTTTTACTATTAGATTCTGACTAATTTTAAAACTGTGAATAGAATAGCCAACATAAACTTATTCTCTGTTGCTTCTAGGCACTTTGACGTTGGCTACTTTCAGAAATCACTGATTGAGGACTGAAGTATTGCGCTAACTTGGCCAGCTTCCTTCTTCCAACATGGCAGAAGCGAAATAGTTCAAGAAACTTACAGATAAGTGTTAATATGATGACAGAAAATGTTAATACCAAATGTAATATAGAATGCCACTCCCTTAAATGATCCTTGTAATGCCAGAATTTCAGTAATGTCCTTTCATTCCTATTCTCAAGGTTGAGCTGAACCATACCTCAGTGCCTCACTCAGGGATTTTGCCTTGTGGGGAGCCCATCTCAAATTAGATCTCAGCTTCTAGTGTCCTTGCCCCCTTCCATTGGGATTCATGGCGTGGAGGGCAAAACAGCCACAGTGAAGTGGCTTTCCTTGCCTGGCTTCCCGAGGACCACTGGGGTCTCATGACCAGACTTCGCTACTTCATATTGCCTCCTCCCCCTGTCCTCCTAAAGGCATAAGAAACTTTTGCATGGTTCTTGGAGTTGGGAAATCCACTGGACATCCCCCAGGATGGCAAGTTTTCTACCCTATTATCTCAATTAAAGATGCTTTATTCCTCAACTCATGGCTTTGATTTATTTCAGAACTTGGCAGAACCAGCCAATCTCTATAAAGTCCTTTTCTGGTGCCTCATTGTGATGGGGAGATCCTAGGTTCTTGAGAGGCATGCCATCAGAATTCAAGCTCTAGAAGGTTCTGCCATGCTGGAAAGGCTTTTATAGACCAGGCAATAGACTATGTTTGCTTCAGAGATACTGGCCTAAGTGTGAAGAGGCTTATTTCCAGGAGACTGGCCACTTGATGATGAATTCTTTGGCCGTGACAATTCATCAAACAAAGAAAAAATACAAAATTTCCCTTAACCTTATGGTGTTGTTTCTTCTTTTGCAGTGATGGAGCTAGATGGTGGTAAGAAACACAGTAGTATCTATCTCCTGCACTACCTAGCTAGGCATAGACTATTACAAACTTGTGTGTGTGTGTGTGTGTGTGTGTGTAATATTTTCTTCAAGGAGAGAGTTGGGAAGCACTGGATACTATAATCACTAAATAACATCACTTGAATGACCAGCAGGAATTTCTTCATTTGTAAAATCTACAGAGGAAGACAGCTGAAAATTTTGAAGTGTTTCCTCAAAAAATAAAACAGTGAAAGAAAATACAAATTTACAGAAAGCTTGGCAAGAGACCCAACTATTTCAAAGGCATTTAAGGATGAACCTGGAAGACAAACAACAAATAGAAAAGGTGAATGTATGTATGTATATGTGTGTGCACACATGTACACACATGCATACATACATACAGACATACATGTATGTACATACACATACACATACACATATGTCAAGAGTTTTATAATAAACTCTTCTCCATCAATGCTGGTGAGGCCACTACAGTTGGCCTCTAACATAAGGTATGAGATGGGAAGAGGCAGGGTTTAGCAGATTCTGTCTCATACCAGATCATGTCTTTAATGTCATACAATTGACTGAGCTATAATACACAGAGACATGTGATTGTCATTGCTATTTGCCAGTGTCACGGAGGTCGCCCAGTGAAAGGTCCAAATGCATAAAGCCCTAGAACATTACAGGTCATCCTAAAGGAGAGTCATAGTCACTCAAAAGAGTTTGGCCTATCTAGATAGGACTACGAAATGTAGTTGGATGTACAACCCATATAGGATGTCCATTAGCACATGTACCTTGGAGGCATTAAAGATGGGTAATGAACTGAGCCCAGAATTGAACAGGAGGACTACGAGACTGGAATTGCAGAGTTCTTTAACTACCCCAAGTTTCTTCCTGTAACAGGCGAGTTAGAGCCAACCCCTGCCTGCCCTCCTCGGACCTCCATGCCCAGGGCCTGCTGAGGTAAATTCAGGGCTCTGAGATACAGGAGAAGTGGTCTCGCCTTTGTTACCCATGTGGCAATTCCGGTTCCTTTGTCCAGACCTGCCTGAGCACATGGTACTTCCAGTTCTTTATCTGGACTTACCTGACTTCAGGGAGCTTGGGGGGATGGAGGGTGGGGAAGGGGAGGAGAGTAGGCGGGACCAGGGCAGTCCTAGTGCCTAAGTAACCAAAGATAGTACCTATGTCACCAAAGTTTGCTGCTAACCTGAATAAATCGGAGTTACTGACCACCTTTGCCTCCTGCTCCATTCATTGTCCGAGAGATCAGGTCCTTTGCTGGACAAAGGCCTGGGTGTTGGGGAGTAACAGACCCCAACAAGTTGGGTGTTGGCGATAGTGGACCCCAACATCTTCCTAAATCAATGTCCCATCTGTTAACATCAGCACTCTTCCAGTGATGCTGTATGGCTGTGATTCATGGTATGTCACAATTTCTGAAGAAAGTTGAGAGTCACCCAAAGGTCAGTGGAGAGGTAACTATTCACATAAAATTCAATAAATTCTTTGTAAACCAAAGTAAACATGATGCCACCGTCATCCATCATTGAACCTATCCAGCCATGAAACCATCAGGGTGTTCAAATAAAATATCATTAGAAGGTATTAAGCATATCTACTGCTTGTTCATATATGGATTTCTAATAGGGTATTCCTCAGTGTCACTGGATGAGTAAACATGAATTATCATAAGCAAATGTACTGATGAAGGAAGAGAGGTCGCTATTAATTGACTAGGCAACTCCCTTAATAGTGACAAGTGTAGGATAAGGCACCAATCATGTCCAAGAATGTTTGCAGCCAGTTAAAGTTCAGGAAGGCAAGATAATGAAAGATTAAGCTGCAAATTCATCAAACCATCAGCTGACTAGATAGCCTATTTCATTGTCAATGACGACATAGCAGAAATAATGAATTTCACAGAGAAAATTAGTTTCCCATATGAGGAAATCCTAGTTAAACAACAAAAGGGTATGAAAGAGAGAGAGAATGAGATACCAAGAAGATATAAAAGGGAGAAGTAAAAAATCCAGATATGAGAGGTCTTGAAGCAAATGTTGAGAGTGTGTTACACAGATTCAGTCACTAAACAAAAGAAAGTCCCCATTGGAGATTCTTTAAAAACAGAAGATGCCAAAGCATTCCCTGATCCATCAAAAATTCCTCTTCTGTAAATCACTCTTGTAAATTCCCTTTGTTCACTTTCAATGCCTAGAATTCTTTCTATTCTAACTGATAAATATTATGCATCCTGAAATAATGTTTCTTAATCTTATTAGAAGGCTCATTCAGAAATTCTGACCTGGGCTGGACAAATGTCTCATTAAGATTTTTTTCTGGATTTCTCCATCAGGATTTGGTCTGGTGTATTTTATAGATCTGTTTGGAAGAGTTACAATTAGGAGCTCAGTTACAATCCTTTTTTGTCCTCTGCCATCTTGTCCCTGTCTCCTCCAGTGGCAGGATTTGAACCCAGTTCTTTCTGACTCCAAGTTCAACACAATACCAATGGTCCATCTCTACCTTGAATTGCAAAATGTTACATCTATGACCAGTTCCGAGAAAGAGCCTGGGTTTGTTTATCACAAAACTCCTATATGTATTTATCCAGGGTTGTAGAATAAAAAAAATTTTATGGAATATTCATGTTAACTGAAAGATTGAAGAAAAAGCAGCAAAAGGACTGAGCAGATAGCCCTGTTTTCTCTTTGAAATCAAGATTGCACGTTCTCATAAGTAAGTAGAGGCAAATAGCAGTTGTAATTAGTACATTGACTTTTCCATGAGATTTTCCTTAGTGGCTGACAAATATTTCTTTCATAGTTCTCCAAGTGGGATTTTAGAAACTTTTGTGGACCTACAAGCTAAGGTGATTACATGGAAAAGACTTGAAATAGTCACCATTCACTGAAGACTTACAATTTTTTTTTCCAGAATATCTTTCTCTTTTTTGAGGGGGGAAGCCAGGGCAATTGGGGTTAAGTGACTTGCCCAAGGTCACACAGCTAGTGTGTCAGGCGTCTGAGGCCGGATTTGAACTCAGGTCATCCTGACTCTAGGGCAGGTGCTCTACTCACTTCACCACCTGTGTTGGTAACCAAAAATGGGCTCCTTAGCACTTAGTCAACAAGTGCCCTTGAATAGTTTGGCTTTTTCCCCTGAACTGAATGCTGTTTGTATGTTGGACTGGAGTAAGCTTGTCGGCCCTTTCACCTTGCTTCCCTTGCTTAAGCTGATGGAAAGAACCTGTGCTTTCCCCAGTGTACCTCACACCCCCGCAGAAGCTGCTAGCTGGATGGTTAAAAACAGCTTCCGTTGGAGCCAGAGATAGCTACAGCTACAGCTGAAGCTGAAGCAGGACCTGCCCGGTAGCAGAGCTGACCTACGTGTGGACCGAGGAGTGCTGAGCAAGGACTTGAGGCCAGTGGGTAATCTTTTTACCATAGAGGGGAAGCATGTATATGATTTTGCTTTATACCATCATGCTTCTCTGTGGCCTCCTGGTTACTCTTGTGAGGCGGACTTATTGGGCCTGGAGGCTTTTGAGTAATATATCAAAATGGGGATGCTGGTTTGTGGGTTTGTTACTGTGGAGCTTAAATATATGCTTTGATTCTTCTGCCTCCTACTTTGAGAATTCCTTATATCCGGTGGTTCTGAACCTTTCAGACATATATATGATTCTTTTTGAAATTATAAATTCTGCCCTCATAATACACCACCTAGCTGCCCCAAGAATATCTTTATCTTAATGACCTTTATATCAGGGTCTGGGTTATCCAGGTCTTGATAAATTAAATCCTTGAATTCTCTTTGCTGAAAATAAATTGTCAATAAAATACTGATAAATGCCCATTTGCAGTTGCTATCATGCCACAGGTCTCACATCTGATATCACCCCATCAGTTTCTCTAAACTGATACAACCTATGCCTTTCCTTGATCTCAACTCTCAGGATGCACTACCTTGGCTACAAAACAATTAATTAGGTGAAGAATGGAGTCTGTATTAAACAAATACATAGATGCCCAAAGGTTTTCAGTATTTAGATCATGGAGGTTATTAGAACTAGGAGGAGAAATTTGGTGTAATCATGAGACAGTGACGAGGCCAGGCTGCCTAGAGTAGAGGAGATTGTACCCTGGGGTTAGTGGCACTATAACTGGTATCAGGTGACTTGGGTTTGAGTCTCAGCTCTGCCACTTACTGAGTGACCTTGGGTAAGTCACTTCAACCTCTATTTCCTCATCTATAAAATGAGAATGATAATAATTACACTACCTCCTAAACAAGGTAGTTGTGAGGATTAAATCAAATGAGATAATTATATATATATGTATATATATATATATATATATATAATATACATACACACATGTATATATACATATATATATTTCTAAATAACTACTAAGTGTTATCATATATGTGACTTGTTCAGAAGTAGGGGAAAATAAGTTCAAATAGGTGTTAGGGCTGAGAACCTTAAGAGAAAGAAAGCAGGAAAAGGTATGGGGAGGACACAGAGATTGTCTATCAAAGAGGGTAAAGGCATTCACTTGACCTAGTGTAAGAAACCTATGAGTATTTCTAGCAACGCTTGGAGTATTATTGAATGAATGTAGCTGTGGTTGTTGTCATCACCAGTCCTTTGTGAAGAAGACCATGACATCACGGGGTGATGTCTTGATTTGTGTGTGAATTGTTAAGTGAGGCAGAATTGCACAAAGTCATCAGCCTCATTTTCTCTTCTAGGGTCATCAAAGTCTAGTGGCAAGACAGAAGTCAAGATGACTGGTGATGGCCCAGGATGCAGAGGATGACCTTGGTGTCTTTGATGTCTGCCCAAGCTTCACATGCTTGGGGTAGTTATCCCCTTAACTCAATGATAGGTTTGAGGACTGTTGGTTACCTACCCTCCACCTGGTCGAGGCTGTCTGCTGAGAGAGTTTTGCTGGAGTGTGGCTGCTGTGCATGCTACAGCTTCTTGGAGCCACGGGTGAGAGTTGGGTGCCAGATAATCACCATAAGTGGATGAACAGTCCTGAAAAGGGGTTGGCAAGCCCTAACACCAGAGGTGCTAGTCCTCCTTGAATACTCCATACACCCTACGAGTGTAATAGAAGAGACAAGGGACTGATTGAAGATTGAGAAACATTTATTAAGCTCCAACTATGTGTAGACATTATATGCCAGGCATTGTGCTAGGCTCTAGGGTTACAAACACAAAGAATGAAACAATCCCTATTCTCAGGGAGCTTACAGTCTGACAGGGGAGAAAACAAATACACATATACAGAGGGTTCCAAAAGTCTTAGTTTAGGGTTAAACTATTAAAGCATAACATTAAAGCATGTAAAGTTTCTTATCGCCTTTAAAATTGATCTCCCTGCCCAAGTTTTTCTCCATTCCTGGTGAGGGTACAGTCTCTGGGACCCCCCTTGAACTCTCCTTGAATCTTCCCACTTGATCCAGCCTTGGCCTGAGGCTATAACCTTACAGTATCATTAGGCACAAATCTCTACCTAACCTTGCCCTTTATTGTCCAGCTACTTCCCACCCTTGATACTATCAATATTGATGCCTTCAGCTACTTCCCAACCCTAATCCCGTTCTCTTGGTTCCTGGAGTCTGACCTCATCTCCGTCCCATCAAGCTCCTCCTTAGACTCCTCCTCAAGATTCTCCCTAACCCCCTCCTCTGGTCATGCCAGACCACCCCTCACTCCCTCCCACAATCTTTCTGTATATTATCTCCATTTTGCCTCCATGAAGGCACTCAGATTCAATCTAGTTCAGATTGAATCTGGCCCACTTGTGAAAACAAGCATCACAAAGGGTGGGATTTCTTAAGACAACCCATTATGGTGAATCCTTAATAAACTTTGTCTTTTTCCTTGACTGAGAAGGCTTGGGTCGAATTCTTTCAGCAGGACCCAGCATGTAGATGTTTTGGCGTCTCAAGCACCGCTAAAAACCTATGGTTCCCTACCATCATCATTTTTCTTTAACCTCTTCACTCCCATCTGCCCTTCTTATAACTGCTAAAACAACTTTCCTAAAAAATCAGACCTACTGAGTTACTTCTCTATTCAGTAAACTTCAGTGGTTCTCTGGTGCCTTGAGGATCAAATATAAACTCTCTGGCAACCATGAAGAGTTGAACTTGACTGAAATGACTCAACAAAACAAAACAACCTGCCCAAACTTAACTTTTCATATACATTAGACCTTCCTTGCATCCTGCATGCTGGGGTACAGCCAAACTGGCCTTCTTGTTGCTGCTTCACTGTGCCTTCACAGTGGCTGTCCCTCATGGTTGGAGAGCACTTTTCTCTCCTCTCCGTCTCTTACCATCCCTAGTTTTCTTTAGGAGCTGGTTTTTTATTGCCACCTTCTACATGAAGTTTTTCCTGATCCCTTTTTGCTCAATTGCTAGTTCTTTCTATTAAAGTAATGAGGATGGTATTGATCTATATGAGTAGAGAGGAGACAGATTCGAGAGATTTTATAAAAGTTGAAATGACAAGATTGGGCAGTTGATTAAACTTGTGGGGTGAGGGAGGGTGGAGAATCTAGAATGACACAGGGGTTTAGGTCCAGGCTGATTATAACGTAGCCTGGGACTTTGATGGAAATAGGAATGTTTGAAAGAGGGGTGGGCTTTGTGGGAAAGATAATGGGTTCAATTTTGGACCCATTGAGATTGATATGTCTATGGAATATCCACTTTGAAATGTGCAAAAGGCAATTCGTGGTTTGTAATCAAATCCCATACTACCATCACTCCAGGAAAGGTCTGTTAATTTGCTGCCTTTCGTGTTTGTCTTCCCCCATTAGAATGTAAATTCCTTGAGCACAGGGTTCTTTCTTTTCTTTCTTTCTTTCCTTCCTTTCTTTCTTTCCTTAGCATTTAGCACTGTGCCTGGCACATAGCCTAATAAATGTTTATTGACTGACAATGCTTTTTCATTCATTCATTTATACATTGATGGGGCTGGATATATAGATCTAGGGGTCCTTTCTTATAGAAATTTTTCTCTAGAACTCTTGAGGTAGAAATGATAATAAACTATAGAGTTTGATAAGAGCCTGATTCCCTTCTCTGCCTCTAGGATTAGTCTAAGCTCTTGAATCTAGGGCCAGAGGTTCCCCACCCCCATCTCTTTTTCTGGGAAGATACCTCTTTTTTCCCCGAAGATTCTCAAAGAATATGGAAGCCTACCACAAATTCCAGCTGGTTTTGCCAGGTGTGATGATGGACCTTGTCTTGTCATGTGAAGAACAGCCTAAATACAGAAGGTTTGTCATTAGGATATTAGTCAGAAAGTGATGGATTCTTTTGGCCACAGCAACTCATTAAACTATCTCCTAAAACGTGGGATGCATTCTGCATCTGTGGTATCCACATTGATGAAATCATAGATCCCCAAGGATTTTCAAAGCAGTATACTCAGCACAATGGCTGTGTAAGAAGGGGGAAAGGGATGAGGAGACAGAGATGAATAAGGCATGGCCCCTGTATGTACAGAAGAGGATGCTGGGTACCAAACGGTTCTGGTTGCATGTCTGCTCCATTTTCATTCAGCTTTTAAGGTTCCATAGGAAATGGGGGCAGCCAACGGGTTTTAAGTAGGCTGCAGATGAATAGCAAATTGTCCCAGAAACATAGAAGTGTCTCCCTTATCTGTAAAGAGCCATTTGCTTTGTTTTGCAGGATCTGAGTGCATATTAGCCATGGCCCTGAGGCCCCTTGAAAGCCTTCAAGTAGAATGATTCCAGAAACCATTAAATATCACGTTTAGAAAGAGGAACACCCAGGAAAGGGGGTCAATTTCTAGTTAAGAGTAATTCTACATTAAAAATAAACAACGAAAGAAAAGGAGTCTCAAAAGACCCTTCAAGACTAAAATTCTAAGAGCCTGTAAATCAGATGCCAAATTAAGGAAACACAGTAATGAGACCAGTGACCTAGTACTGAAGCCCTGGGTAACTATGGCTTTATATAGAGTAGGTTCAATATTGTGGGCTCCTCAGAAATCACTCTGTAGCTTGTGCCCAAAACTACAGTTTCCCTTAGAACATCAGAACTCGGTTTGGAGCAGCACGGTAGTACCAGGGATAGAGCAATCGGCCCCAGCTCAAGAAAACCTGAGTTCAAATCCAGCCTCAGACACGTATTCGATGTATGACCCTTCGTTTCTGTTTCAATTTCTTCAACTGTAAAATGGGGATAAATAATAGTTGTTGTGAGGATAAGGTAAGATAATACTTGGAAAACACTTAGCACAATGCCTAGCACACAGCAGGTGCTTAATACATGCTTCCCTTAATACATGCCTCCCTCCCCTACCTAGAAAAAGTGGCAGGGCCCAAAGCTCCCACGCAATCATTCAGGCTAATAACACATTAGACACTGGACAAGTTTTGTGAAAAAAATACAGAACATAAGGGCCTCCTACTCCCCAGCCAACAGTCAAGATCATTCTTTTTTCCTCTCTACCCAATTCTCCAAAAGGGAAAGCACTTGTTTCTCATTGGATCTCTTCAGTCTACATAACTCACAGTACCAGTGAAAGGCAAGGTGTGGGTTTGTTCCTCCACATCATGGTGTTGTTTCATGTTGTTCCTTGGCTTCTACTTCAACTTGGTCCTAGGCCTTTTTTTTTTTTTGAGGGGGGGAAGGCAGGGCAATTGGGGTTAAGTGACTTGCCCAAGGTCACACAGCTAGTAAGTGTGTCAAGTGTCTGAAGAAGGATGTGAACTCGGGTACTCCTGACTCCAGGGCTGGTGCTTCTACTCTACTCACTGTGCCACCTAGCTGCCCCTAGGCCTTCACACCTGTACCAGACCTCCTTTCCTTCTAACCAGGGAGCTAGGTCTAAGAATTCTTGCCATCTGTGGTACCCTGTGATTTCCTCCTCTTGTCTTGGGCATGTGATTCCATGGATAGAGTCTTGGACCCAAGGAATACTCAGACTTCTCTCTATGCAGGGGTGGGGAACCTGAGACCTTGGAGGCCATATGTGGCCCTCTAGGTGCTCAAGTGGGGCCCTTTGACTGAATCCAAACTTCACAGAACAAATCCCCTAAATAAAAGGATTTATTCTGTAAAACTTGGACTCAGTCAAAAGGTTGCACCCAAGGACCTAGAAGGCCACATGCAGCCTCAAGGCTAGGCCGCAGGTTCCCCACCCCAGCTAGGGAATCAGGATTTGCTTATGTCAGATTGGCTTTTTCTCTGTCCATCCTAATTCTATTTCCTTCTGGTTTTATAGATAACTATAAAAATAGCTTCTATTCATATTAAGCTTTGAGATTTGCAAAGCACTTTACATACATTACCTAATTTAATCCTTGAAATAACAATCTAAGGAAGGTATTGTAATCATCCACATTTTACAGATGAGGAAACTGAAGTACAGAGAGGTTAGATGACTTGTCCAGTATCACACAGTTAATAAATATCCGAGGCAGGATTTGAACCTAGGCCTTCTAGACTCCAAGTCCAGTACTTTATTTACTTCCCCAGCTGCCTCTTAGATCTAGATGTGTGTTTACTTTCTCTTAAAGGCCAAGTCTATGTGTTTAGGTCACGTATACAATCGCTATGTGTTAATCATCTTTGATGGTCAACGATGATTATTAATGGATCAGGTACCCAGGGTAAGGGTATTTGTGTGGGGTACAAGACCCTTACCAATATAAAATTATAAAGCAAAGAGGCATCTCGAGGTAAGAACAGAAAGTATTCAATTCTCAGAGAAAGGGGTATCACCTCCACTAGGATGGACTAGCGGAAGGAGGCAAATTACAAAAGGCAGGGCACCAATTTATATCCTAACGAAAAGATTCCTGCCTACCACTATCCCTCCTCTCCATTGGCTGGGAGGTGGGCTTACAATCCAGGCTCGAAAAGCTAGACAAAGAACCAGGAAATCAAGAACAGCCAATCCAAAGCATATCTCCTTATTTAGCAACTAGCTGCTGAGGTAGCAGTAATATGGCTAAGGTAAAGAGGAGGAACGATGGAGGGGAGGGGGAGTCTTCCTGGAGCAGGAAACAAACTACCCGTATGTAGTCCATTATATCCTTATCTGGTAAAAACTTTGTGCTAGCACTAAGGGAGAGAAAGGGAGAGCACTTACTGCCCCAAGTCCAGAATTCCTAAGAGTTAGGTAATCCACTCGCTGCAAGGTTAAATCCTGAGTCCATTTTAATCCCCCCCCCCCTCCAACTCCACTTACTTTAAGAATGAAAGAAGGAAATAATTTCAATTTTCTCTCTCTGTGAAGTCTTCACATAAGTTATCTCCCACTTATATTCATTCACATCCCATCAAGGACAGGTTATCAAGGTCCCAAATGTGCTGTCAATGGAGATGTGTATACCTGCTATTGGGAGATATATTCAATAAAGGTCACATCCTTTAACCTTTACAATCTTGATCATGCCTCTCTTGGTCACACACCCTCTACAACAAATTATTTTTAATGTAGAATTACTCTTAACTAGAAATTGACCCCCTTTCCTGTGTGTTCCTCTTTCTAAACGTGATATTTAATGGTTTCTGTAATCATTCTACTTGAAGGCTTTCAAGGGACCTCAAGGCCATGGCTAATATGCACTCAGATCCTGCAAAATAACTAAATTCCTATTCCAGGGTCTCATGGTGGTATGGAGATGGCTCTTGATTGTCAAAAGCTATACCAGGAGAGCACAGGCTACCACAGAGGTGCTACCAAGCTAGAAAGGTCTTAAGAATGAGACAGGCAAAGAAGTGATTGTCTATTGTGCAAAGACCAGTCAAGCTAAATGCAGATAATCTCATCTCCAGGCTGGCTTTGGGCCACTGCAACTCTAAAAGGGTGGGAGTAGGGGGTAGGGAAGGGAAGAGAAGGGAGGGAAGGACTTTATATCTGAGTTTCTTGAGAGGTTGAATTTGCATCAGTGGAGGGAACTCCCACACTAATGAAATCATAGCTCTTTGATGTACCAAAATATGGATATGTTACCTTGAAAGTGATGTCCAGATTTGACAATGAATTTAATAAGTGGCTATTAAGGCCCTACTAAAATAATTAGAGCTCACATGTTTAGGTCATATTACTTGCGGGAATAAGAAAGTGATAGTTCCACTATACTCTGCCCTCTCCAGACCTCACCTGGAGTATGGTGTTGAGTTCTGGGGACCTCAGTTTAAGAAGGGATTTGATAAACTGGAGAGTGTCAGGAAGAGGGTGATCAGAGTAATAAAGAACTATAAGTCTATACCTTATAAGGATCATAAATGGGCAGGCTTAGCCTAAAGAAAAAAAAACTCAGGAGGATACTATTGGGGTCTTAAGGTATCTGAAGGGCTGTTATTTGGAGGAGGGACTGAATTTTTCTTTTTACTCCCGCAGGCTGAACCAATTGGTCGAATTTGCAAAAAGGCAAATTTAGGTTTTAGACAAGGGGAAGCTTTCTCACAATTATAGCTGTCCAAGAGTGGAATGACCTAGCTCGAGAGGTGACGAGTGGGTGCTTTCCCCTTCCTTAGAGGTCTTCAAGAGAGGCTGCTAGACAGTCCCTTGTTGGGTGTGTCATAGAGATGTAAGGATGCGGTTGATTGATTTTACTCAATCAATCAAATCACTCCCGTCTCACTTGGAGTGGATGATAAAATGACCAATCAATCAATTTCAGTCATGGACCTTGAACTAAGTGCAGAAAGTCTTTAAAGCCATTTGATGAAGTGAAATGACTCTAGATGAGAGGTTCATTCTAATTGGCTGGGGAATTTCATTGCTCCTCCTGGATCGTATACAAAAGTATTAAGTTAGCTGGAAAGGGAGGGGGAAAGCATTTTTATAGCACTTACTATATTATCTCATTTGATCTTTACAATAACCCTGCAAGGTAGGCGCTATTATTCATTATTCTCATTTTAAAGTTGAGGAAACTGAATCACCGAGGATCTAAAGACAAAAACTAAGCAGTTCTTGTCCTTAAGGTGCTAACATTGGGCAGGCGGGGGGGGGGGGGGGGGGGGTGGGGGGGGGGGTGGTGGAGGGAACAACATATACATGGAAAATCAAATAATTAACTACAAAACACACACAAAGTCATTTCCAGGGGAAGGCACAGTTCTAACATAGGGCAATTTTCTTTTTTTTAATGACAGAATGGCGCTTCCAGGGAATGAGATGGAAAGAGGAGGTAGAATGGGTTTGGGGTTTGGGAGGTGTGAGCCTGATGTGGATGGGGATGAATAGAGAGCTGTCTAGAGAAAAGGAGCTTTGAAATCATGGAAGTTCTGAGGGAAGCCAAGCTGCAGTAGATGGTCAGATCATTCACAATGGCAGCGATCTGATTATTCACTTCTAAGGAAGAGGTAGAAAGGTGGGGAGGGGAGGGAGATGACCAATTCCTGGTCCTGCCTGATGACCAAGACACTCACGAGACAGGAAGGAAAATGACATCCTTTCACGTGTCGCCCAACGAGGAGAGTACTATCCTAGTAATAATTCTAACATAGCATTCATTGTCTTTCAAAATACTTTCCCATACATTATTAGCACATCTTGAACTTGGTCCTTGGAACAACTCTGTAAGGTTATGTTCCCCATTAGGCAGATGGGGAACTTGGGGCATAAAGAGGTTGCTCCGGGCACACAGCTGATTAGTAGCAGAACCAGGATTAGAATCCAGGGCTATTTTCTACTTAGTTGACTGCTCTTTCCATAGGACCACACCCAGACATTCTAATGACCTTCATAAATGGTATGGTTTAGACCAACGCATGGTTTAAACTAGACTAGGCCAGCTAGGTACTACAGTGAATTGAGCATCAGGCTTGAAGTCAGGATAGACCTGAGTTCAAATCCAGCCTCAGGGACCTGAGAGAAATTATTATTAAATAACTAATTGTTAATATTAGGAGACTCAGGATTTATCTCTTTCTGAAATCTTATTCTCTACTAGGCCAAACCAGCATCTGAAAGACATTGCTGATAATGAGATTAGATTAACTTTCAACTCACAGGCCCCACCCAGGTGGGGAAGTCTGTTGTGTTCTACTCAGGTTTGGGTGGAGATAAGAAGCTGGGGGTGGTTTAGAAGTAAATGACAGGGTCAAAGTCTCTTCCCCCAGCCCCTCATTAGAATAGGCCCACCTCTCATTATAATATTCATTCTCTCTCATTACTTGTTAACCAATCAGAGTTGATCGCTGCCCTCAGAAACACCCATTCTTCCAAGGGCATGTAAGCATTGAGTGGGTTCCCTGAAGTGTCTTTGGCCTTTAAGGGTGTCACTAACCCCTATTATTAATTTTATGTTAGCCTGATTAATAACACGATTTATCACCCAGAAATTATGTTTCTCAAACTTTTTTTAAACGTCACACCTAACTAGCTGTGTGGGGAAAGTTACCTGGCCTCTATTGGGCTCAGTTTCCTCATCTGTAAAGTGAATGGAGATAGTATAGCACCTACCTCCCAGGATTGTTATAAGAATGAAATGAGATAATAATTGTAAATCACAGTGCCTGGCACGTAGTAAGTGCTATATAAATGTCAGTCATCACTATTACCAGTCACTTCAATAACTCTAGCATCTGACCCCACAGAAGGGTATAGCTACTTGATTCTCCCCAAAATATCATGTAACTTAAGTTTAGCAGAACTCAATCAGCATTTATTAAGTGTCTATTCTATACCAGGCCCCTTGCTAGGCAGAGAGAATACAAAGACAAAAATGCAACTGTCTTTACTGTGGGCTCTGCAGTGGGAGTCAAGAAGGCTTATCAGCTTCTGGGTCCAGAAGAAAGAACTTGACCTCTCTGGAGCTAAAAGGAAAATTTTTCTCTGCATGTTCCTTTCAGATCACCAGAGGGCGCTGCAAAGTCCTAACACTACTGCTTTGGGCCTAAAGTCAAGTTTGGCTTTATTTCAAGTAAAAGGGATTGAGGAGACTTGACAATCAAATTGTGTCTATACAGGAAAAATTGAATAAAATACTAGATAATTGTCCAGTTAATTCTTTATATCTAGGCAAAGAGTCTAGATAGTATAATTAACAAGAAAACCCCCACTTAACAGTATTAAATAACCACAATTATGTGAAATAATTATCTCTTTGTATGTCTATACTGACTATAAAGATAGGTATAAGCCAGAAATACTTCTATTATCCTGTAAAGTCAAATTTATAGGTCTCCACTTTTCATGAAATTTACAAGAGTAAATCCTGGCTTGAGAAGAAACATCCGATGCACGTTAAAAAAAAAAATTGCTTCCAGCTTTTTCTATCCATGTCTCACTGCTGCGAGAGGCCACATAATAGGCAAAAAATGATGAAAAACAAGACAAAACAAAACAAAAACTAGTCTCAACCGGACAAGTCACAATTCACACTGTCTTTAAGAATTCTGTCTAGGAAGAGCAAAACCAACTGGTAGAAGGGTCTTCAGAGCACCCTCTGGTGGTCTGAAATCAACTTGCAGTCAGAAATAACAGTGGCCAGCTGCACAAGGCACTATTAAAGACAGCACTGAGATGTGATCCTTACTTGAGGTTTTCCATACTTCCCTTGTAAACTCCTCCCCTTCAGTCATGCGAGAATCTAAATATTCAGTGTTTTTGAATCAGCAAAGATAAGAATGATAAACTATCAGATGCGGAAGAGACTGCAGAAGAAATATGTGAAACATGAATCTCCTCCACCTGACAAGTAGTCCCAAACCCACTTGCATACTTGAAATGGGGAAAACTCATCATCTGATTGAGCTGTCCTTTCCATTTTTGGACAGCTCTAATTGTTAGGAAGTTTCCCCCTACATCAAACTAAAGTTTATTTCTCTTCATCTTCAACCTGTTATTTCCAGTTCTTGTCTCTGAAGTTTAAACAGGACAAGTCCAATCCCTCTTTTAAGTGCAGTCTTTCAAATACTTGAATAAAGCTATTCTGTCCCATCTGTCTAATCTTCTTCAAGATAAATATTTCCAGTCCTCTCAACTGATAAACCCTACTTAATGGACTCTATATGGATATCTTCATTCCTCTCCACTTCTTCTATCATGTCCCAGAAATTCTTTTGCTGCTGAAGCTCATTCTAGTCCTGGAATTCACGCTGCAGAAGTACCCTCAGCCCCTTTCTCTGTTTGGATGGCTCCTCTAGTATCTCCATTTTTTTTTTTTGGAAGGGAGAAGAGCAGGTAATTGGGGTTAAGTGACTTGCCCAAGATCACATAGCTAGTAAGTGTGTCCAGTGGCTGAGGCCGGATTTGAACTCAGATCCTCATGACTCTAGGGCTGGTGCTCTATTCACTGTACCACCTAGCTGCCCCTAGTGTCTCCATTTAAGGAGGGCACCCAACCCAGTCATATCTCATTCCTCTCCAGCTATACCCCAACTTCCTCTAACATGCTAGAATATTAACTCCCTTAGGGCAGTGGCTATCTTTCTTTTTGCTTGTATTTATATTTCTAGTGCTTAGAAGAGTGCCTGGAACATAATAATCTCTTAATAAATGCTTGTTTCCTGATTGACTCACTGTGACCTTCTCTGGACAGATAGATTCCTGATTATCAGTGTCCTATTGAAAGTTGGGCTGACTAAGTGACCCCATTGTTCCCAGTCCTGCCTGTCAATCAGTGTTGAGGGAGGCACCACTGAGTTTGCAGTTTTTGTATTACCTGCAATCCCATCTAGTAAGCTGGTCACTACCTACTTGTTTGTCATCTTCTACTGGCAATTGGGGAGGAGCTGAGACATAAGGGTCCATCCCCTTTTGCTATCTGACCAGATGAATTGTCTTTATTGAATTACAAAAGTCATCGGTAAAAGCTGGCTCCATCTAGAATCCCCAGCTGATCTTTAAAGATCATTAATCAGGGCAAAAAGAATTTTCCTTTTAACAGTCCTTCCTAGCATATGGCACCCAGAACTGAAGGGAGGAAACAAATACTTATTAAGTACGTACTAGGTGGCAGGTACTATGCCAAGCGTTTTACAAATATCGAATTTGATTCTCAGAACAACCCTGGGAGGTAGATGCTGTTAGAAATACGCTTGACGCTAAATTCAGATATCAAGGGCAATTTATTATTACTGAGGAATTCAAAGGAATTGGTAAATGTTCCTGGCCAGAAGCAGACTCCACCCTTCTTTCAGAAGGGGGAGTAGAGCATACAGGAGTGAGACCAATTTTATTCTGTTAAACTGACATAGATTGACGCATCATCAGCTCAGTACCTCCCTTCAGAGAACGGATTGGTCCACTCCCTTCTGGGTCACAATCTTCCCTATATGCCCCCAATATGCAACTCCTTGTTATGTTCCCCTCTCCTCAACACATGTCCCATGTTCAAAAATGGCGGAAAACTCCTCCCTGTGGGTAAGGTAATATTCAATTAGCCAATTAAGCATGCATGGTAGATATTTGACCCAGTTTTCTCTTCAACCCTGACCATTATCTGGCTGGTTTCGACCAGTTTTCCTAACATCCTGTTCAGAAAGCCACTAGCTATTCTCTCATTGGCTGGGTCCATCTACCCTAGTTAATTTTTATTCCCTTCTTTGTTCAAGCTGACACTTCATTAATTATTCTGTGGAACTCAATTAACTCTTCTGTGGAACCTAACTTTCCCTAACTTTTACCCATCTCTCACAATGCTGTTATTATCCCCTATTTTGCAGTTAAAGAAACTGAGGCAAACAGAGGCTAATTGACTTGTGAGATGAATGAAAACCCTGAGACAGAATTTCTAGGTGACTAATAATCAATTTATTAATTAGGCTAGCCCAGCAACCAATAAATTGATGGTTAGTAGTTTCCCTCAGTAATCAAAGACCCCCAGTGGAGACCCTGAGAACCTTAAACACCCTTCTAAAAGGGAATGCCCCAGACAAGTGAAAAATAACCCTGATTGGTAGAATTGGTAGAATTTAATGAGGACATTTAATGAGTTGGTTAACTGTCTTCAATTCTTCCTGCTGAGAATGTGGCTTGATCATGAGACTCAGCAGCCTCCAGCAATCTGAACAGAGGAATCCATCTCCATCCAGACCTCTCTGGCTGGTTTTCTCCTTCATGAACTGGGCCATCCTAAACTCTAATAGAAGGGTAGAAGGACAGGGGCTCCTTCTACAAGGTAAGGACTCCTTCAAACTGGATTCTGTTTATACTTTAAACAGAAATGAGGTCTCCTGGTTGGGTGTGGTCCTGCCCAAGATTGATAAGCATGTTCCTTGAGGACTAGGGGTAATCTTATCTATCAGTCCTGTCCATCAGAGACTGACTTTGACTAGAGCAGGCATTAATGAGTGTTATAAAAATAATCACATTGTCTAGAAATAAACAATACTCCTTGGAAAGCCAGGAAGCTTTTAATTATATTTTACATTTATTAGATTTGAATTAAAGGGTACGTCCCCTGAACAGAGTAAGGGGAGTACAAGGACTCAGATGGACGCCAGTTCTTTTCTTGATCCCCAATTCGAATCTCCTGCCAGGCACTTCATTGGCTAGATGCAACCCCTTGACTGCCTAGGTCATGCCCTTCTCAAATGGTTCATTTAAGCATGCGTACAAGCCTCTAACCTTTCACCCAACCAGAAGCCTGGTCTCTGCTAGACCACAGCTCTGATTAGAACTAGTTCTAGTTCTAATCAGTCACCTGACTTACATTTTGCTAAAGCTGAGGGGGGAGGGGCAGAAGAGGGATTATTTCAACTCTGTGGAAACAAAACTGCTTCCACTATTTCGTACAATGAGGAAACAGGAGAGAAGCCTGGATCACAAAATAATAATTAATTATTAATATGGCAGCATAATAATTCTCACTTGCCCAGAGTCAAACAGCTAGTAAGTATCTGAGGCCTAAACATAATAATCCAAATTTGGCCATAGTAAAGTGGACATAACATGGAAGTTTCATCTGTTGAAGAGTATTAATAACATTGAAAACATGTATCTTATGGCCAGGGCAAACCTATACCCTTACTCTCACTGTCAAAAGATATCAAGAGTTTAAAAGTTTACTCAAAGGCTATCACATTTCTTGCCTTCTCAATGAGGAGGTAAGTGGGTAGAAGGAGGTAGAGAATTTGGAAATGAAAACAAAAGTTAAAAAAAAATTTAAGGCTGTATAAGAAAAATGTGAGTGTGTGGGATGCAACATACGTAAACTATGGTAAGCCGAAGGGATCATAGATTTAATCGGAGCAGGAAAGAATCTTAGTGACCTTGAAGTCAAAATCTTTCATTTTACCAATGAGGTCTAGAGGTCTAAGAGTGGTTGAATGATTTTCCCAAGATTATACACTGTTCTAGTCTGGGCATGCTTCAGATAAATACCTGCTGTAGTTAGTGTAGGTGTGATTTTGGGACAAAATTATATATTCATATGTCATTCAACAGTTAACAAAAGGAGGAGATTCATCAAGGATTATACGGAGAACACTTTGAATTGATTCAGCTGAGTTCCCTGGCCCATCATGATTCATTAGCCAAGCATCAGAAAGCCCCTGGAAATACTCAAGCAAGCCAAGAGTGAGCTTGAGCTTTTAGTCCTTTGAACCAATCAAGTCTCTAGGCTGGTGTAAAATCTTTTAAGGAAAAGCTAGCCTAATTTGCATGGGGTCAGGGGTTAAGAAAGGTTGCTTCTACCACATATAGGAGGTAAGTAGCTGAGTCAGGATTTGTTAAGATTTTGACATTTAGGTGGCATCCACATAGCACTAAATAAATATTTGGTCATTTGTGGGAATTTTGTCAGTGGAGATAGCTAGGTATGATGGGGTATAGGCTCTTCGAACCCCCTTGAACTCTCCTTGAATCTTCCCATTTGATCTGGCATTCACCTGAGGCAATAATCCTTCCATTATCTGCTAGGCCCAAATCTGTTACCCTTAATTTAGCCTAACCCTCCCTTGTCTGTTGTCTCCAGGTAGCCTTCAACTATTTCCCACCCTTAATCCCATTCCTGGAGTCTGACCTCTAGTCACCCCAGACCCATCAAGATCCTCCTTAGACTCCTTCTCAAGACCCTGCCTAAACCTCTCCTCCCATCACCCCATATTACTTGACCACCCCTCAATCCCTCCCACAGTCTTTCTGTATTTAAGATCCATCTTGCCTCCATGAAGGTGCTCAGATTCAATCTAGACCAGATTCAATCTGGCCTGCTGGCATTAGCAATACTACCTAATATGGTGAATATTTAAAAAACTTTGTTTTACTTTTGCTGGGCAGGACCTGGTATGTTGGTATTTTGGGGTCTCAAGCACCCCTAAACCTCAACAGTAAAATACTTTGAATCTAAACAAAAACACTGCAAAGAATTAATTTTTTAGTTTTCTCCATTAATGAAATTCTAGGTGGGCCTTACATAGCGAGCCAACAGGGTTCTATCCCTCTGGTATCACTTTGGGAAAAGAAGGTTTCTTTGCCACTAAGAAGTGAAATCCCTTTAACAAGAGAAGAAGCTTCTCATTTGCCAGTGACACTGACCTCTTTGCTGCCGTGCAAACCAGACACTTCATCTCTTGGGCAGGCTCTAGTTATTCTCTGGCTGTCCCCCATGCCTGGAACCTTCTCCCTTCTCCATTCCAACTACTGACTTCCCTAGCTTCTTTTAATCCCAACTTCAATCTCACCTTCTACCAGAAGCCTTCCCCAACTCCTCTTAATTCCAGTACCTTCCTTTTGCTAATTATTTCTTATTTATCCAACAATTTGTCCAAGGTCACAAAAGTATAAATGTCAAAGCCAGAATTCAGACCCATCTCCTCTTATTCATCCTATATATAGTTTGCTTTTTATATATTTGTTTACATATAGTCTCCCCTATTAGATTGTAGTTTTCTTGAGGGCAGGGACTGTCTTTTGCCTGTTTTTGTATCCCTAGTGCTTAGCACAGTGTGAAATATTAATCAAGGTGCGACTTTTTTGCTGTTTTAGAATGCTAAATTAATTAAGTGCTTTTGATTAAGTCTTACTAGGTGCTAAGCCCCAGACTCACACCCTTTTGCTGATTAGGTATGAATATATGAATCCTAAAACCCAAAGGTTAGTATTTTGTCTGGGGCTCTCACTTACTGGAAGAGTGTTGGTGTGGAGACTCTGGGTAGCTGTTAAGGAGCCTCCCTCCACCCCCTTGAAGAAACCCAGATGTTTTGCTTGGGGGGCTCTCAGTCACTGGAAGAGTGGCGTGGGACTCTGAGCAAGCCCTTGTAACTGCTCCGGCTTTGCTAACCCAGACCCACTGGTTCTTCAGTAACTGAATTGTGATTTGGTCTGTTTATATTGTCTCTGTTTGTAATTTGTTTATATTTGCTCTGAAGTTCAGGGTGCTGGCTTTTCCTCCTGAACTAAGTGAATGATATTTACATGTTGGATTAAAGTAAGATTGCTAACCCCTTAAAGTTACTTTCCTTAGTAAAGCAGATCAAAAGAACCCGTGTTAGCAGCCCTCCTGTATGCTGGTGTTATTGGTCTTATACAGCCACAGTAGCTGCTAGCAAGATTGTTGCTACATGGAGCAAGCATTTAATAAATCTTTAATGACTGAGTAATAGCTAGCATTTATATAACACTATGTGCCAGGCACTCTGCTAAGAGCTTTATAAATATTATCTCATTTAATGCTGATCCTTACAACAGCTCTACAAGCTATTATTTCCATTTTATAAATGATGAAACTGAAGGGAAAAGAGGTTAAGTGACTGTGATCACACAACTAGTAATATCTGAGGTTGGATTTAAACTCAGGTCTTGACAACTCCAGGCCTAGCACTCTATCCACTGTATTATCTAACCTAGAGGTGAGATTTGAAAACAAAAGTACCAGAAGGAATAAATCCCTTTACTTCAATTTACAATGAGAGACTGTAGGTTCTGACAGTGGAGTAAGTAGAGAGGGACCCAAGGAAAGTGGGTAATTGACTAAGTGGGTAGGTACCACCAAAATTGGGGTAGAGTGAGGAGAGGTAACAGAAAAGGGAATTTTAGGGTCATTGATGACAAACTTTAGGTAGTTTTGCCTATGATTGATCCTGATCAAATTAATAGGCTAATTAACAAGATCAAATTAACAGACTAATTGCAAGAGCTCTATTTATTTCATTCTACGTAGGCACAAGCTGAGGTCACAGACCCACAGTATTGTCTTCCTTCTGGGGCATCACAGCAGCTAGGTGGTGCAGTAGATAGAGTGTCAGGCCTGAAGTCAGAAAGACTCATCTTCATGATTTCAAATTTGGCCTCCCTATGTGTACTAGCTGTGTGACCCTGGGCAAGCCACTTAACTCTGCCTCAGTTCCTCATCTATAAAGTGAGGTGGAGAAGGAAATAGCAAGCAACTCCAGTGTCTTTGCCAAGTAAACCCAAAATAGATGAAATAGTCAGAATTGAGATTACCTCACTTGGACCTCCCCTTCCAGAAAACTCTCTTAACCACAGACTTGTCACAAAACAAATGTTCTCAGGTGATAAGAGTTGTTGCTACAGTAGTTTAATTTGATGAGATTTTACTTTTTTAGGTTAATGAAGTTCTCTGGAAAGTGGGTGGTGGGTGAGGTTACAAAGGGGAAGACAAAAGGTTGACCTTTAGATAAGTTTCTCTGGGAATGGTAGGTGAAGCTTACTAGGGTAAGGAACAATGAAAGGGAATATTAAATCTAGCTTGATAAAGTCGTAGCAAAATAGAATTAAAGTCAATTTTCAATTTTACAAACTCAAAAAACCCCCAGATCCTTGAACACTGTATATTGAATTATTACTGTTGTTTAGTCATTTCAGTTGTGTTGGACACTTCTTGTCCCCATTTAGTTTGCTCTTTTTTTGGGGGGGGGGGGGAACAGATGTTAGAGAGGTTTGCCATTTCCTTCTCTAGCTCATTTTATAGAGGAGGAAACTGAGGCAAATAGAGTTAAGCGATTTGCCAGGGGTCATACAGCTAGGAAGTGTCTGAAGCTGGATTTGAACTCAGGTCTTCCTGACTCTAGGCTTGGCGCTCTTTATTATTATCTATGTTGTATTGTATTTTTTATCTATTTTGTTAAATAGTTCCTAAATACACTCTGAAGTCTGGGCCCTGAGTTTGACATCTCCGTTGGAGAATTCTTTTGTGGGGCAAAGATTGGAGAAGATGGCCCTTGAGGTCCTTTCCAAATCTGAAATTCTTTGAATTTGCTGGGGCAGTAGTGGATAGTTTAGCATGTCAAGAGTCATTCTGTAAATCTTAAGGGATCCAGCTGGATCACTAAGAGAGTTGACATAACTGGTGTTTGTCTTGCAGCTTTAGATTCAGGCTCAATGTGTGTTTTTTAAAAATGCATTAAACATGATTAACATTATTAACATGTCTAATGATAGGAAGGATTGATGGCGATGGGATCTGAACTCCCAAAAGGAAAAGATCATGTCTTTGGGATCTGGACCCCAAAAAGGAAAAGCCCCTGGACTTTCCCAGGTGGCCCAGGTCCCTGGCATTTGCTGGGCAATCAGCCCTTCCCAGTTAATTAACTGCCCTTTCATCATCTGCACCTGGCCCTACCCCTTAATTCTATGTCGACCCCTTCTCTGTTCCCACAGTTTTCTGTATAAAAGATCTATCTTACCTCCACAGAAGTGCTCAGATTCAATCTGGCCCACTTGTCACAAATGCTCAGATTCCTTAAGACTCTGGCCAATATGGTGGATTTTTAGAATCACACCCACCTTCTATCGGTGTTCCAATAAACCTTGTCTTTGGCTGAAAGAAGGCTCAGGTCAAATACATTCGGATAGGACTTGCATGTTGCTATTTCAGGGTCCCCTAAATCTCAACACAATGATTAGACTAGCGGTCAAGAGACCTGGGTTCTAGTCTTAGCTTTACCATTCACTGTGTGATCTTGGGTAAACCCTTTCACCTTTTTAAGACTCAATTTCCTGCTCTATATAACTAAGAATTGAGACTCAATTAATTTTAAGAAGCCTTCAGCTCTGACATCTGGCAATCTGATGATTCTCTTGCAAGGTTACTCCAAAGGCAGCAAAAAAACAAAGCTGTTGATTTACAAACTGTAGTTTGTTCCCGTCTTTTGACAAATGCAGTTTGATTGAATTATTCAAGATGAGGCTATACAGCTTTGGTTGTGAAACTGCCTGCTGTAAGAATCACAAAGCAGTGGCACTCTCCTAATGTGGGAGCTTTGGGCAGCTCCCTTATGTTTCATCTTGGCTGAGAAGTGAGATGGCTGCTAGACTGCTTGTATGTGTGAAAATTATTGGATTTTCTGCTTAACCAAGTGAGAATTAAAGAATATTCGCTGAATATCAGTCTATGAATCTGTAGCTATTAAAAATATTCTTGAGTATATCAAGCTGTAAAATCAAGCATTCATTTATTTATTGATTTATTCATTTTTAATGAATACCTACAATATATTAATTTGATAATTATAATAATGGCTAGCACATAGTTCTTTGAGGCTTTGCATAAATAACATGTTACCTAATGAGAGAAATGATTATTAAATAAATAATAAACAATAAATAAATAAATTACTGGGGAGATCCCTGACCTTTCCCAAAAATTTACCCCACCTAGACTATCTAGGTGGACTTGTTGCCTCACCCAACTAGAAAAACTTACAAAGAAGTTAATCTTAGGTGAATTCTGGCCCATTGTGTTCAGCTCCACAGGTTTGGGCAGGGGGGTAGATTCTTTGTCTAGATGGCCCAAGGCTGGGGGTAATTTGGAAGTAAATGACAGGATCAAAGTCACATTCTCCCAGCCCCTCATTGGAATAGGTCCACCTTTCATTACAATATTCATTCTCATTTCTTAACCAATCAGAGTCAATTGCCACCCTCCAGAACACCCACTCTTCCTAGGGCAAGTAACCATTAAGTGGGTTCCATGAGGGGGTTTTTGGCATTCAAGAGTGTCACTGACCCCTTTTATTACTTATATGCTAGCATGATTCATAAAATTATTAATTACCCAGAAACTATGTCTCTTGAACTTTTTATACCTCACACTCATTAGGGGTGTGTGTGTGTGTGTGTGTGTGTGTGTAAGGTCATTATTTATTTATTTAATATTTTTAGTTTTCAACATTAATTTTCACAAGAGTTTGAATTACAAATTTTCTCCTCATTTCTACCCTCCCCCTCACTCCAAAATGGCATATTTTCTGATTGCTCCTGTTATGCCCTACCCCCCCTTTTCAGTTTCTCCATCTTGCCCCAGCTCACTCTACTGTTTGTGTCCCCATCTCCACGGAAATCTAATTGTGTTCTTTCCCTTTAAATATTCTTTCTCTCCCTTTGCTCAGGGCTGTTCGATTTGAGTAATTACTCCAAACAGTCGCATGCTTCAATAAATCCACATTTAAATTTATATCTGGGTCTTGCTCGCTTTTTTTTGGCACAACACTCCATTCCCCAGTTAGCCCTCCCTTCTGTCACCCCAATCCCCCCCATCCCCTTTGCCCTTACTTTCTTGTAGGACAAGATAGATGTTTATGCCCCATTGCCTGTATATCTTACTTCCTAGTTGCATGCAAAATCTTTTTTTTTTGCACGTCTTCTTTTAAAACTTTGAGTTCCAAATTCTCTCCCCTCTTCCCTCCCCACCCACCTTCCCCAAGAGGGCAAGCAAGCAATTCAACATAGACCACATGCGTATCATTATGTATAACCCTTCCACAATACTCATGTTATGAAAGACTAACTATATTTTGCTCCTTCCTATCCTATCCCCCTTTATTCAATTTTCTCCCTTGACCCTGTCCCTTTTCAGAAGTGTCTGCTTTTGATTACCCCCTCCCCCATCTGTTCTCCCTTCTGTCATCCCCTCCCTTTTTTTATCTCCTTCCTCCTTCTTTCCCGTGGGGTAAGATACCCAATTGAGTGTGTATGTTATTCCCTCCTTAAGTCAAATCCAACGAGAACAAGATTCACTCATTCCCCCTCATCTGCAACCTCCTCACTCCCAACAGAACTGCTTTTTCTTGCCACTTTTATGTGAGATAATTTACCCAATTCTATCTTTCCCTTTCTCCCTCTCCCAATATACTCCTCTCTTATCCATTAATTTGATTTTTTTTTAGATATCATCCCTTCATATTCAACTCACTCTGTGCCCTCTGTATGTATGTATATATATATATGTTCCCTTCAGCTCCCCTAATACTGGGGTCTCATGAATTATACACATCATCTTTCCATGTGGGAATGTAAACAAAACAGTTCAACTTTAGTAAGTCCTTTGTGATTTCTCTTTCTTGTTTACCTTCTCATGCTTCTCTTGATTCTTGGGTTTGAAAGTCAAATTTTCTATTCAGTTCTGGTCTTTTCACTGAGAAAGCTTGAAAGTCCTCTATTTTATTGAAAGTCAAAATTCTGCCTTGGAGTATGATACTCAGTTTTGCTGGGTAGGTGATTCTTGGTTTTAATCCTATCTCCATTGACCTCTGGAATATCATATTGCATGCCCTTAGATCCCTTAATGTAGAAGCTGCTAGATCTTGCATTAAGCTGATTGTGTTTCCGCAGTACTCAAATTGTTTCTTTCTGGCTGCTTGCAGTATTTTCTCCTTGATCTGGGGGCTCTGGAATTTGGTGACAATATTCCTAGGAGTTTTCTTTTTGGGATCTTTTTGAGGAGGTGATCTGTGGATTCTTTCAATTTCTATTCTACCCTCTGGCTCTAGAATATCAGGGCAATTCTCCTTGATAATTTCTTGAAAGATGGTATCTAGGCTCTTTTTTTGTTCATGGCTTTCAGGTAGTCCAATAATTTTTAAATTCTCTCTCCTGGATCTATTTTCTAGGTCAGTGGTTTTTCCAATGAGATATTTGACATTGTCTTCCACTTTTTCATTCCTTTGGTTCTGTTTTATAATATCTTGATTTCTCATAAAGTCACTAGCTTCCACTTGCTCCAATCTAATTTTTAAGGTAGTATTTTCTTCAGTGGTCTTTTGGACCTCCTTTTCCATTTGTGTAATTCTGCCTTTCAAGGCATTCTTTTCCTCATTGGCTTTTTGGAGCTCTTTTGCCATTTGAGTTAGTCTATTTTTTAAGGTGTTGTTTTCTTCAGTATATTTTTGGTTCTCCTTTAGCAAGTCATTGACTTGTTTTTCATGGTTTTCTTGCATCATTCTCATTTCTCTTCCCAATTTTTCCTCTACTTCTCTAACTTGC
This sequence comes from Trichosurus vulpecula, assembly GCF_011100635.1. Lineage (NCBI taxonomy): Eukaryota > Metazoa > Chordata > Mammalia > Diprotodontia > Phalangeridae > Trichosurus > Trichosurus vulpecula. Next base: position 145,835,316 of record NC_050579.1, on the reverse strand, counting down.
TTTTCCAAATCCTTTTTGAGCTCTTCCATGGCCTGAGACCAGTTCATATTTTTCTTGGAGGGTTTTGATGTAGGCTCTTTGACTTTGTTGACTTCTTCTGGCTGTATGTTTTGGTCTTTTTTGTCACCAAAGAAAGATTCCAAAGTCTGAGTCTGAATCTGAGTCTGTTTTTGCTGCCTGGCCATGTTCCCAGACAACTACTTGACCCTTGAGTTTTTGTCAAGGGTATGACTGCTTGTAGAGTAGAGACTACTTTGTTCCAAGCTTGAGGGGATGTGCTGTATTTTTCAGAGCTATTTCTACATAGCAAGCTCTGCCACCAGCGCTCCTCCTCCCCCAAGAACCGCCAACCCGAACTGGACTCAAATCTTAAGCAGGCTCTGCACTCCTGCTCTGATCCGCCACTTAATTTCTCCCACCAGGTGGGCCTGGAGCTGGAAGCAACTGCAGCTGTAGTTCTGTAGCGGCACCGAGACCTCCGCCGACCCCCTGGGGCAGTGGTCAAACCATGAACTCCTTTCATTCTATCCCCCGCAGCTTTTCCCCCAACCTTCTCTGTTGTCTTTGGTATTTGTGGGTTGAGAAGTCTGGTAACTACCACAGCTCATTGATTCAGGGCTCTAGGGCCTGTTCCCCCTGGCTTCTGGTCTGGTTGGTCCAGGCACAGCCCATGCTGGGCTCTGCTCCTCTCCGCTCCCAGCTCCATGCGCGATAGACCTTACCCAGCAACCATCCAGGCTGTCCTGGGCTGGAGCCCTGCTTCCCTCTGCTATTTTGTGGGTTCTGTGGTTCTTGAATTTGTTCAGAGCCATTTTTTATGGGTATTTGGAGGGTCCTGGAGGAGAGCCCTAGGCAAGTCCCTGCTTTCCAGCCACCATCTTGGTTCTGCCCTCACTCATTTGATTTTCAAAACAACATTTTAAGATAGATGCTTTTATTATCTCCATCTTACATATGAGGGAACTGAGGCAGAAACTATGACTTGCCCAGGGCCACACAGTTAATAGGAGTCTGAGGCAGGGTTTGCACTAAGGTTTTCTGGATTCTAAGTCCAACATTCTATCCACTGTGCCAACAACCCATTTAATAAGAACAACCACTATTAGGTACCTCGTATGTATAAGGCAAAAATATCAGACATTTCTAGAATGCCTTAAGAGTTTTAGAGGGCTTTCCCTTCATGATCTCATTCAATAATCACAACAACCCCCATGATAAGTGCTCTCGATACTATCATGCCTGTATTATGGATGAGGAAACAGTCTGAAATGTTCAGTGACTTGCCCATGATTACATGGGCACACCACTGGTAGGTGTAGGAAGCCAGATTCAAACGGGATTCTAAGTCCAGCAATCTTTTCACTATACCACACTGTATGCACTGTGCTAGACCTGTGGGGAGGAGAATGATGCAAAGATGTACAAGACAGTTTTTGCCTCACAGTCTCCATACCTCAAAATCTATGCAAAATATGTTGCATATATTCCATAAAAAAGAACCCCAAAAGCAAGATTGCTTTTCTTTCTTTCTTTTTTTTCAAGGTTGCTTTTCTTAAAAGAGAGCTTCCCACACAACAGTGAGAGCAAACCAAGGATGCATTTCACTGATCTTTCAAATTTGGAGATGCACTTCGTGTTCTAGAAAGAGGCAGGAAGCATCTGTTAGGGACACTCTAAGATCCCCACCTTAGGTACTTTAAAATCAACGTTTTTGTTTGTTTTCTGCAGTGATGCAGGAACTCCATTGTTTATTCTCCAGCAAAGGTAATTCTAATAGCATACAAAAAATTCACAGATGTTGTTGACACCCCTCTCCTTTGTAAAGAGAACTTTGGGTGGTGGGAAAGACTTTTTTTTTAAGTTTAATTTTATTTTTTTCAATGAACAAAAATCTATTTTCTCTCTGTCCTACTCTTCTGTCATTGGAAAACAAAATAATAGTAGAGAATACTTTAGAGGTAATGTATAGGCTTACACAATTTTCCCTAAGCACAGGACAATGGGATCTGTGCCCAGTTACAGTGCCAATGGGCTCGTTGGGGCTTCTGAACCTTTCTATTCACATAGATTGGCTCACTCAGGGGAAGACCTACCAGCACGGACTCTACTCTAATGGGGATCTGGCCCCCTTGGCTCATATCTCCGAACCTCGCAACATTGCCCAGATTAGAGAAACAAGACATTGAGAGGCAGAGCTGTAACTAACAAATTTGGCTCCTATGATAAGCTACACAAAATACGGAGTAGGGATGGGGGATTTTGAATCTCAGGATACAAGTCCCCATTAGAGGAAAGAACACCTTGTCAGTGAGGTGGTTTGCCCCAAGGCCGTTGCTGGAGAGGTCATCACTGAGGAGAAGGAACAGAGTAGGGCTGAGCATATTGTGGATGAGGAAAAAGCTCATAAGCTCCCACTGTCTGTTTTCCCCCATTATTATGGGGGAATCAGATTTTATAATCTGATTATATACTATAAAGTATATATACTAATATATTATATAATACAGTTTTATAATCAGATTTTAGAGAGGGATACTTGTACTTGGACAGTTGGTATAAAATATCCCCCTAAAAGTCTGCAACTTATTTTTTTCAACGAACAAAAATCTGTTTTCTCTCTGTCCTACTCTCCCCTCACTGGAAAACAAAATAATAGTGGGGAATACTTTAGAGGTAATGTATAGGCTTACACAATTTTCCCTAAGCACAGGACAATGAGATTTGTGTCCAGCCACAGTGCCAATGGGCTGAGCCCATTCTACCAAAACATACAGATTCCAAGGTAAAAGGGTCACTCATAGTTCCTGATTGCTAGAAGCCTTTTTCTCCCCTTGCAGGGTATTTATGCCCCTTGAGCATGTTATGTCTTTCTTACTGGAGTCCTTGTGGAGCCCTGAATCTCCTTTTCCTAATGACATCCACTCCATTCTCGGATCCCTGTTGCATACATTGCTGGAGCCACTGCTGTTCTATTGGCACCACTAGGATGATGATGGAAAAGGCCAGATCCTCTGGACCTTTAAAGTCCTCAAGATCCTCTTATAGCCAAGATGGGGAGGGAGAGGCAGGAAGACACTCTCTAACATAACCATATAACAAGCCTTGAATTGTGGGGTTCACATATTTCTGAGGTGTAAATGTTCATGCTGAACATTTAACATTAGGCTCCAGAGCTGGTTGGAATAGGTTTCAGCACACCCCAGGACAGTCTTCTTCATGTCTAGTGAACAATCGGGATATGCTCTCACTTAATAAGTGTATCAGGGCTATCCCAGTATGGTGGGATCCCATCCTTACAGAGGTATATTGCCAGCTCTATCCAAGTAGGGCTGTCCCTGCATGGTTAATTCCTAGGCTGTTGACAGGCATATGTAAATCACACTATGGACTCCTTCCCATTTTTACACCTTTTAAAAGGACGAACAGCTTTGAAGAGGAAAAAGAAGTCGCAAATGAGAAAACTTTCTCTATTTGGATGGAATGATGTAGTGCTAGTGTGTGGTTAACAGACTCAAATCTTTTTTAATGCCAGGGACCTGAGCTATCTCCTCCCTGAGAATCATTGCACCATAGCTCCCCCTATTGTAGATATATGACATTTCCCAAAGCTCAAGCCAAGGCATTTGTCCCTAGTATCCTGTGTCCTCAAAGGATGCCTGGGCTTTAAGAGGAGACAGAGACGTGCTCTCTGGGGTCAGAACTTCTTTAAGCTCATTGGCCCAGGTAATACTCCAAGGTCATTAGGGAAATAAAATGTGTCCATAAGCGAGAATTAGGCTGGTGATTTTTTTTTTTCTGAATGAAATGCAGGATTAGTCATTCCAATGGTCTAACACTTTAAAGAATTTTATTTCAAAAATGATCCCTTTCTATTAACTCAGTGAAGTCCCCTAGAAAGTCAGAAAAGATCAAAACTGCTGATTTGTTTTCTTCTAATTAACTAATTCCGAACTCTAAAAGCTATTTCCTTCTGAATGGGGCAAAGATTCCTTGGAGGCTAATTGGAAGTCCTAGATTTTGCATAAAAGCTCCAAGTGATTGTTAAGGATTCTTTTGTGGGATAGAAACTAGAGGCCTTGTGTCATTTAATAATAGTGAATGACCTGCTGTGACTAGGAGGGGGAGATCTATTCATCTGGTTCATAATTAAGCAATAATATTATCCCTAGTGGGACCAAGAGAACCTTGGGCATTGGTTCCTCCAATTTAAGGTTTGCTTTGGAACATCAATTTCATTGATCCAATAAACTTGTTGATCAAAACATTCCTCCTCATCAAAGTGTCTCCATCCTAGTCTTGTCTCCTCCTGTCTTTTCATCTCTGGGTATTTGAGGGTGGAAATTACAAGAAATCCAAATAACCTAAGGCAGTTTCCCTCAAATTGGAGAGGAAGAAGGAAAAGTTTGGTCAGGGGATTCATCTCAAATACCTTCTCTAAGAATGGGTTCCAAGGTCTGTGCATACTTGACTTTTTTTCCTTCTGTCTTCCTGTCTTCTCTTTCTCTTCTTCAATGGGAGCACAGATAGTATAATGGAGAGTCTGGCACAATGGGAGCGTTTGGGGCTTCTTAATGAGCTCCCCAGGCCCCCCAAGCCTAGTTGCAGCCCAGCATGCATAATACATGATCACTGGTAATGTCAGCAGAGTTTTAGAGAAATAACAATTGTTTAGTTACACTAGCAGCAAGGCTCATAAGCATAACAACTTCTGCTCAAATGATGACTTCCCCTCTCTCCTTTTCCTTAATTTATGAATCCCCATTCCTTTTCTCACCTCATCCTCCACTATCATAGCCATTATCCCATTGCCCTCCCTATCACTGCCTCTTCTCTGCTGGATGAACAAAGGGACGATGCTAGCATCACTCTTTTCTTAATAGCATGGGTATCTGGGCTTTGCATGAGTATGAATGTATTTATATGAGTGGGCCATATGGTTAAAATGAGGAACAACTGATGAATAGGCTGCAGGTTCCATTGCCATCCATACAATCTTGTATTAGGACATATTGAAAAAAGTGCTTGATCATTTTGGTTGGATCCCCTGTGCCACTGGTTAGCAAAATGATGGGAAGATACAGATAAGAGATGCACATAAAGAGGCAGCTTGGATGAGTTGTGACCTGCATAGTTGGAGGGAATACTCATGACAGTAAGATAACATATTTTTTGGAGTATTGGAGTATATGTGTATGATGTATGTACATGTATAACTGTGATTTTAAGCTTGGGGCCCTTGCACAAGACTTTCTGATGAGGGCACAGTCTCTGGGAACCCCCTTGAACCTGAAGTACAGTCTCTGGGAACCCCCTTGAACTCTCCTTGAACCTTCCCATTTGATCTAGCCTTGGCCAGAGGCTATAACCTCACATTATCATTAGGCTCAAATCTCTACCTAGTCTTGCCCTTTATTGTCCAGCTACTTGTTTGATACTATCAATATCCATGCCTTCAACTACTTCCCACTCTTAATCCCATTCTCTTTTGGTTCCCAGAATCTGACCTCATCCAGGTCCCATCAAGCTCCTTCTTAGACTCCTCCTCAAGACCTTCCCTAAACCCCTCCTCTAGTCACCCCAGACCACCCCTCAATCCCTCCCACAATCTTTGTGTATATAGGTCTCATCTTGCCTCCATGAAGGTGCTCAGATTCAATCTAGCTCAGTAGATTAAATCTGGCCCGCTTGTGAAAACATGGGTCACAAAGGGTGGCATTTCTTAAGACAACCCATTATGGCGAATCCCTAATAAACTTTGTCTTTTCCCTTGCTGAGAAGGCTTGAGTCGAATTCTTTTGGCAGGACCCGGTGTGTCGGTATTTTAGGGTCTCAAGCTCCCCTAAAAACCTATGGTTCCCCAAACTCTTCATTTTTCTTGACCTCTTCATTTCCTCTTGGTGAAGAAAACGATGACTCAAAACTGCGTGCCTACATGAAGGTCAGAGCTATAGAAAGAGCTTGGAAGAGGAGAACTATTTTTCTTCCTTACTGTTTTGAGTGATAGGTCCCAAACTCTAGGGAGAGAAAAGATAACAAAAGGAAAACAGGGGAAAAGTTGACACCTCAAGGACCTAACTTCCAGTTTGCCTCCCAAGGTACTCTGGGAAATTTCCCCTAGGGTGCTATCCAGGATTCTCTTTCTTGGTTGAGCTGAGAGATCTTGTTCCCAGTAGGAGGACTTATTCACTCTGTTTATTGTCTGCTATATTCTGATCTGTGTAATTTCTCTATTTGCTCTCTGCCTATTTAAATGAATTTACTTACTATTCACTATTTGTGATGGTCTTTTGTTTGACTGGTATTTTTTGGGAAGATACAAGCTTGGGACATCCCTTATTCTTTAAGGGACAATGATCAAAAAAGTGACTTGAACCTAAGGAAAAATTCATTTATCCTAGACTAGTAATATTAAGGGAGGCAGATAGATGTAATCCTAGTCTGGTGTCCTTTCTGAGGAGAGCAGAGTAGCTAACCTTGTGGCACCTGTTCCTTCTCTCATCCAGTCAAAAATCAAAGTATCCCTTGGAGAGTGGTGGGAAAGATTTCCAAGATATTTTATCTATGCCCTCCCTATGATCTGCACTTAAGTCCTGTGGATATATAAATAACCTATGTGAGCAGCAAACACCTTATACATCTATGTGTGGATATGTGTGTTTAATATGTATATTTTGTATATAAGCAAGCTTCCTGAATAAGGATTATTTATTCTTATTTTTATCTCCAGTGCCTGGTGCATAATAGGTTTGTTAATTGATTGATATGTGTGCATATGAAGGCAATATGAGGTATTGATACATGTATGATCCAGTTTGGCTGAATATAGAGTGAACATACTTGATGACTATGAGAAATGAATTCATGCCCCCAATCTGCTTTTTGTGGCTTAACCTGAGTAGGGAGTTCACTTCCCCAAGTGGTCCCTGCCTGGACTAGCCTGAGACATGGCAGCTGTCCAACATGTATTTCCAATATATTAGATTTAATTGCTCCTTGTGGTATTAAAACTTTTTTTTTAGGTCGTTTAAGTGTTTCCTAAAAGGAAATGGCTAGTAAAGGAAAAGCTAAATGAGAAGGGAGTAAACGGTCATCTCTGTTTCTGTTTTTTATGGCCTGATGCCTGCCCAGAGTATGGACCAACTGGTTCTAAAATCCCAAAGGTGATGTGAGCAGACCTGGGAGCACCTGCTGGCTCAGCTGCCACCTTCTAATCTTTCACGCTCTTTTGAAAACCTCTATCCCAGCACAAAGAACGGGAGATAAATAGTGCGTTTGGAGACATCTCTCACCCAAGCCCAGACCACTTGTGATAATGCCATAAATTACTCAAAATAGTTGTCTAGATAACGTCAGTTAGCTCCATTCTTCTGACATCAGTACTATCCTAAAATATATTAACAAGCTCAGAAATAATGTTTAAATTATTACCCAGAGTGATGTCAGGTTAAGAGAAATCATAGAGCCATAGATTTAGATCTGGAAGGGTCCTTAGAGGCTATTACGTCCAACTCTCTCATTTTATAGGTGAGGAAACTGAGGCACAGAGGGGATTAAGCAACTCGTTCAGGGTCACACAGCCAGTATGTGTCTGAGACACTTGAATCCAAGTCTTTGCAACTTGAAGTATGGAGCTCTACTACTCTGAGATCCTTTTCAAAAGTGAGTCTTTATGTACAAGCAAAAGGTATTACCTACCTGACCAGCCTTTAATTTCTTCAGAAAATGGAATCTGATGTTCGGCATCAGTTAAATATGGAAAGAAAGGTGTTTTTGGTGTTTCCCATTCCTCCCAGACATTGGGCCTAACGGGCTATTGTGGTTTCATGTTAATAAAAATTGTAAATGCATGGGTAGTGCTTAATAAGTCCCAGAACCAAGACAGGCAAAAATGGCTTTTGGCAGGGAATCTTACATAAATTCTCCCAAGAAGAAAGGGTAGCTATTAGGATTTGACTAACCATTTATTCCCAATGGGACTATTATCATTATTTATTTGTCTGTGGCCAGTTCAGCAGGGACCTGAAGAGCTACATCTGTTTAAATTCAGTGAAAGACTTTTAATTCAATTTATTCAGGGGGCCAGTGGGTACTGGCCTAAGACAAAAGGGCTTCTGAACATATGGTGAACTGGGAAAACTTGGACTTCTTTGCAAACTTTCACATAAGGCCGTGTTTTTTAAAAGTTACATTTTTGTCTACATTTTTTGTTTTTACACCACCTACATTTCCCAATGTAATACTCCTTCTCTTGGACAGCCTCCTCGTCCTCTTGGACAACCAAATTTTTTAACAAAGAATGAAAAAAAGTGGGGTAGGGGAGAGAAATGTTTAACATACAATAGAAAGAGCACTCACTGTCTCTGGAATTTGAGGACTTGGCTTAAATCCCATCTCTGTCATCTCTTACTCACTGGGTAATCTTGGTCAAGTCACATAATCTCTTTGGGTTTCTATTTTTTCATCTATGAAAAATGAAGGGGTTGGGCTAGATGTCTGCTGAGGTCTGCCAAGATGATCTATGATCCTAAAATTAATCAATATATCAGGAAAGGCTGATATATGCATATTCTACCCCTAAAGTCCAGTCCCCATTACTATAAAGAAAATGGAGGGGGTAGAGAGAGATTAAGAGAGGTCTTTAATTTGCCAGCACTCTAATTCAATTATTTTATTACTTCTGTTTATATTGTGGTTGACATTGTATGTATATTGTTTTCCTTGTCTCCTTACTTCACTTTGCATCAGTTCATATATGTCTTCTCATGATTCTCTGAATTCATCACTTTTCCCAGTGCAGTAATGTTCCATTACATTCAAGTATCATTACTTGTTTAGCTATTTTGTAAGGATAGTTGTTCAGTCATTTTAGTTGTGTCATGTTTAGTTTAGTTGGGTTTTCTAGGCAAAGATACCAGGGTGATTTGCCATTTCCTTCTCCACTCATTTTACAGATGAGGAAACTGAGGCAAACAGGGTTAAGTGACTTGCCCAGGGTCACACAGCTAGTAAGTGTTCTAAGGCCAGATTTGAATTCAGGAAGACGTCTTTCTGCCTTCAGACCCAGCACTCTATCTATTGTACCATGCCATTTGTAAGGAATAGGTATCTATTAAAAAAAAACCTTTGTTGATACATTTTGCTTTTCCACCACCCATTTTTCCTGCTATATCCCTTCCCCTTCTCACTCCCAGAAAATCATCACCTATAACAAAGACCTTTTTTAATTTTTTTTTGTTTGTTTTCTTTTGGAGGGAAAGACCTTTTTTTAAAAGGAGAAAGAAATATATAGGAAAAAATCAGACAACATATGCAATGTTCCCTCTACCTCCGCAAAAAAGTAGGGGGAGTTAGCTTCTCCTATATTTTCTTTAGAGCCAAGTTAGTTCTCTGTAATTTTGCAATATTAATTTTTGATTGCTTCGTGGTGTTCTATTCCCATTGTTGTAATCATTGTATATATCTTTTTTGGCTCTGCTTACTTCACTCTGCATCAGATCCTTCCGTGCTTCTCTGTACATGCTATGGTTGCTATTTCTTACAGCACAGTACTATTCTATTACACTCCTATACCACAGTCTATTTAGCAATTCGAACTGAGGAAAAAGTGGAGTTTAGGACCCTAAAAATGATGCAGGCCTGAACTAAATAACCCCAATTCATCTGCCACTTTAAATAGGAACAACGTAGATCTGCCAAGACTTTTTAACTAGCAATTATGAAAAAATAGGCAACATCCAGTCTATGTATAAGAGGGGAGGCAGTGTGGTATTGTGAAAAGAGCTCTGGCATCAGAGGACTTCCATTCAAATGCTACCCTTAAATGTTTACTACCTATGTGACCTTGGCTAAATCACTTAATTTTCTGGGCCTCAGTTTTTTACAATCATATCTTCATCTGAAAAAATGAGAGGGTTTTGCCAGATGTCCTTGTAGGTCCCTTCCAGCTTTAAATCTATAATCCTATGAGCTCTTTTTTTTTTAAAGTAATTTTTTTTTCCTGAAATGAACCTTGGGCTTTTGTACTTCCTAAGATATTCCCACTTGGCCCCTAACTGGAAGGCCCCATGCTCAATAGCAATAATTCAGGTGTTTGTGGGTATCCCAGAGACATGGGAAAAGGCACAATTTATAATTTATGAAAGTCCTGCCACTTCTATGGAAATACAGAACACTTAATACTCAGTTTACCTCATCTTTCCATTGATAAACACATGCTCTTGGTGATGTCATCCTGCGTCATGTGGGTGGGTCACACATACAATGAATGATTTTTCTAATTACTGATAGACTTCACTCTTCCTTAAGCTGGCTTTTCCTGCTTTTAATTTCACATGTCTTCTTTTGCAAATGACATCATCTCATATTTTTTCCTCACACCAGCCAAAGTGCCCTGAATGCAGCCTAGAGTTTTATTTGGTTCAATACTGGGACAAATCTGAATCCCTATGTAATTATGTTCTAAAATACAGCATAATTAGGCTTCATCAATTTTATAGAAGGCATAGACCCACTCATACCATATGTTCCATTGTGAGAAAATGCAGCAAATTCATTTAGAAATATTAACAGCCCTCCTATTCTTAGCTTTTTAATAAACAGGTGAAATTTAAGACACTCGTTTATCTACTTTGGGTTTATGAAATTTCTAAGGAGAAATAAAAATTTTTCAATGGATTCTTCTCCCTCTTTTTCTACAGTCTTGTGGGGGTAAAATGATGCGTCAATAATGCTGTACGAAATGCGAAAACAACATAGCTTCCAGTGGCATCAGTGAATTTAAATGATTCTTTTTCAATTTTCAGTGCTTTGATAATTTTGGGGTTCTTTTTTATACATAAGGCACATTACAGGCTTTATATCAGAGAACAAAAAAAAATGGACCATATGTGGTAGAGCTCAGAGGAGAAAAAGGCTGCCCACCATAGCCCCTGTCCATCCAACACCCTTATCCATCCTACTTTACTATCACCAAAGAAAATTTCATTTCAGTCAAGACCTAGACTTCTGGCTTTGGTCAAACCCAGAGAGATCCTGGCCTACCTATGATGAACACCAAGAGTCTAACAGTAAGGTAGCCTTCACATTGTCATAGAGAAGAACCAATGCCTTCAACTAACTCTGGCACTGAGATAGCCTTCCCAGGATCCTCCCCTCCTGACTTTGCTTCCAGATTTTGCCACCATACCTTGAAAGATGTAGTCTTATCTGAGAGCTTCTATTAGCACTTGGCGCCTTCTCACCCTATAACATTGTTTTTTCTCTATGACCTTCTCCAAACCATACCAGGGCCCTTCTTCCTTTGATGAATTTCTCCGGAGGCCTCCATTTTGTGGAGAGACCCAGGCAGGCCAACCTCTCTGCCCTTAATTTAATTTACAATGTTGTGATAATCGTGTATATTGTTCTTTTGACTTTGCATTTTAAACTCTCCCTCCTCTGCTTAGAATACATAACTCCCTGGCTTCCTTTAAGTCAACTAAAATACTGTCTTCTATAGCAGAGGTTCCCAAACTTATCTGGCTTACTGCCCCCTTTTAAAAAAATTATTCAGCACCCCCCTGGAAATTTACTTTCTTTAACCCTTCAGTGTTTTGGGTTTTTTTAAATTTGCATCATTAAACATTTTTTTTTTTAAAAAATGACATTTTAAATTTAACATTTTTTTGGTAAATTTGTGGGGTTTTTTTCTGCATTGAAATTTCGATAACACAATATTGCATCATGTAACCATACAGTATCATATCGTAAACAAGTCATTACACGCACATATTCCTGTGGAAAAATGCTAGACTTCCCGACAATGAGTGACATGCTCGCCTGCCAATGCTTGCTTGTTAAGACCTGTTGGCAGACTTGACCACTAATCGGTTATAACATGCATTTTGTGTGTTTATTTGGAAAATAATGTAATCATGATGATTTTAACTCTATTACACAAATAGATGAAACATGTACAAATCATTTTTCAAAATTTTATTCTCTTCTTTCCTTATGCTTCCACTGATCCCTGATTTTTATTCAATACCTCCCAATTGCACCCAAGGCTACTACCACCCCCTGGATCATTCCAGTGCCCCCCCACCCTCTCACCCAGGGGGAACCTATATATGTACAGGAAGCCTTTCCCAAACCCTATTAATTCCAGGGCTTTCATTTGGTTAATTAGAGGGCAGCTGGGTGGGGCAGTGGATAGAGTGCCTGGCCTGGAGTCAGGAAGACTCATCTTCCTGGGTTCAAATCTGTTCAAATCTGGCCTCAGATATTTACTAGCTGTGTGACCCTGGTCAAGTCACTTAACCCTGCTTGCCTCAGTTTCCTCATCTGTAAAATGAGCTGGAGAAGGAAAAGGCAACCCATTTCAGTATCTTTGTCAAGAAAACTCCAAATGGGTTTAGAAAAAGTTGGACACAACTGAAAAAAAAAAACCAGAAATACTCTTATTTCCTATTTTTCCTGTACAGTTTGCTTTGTTTATATTTGTTTGTATATACATATCCCTTAGGGACTCTCCTTACAGATTGTAATGCTGTCCTGGCCCTGAAAGGGGCCATTATTTCTAGAGATAAGAAGACCAAAAACAAATCAGCTGATTAAGTGATATACCTAAAACACATTCTGAGACTCTGGATCCTTCTTAATGTTCACAACTTCTCATTTTAAAAAAATCCCTTGGTCAATCATAGAGATTTATAATCTAGAAGCGGATACCTTATCAAATGGAACCCATTTGTTCACTTCCAGATTCTAGGTTACAAAACTGATGATGCCTAAACCTCACAGTTAAAATTCTGGAGGGAATCCAAGTCCTGTCTGCTCCTTCTTTCATTAGGCAGCCATTGTCATCACCTAGAGAGGACAGATGGGTGTTATCTAATGATCTACTTCCCATGACTCATGTGGATTCCTCACTTTTCATCTGACTCATACTTCTTAGTTATCTGTGTTCTCCCAAAAAGTGTCCATGTGTGACTGATGTACGAAAAAAAGTTTTGATCTTGAAAGATGAATGCTCTGTCTTTTGACTGTCACCTCATAAATTAGTCTATAGTCCTTTTAGTTTATCCATCAGAGACATTAAATATCATCATACTGATGCAGTTCAAAGCCAAGGCTTGACCTATTTCTATTTTTCATGCTGCAGGCTATTTCCTCACTAGGACAATAATTGTTCAAGAAATGAAAGTATAGATAGCTCCTCTTAGGATGATTCTCTAGGGACTGGTTACTAAAAATTCCTTAAGAGGGACACATTCTTTATAGGAACAAGGGAAAATGAGACCCCCAAATTTGAATGTGTTATTAAAAAATCAAAGGGAACCTGTGTGTTTCCCCATACTATGTAATAATGACTCGCTTTTATATAGCTTTGTGGCTTACAGCACTTTCCTCACTGCCCTATAAAGTAAATAGCGTGAGTATTACCATTCTCATTTTGTAAATCATAAGAATAAAAGATGGAAAAAACCTCAGAAACAAATGAGTTTGGTCTCTTCATTTAACAGATCCTAGGATCGTAGAGTTGGAGCTAGAAAAAGCCTTTAGACGTCATTTAATCCAACCTGTTCGTTTTTCAGATGAGAATACAGAGGTCCACATGAGGATTTGCCCAAGGTCACGCAGCTAAGTGTCAAAGGCAGAATCTGAATCCCCAAAATAACTCTCTGTTCTTTTGACCAATGTTCTTTCTATCCTACCAGCCAGAGTAGTCAAGCGATTATGGACTCCCCTACTATGGACACCTAAACATAGCATCTGAGTGTCTATATTTAGTATACTCTTACACTATTCTTGTAGAGAAGATAGAAAGATGTGGACTCAATGTTACCACGATTAGATGGATTGAGAACTTAGCTGAAAGGCTGGACTAAAAGAGTTGTTTTCAATGATTCGGTTTCAATTCGGCATGAAGTTTCTAGTAGAGTATCCCAGGGATTTGGACCATTCATATCCAAATATTTATTTGGATAAAAATGTATTTAATTTACTTGGATAAATAAATATTCATATCAATGACTTGGATCATCAAATTACAAATAATACATTTCTGAGAAAAATTGCTAACACACTGGATGAGGGTTAGCATCTGGAAAGATATTGAGAGGCTAGAGCATTAGGCAGGATCTAAGAAGATGAAAGAAAGTTAATAGGAATAACACTTACACTTGGGTAGATAAAAAAAAGCTCATAAGTTCAAGATGAGGAAGGTGGTTAAATAGCAGTTTTGAAAAAAGATCAGGGGTTTTTAGTGGACTGCAAAGTCTCTATGAGTCAGCTGTTTGATGTGGCAGGCAAAAAAAGCTAATGCTATTTTGAACTTCATTAACAAAGGCATAGCTTGCAGGAATAAGAAGCTGATAGCCCCAGGCTCTGTCCTCCCTAGACTTCATCTGGGGTATCGTGTTCAATTCTGCATGGCACAGTTTAAAGACAATAGTAAGTTCGAGAGTGCCCAGAGAAGGCCAACCAAGTTGGTAAAGGGATTTCATTCCACATCAGTTGAAGGAAATGGGGATGTTTAGACTGCAGAAGAGAAGACTTAGGAGGAACTGGGTAGGGATGAGTGGTAATATGATCCCTGTCAAAATATTTGGAGGAGCATCAAGAGAAAGAAAGATTTGACTTGTTCCATTTGTCCCCAGGAAAGGAGCCAAGAGCAATAGGTAGAAGTTGCAGGGACAAATTTAGACTTGATGTCAGACCTTGAGAGGTGATGGGAGACCCTCCTTGGAAGGCTTAATCAGAAGGCTGGATGCCTACTTGTTATGGATGGGACTCCTTTTGAGTATCATAGGCGTGGTGGATAGAGTGCCAGGCCTGGAGTCAGGAAGACATATCTTCATGAGTTCAAATCTGGCCTCAGACACTTACTGGCTATGTGACTCTGGGCATGTCACTTAACCCTATTTGCCTCAGTTTCCACATCTGTAAAATGAGCTGGAGAAAGAAATGGCAAACCACTCCATTATCTTTGCCAAGAAAACCAAATGGGATCATGAAGAGTTGGAAATGACTGAAAGAACTCAACAACAAATGACTTGATTGCCACTGAGGTCCCTTCTAATTTACAAATCCTGTGATTCTATGACTGGAGGGCAGAAATTGCATGGCCTAGTGACTGCTTGAGAAGAAAAATGGGCAGGCCTTGTTCCATGCTGGTCCTCTTTCTGGCTTTTCCAAGCAGGATTGGGAGAGGAGCATAACTCCTTCTACATTATGTCTAACTATGCCCAGTTTAAAATAGCTCTGTCCCCTTTCACTTTGTGGATTGTTCCTGGGAAGGAAATGAGTCTCATCTGCCATGTCAACGTCCCTTCTGACGAAGTGCTCATGTTTACAGGACAAAAGAATCAAATTCAATCCACATGATTCTGAAATCTTTATTGGGACCAAACCACTGTTTGGATTTTGTTGTAGTATGTTATTTCTGGTCTCTGAGATTTATTTACTTAGTTATTTTACCATATTAGGTCTCATACATAAAGGGCTTGATTTTCCTCTAACAGCCCATACTGTCTTTGTTCAGGTTTGTTGCTAGGATGAAATGAAGTACTTGCAAGCCATTGAAAAGTTAACATGAGGAGGTTTACTTTGCCTTAACCCTGTAAGGACATGCAACAAGGATATAGGGGCTTCTCTAAATACACCCTCCTGGTCCCCCTTTGTCTTCAAATGGAACTGCATATGGATATCAGGGGAGGATGTGGTGAAGGACATAACAACTTGCATCATCTGAAGAAATCCACCAAATCAGAGGGGCCCTGACTGCCCTTGGTTGGGACTACTTATGCGTTTGTTGTTGTTCAGTCATTTCAGTCACGTCCGACTCTTCATGACCCCATTTGAGGTTTTCTTGGCAAAGATACTGGAGTGCTTTGCCATTTCCTTCTCCAGCTCATTTTACAGATGAGGGACTGAGGCAAACAGGGTTAAGTGATTTGCCCAGGGTCACACAGCCTAGTCTGAGGCCATATTTGAACTCATGAAGATAAGTGTTCCTGACTCCAGGCCTGGCAGACTATCCACTGGGCCTATGATACCCAAAAGGAGTCCCATACATGACAAGCAGACATCCAGCCTTCTGATTAAAACCCTCCCAGGAGGGTCTCCCATCACCTCTCAAGGTTATCATTATACTTTTGGACGGCTCTAATTGTTAGGAAGTGCCACCTAGCTGCCCCTTTTATGTTTTTAGGCGACCATAAAGCTGTGTTGGACAGGCTAGGGCCAATCGGGTCTTGGGGACAGTTTTGTCTCTTTTTCAGAAAAACTAATCCCTGTCCAAGGAGGGAAGGAGGAGGGACCTTGGCCTATTCCATATTGAGTGGGGTGAAGGAGTTGGACCAGGAAGGGAGGAAAGAAGTTGCATCAAGGAAACACTGGTATCACAGGAGGACACAATGTACCTTTCCAAGAACGGACAGGACACACCTCTATTCCACATTGAAAGCATCCTGAAGCCAGGACTCATCTAAGTTACCTCTGCTGCTCACACTACAGTGTAGGAAACTTCAGTGGCCAGTCTGAGGTGTGTGTGTGTGTGTGTGCAATGTCAATAGTTCAGAGCTTCACAACTAGGAAGATCAATAGTATCAGTTGGGTCACTGAATAGCCAGACCCCCAAAATAGTCATTAATCTTGGCCCTATGCTGTTTGGCAAATCCAATAGCCTTTTCTCAAGTCTTTGATATCCCTGGTCTCTCTATAGCTTTTGTCACGGCCAACTATCTCCCTCTTTCCTCCCTTGGTTTCCTTTGTTCTCCTATCACCTATTTGACCACTCCTCAGTCTTCTTTTGATGCATCCTCCTACTCTTACCCATCAAGTCTGTGCCCTCCCTAAAGGCTCTGCCTTGATCTCTGGTCTCTCTACTTATGTTATTCTTTGGTGATCTCATCAGTTTCTGTGGATTCCATATATATATATATATATATATATATATATATATATATATATATATATATATATATATATATATATATATATATATATATAAAATATATAAATATAAATATAAAATTCAGCCCTCCCCAGAGTTTCAAGTACACATTAGAAATTGTCTGCTGGTCTTTTCTGGTGGCAAAGAATTGTAAATTGAGGGGATGCCCATCAATTGAGGAATGGCCGAACAAATTGTAGTATGTGGTTATGATGAAATACTATTGTGCTATAAGAAATGATGAGCAGGATGCTCTCAGAAAAACCTGGAAAGACTCACATGAGCTGTTGCAAAGTGAAACGTGCTCTGTACAAAGTAACAGAAATATTGTGAGATGATCAGCTATGAATGACTTAGCTATTCTCAGAAATACAATGATCCAAGACAACTCTGAAGGACTTAGGATGAAAAATGCTATCCATTCCCAGAGAAAGAACTAATACTGTTTGAATACAGATTGAAATATACTTTTTCTACTTTATCTTTCTTGAGGGTTTTTTTAAATCTATGTTTTCTTTAACATGACTATTATGGAAATGTTTTCCATGACTGCACATGTATAACCTATATTGAAATGCCTGCCTTCTCAATGCAGGGGTGGGAGGTGAGGAGGGCGGAAGGGAGAGAGAATTTGGAACTCAAAGTTTTAAAAATTAATGTTAAAAATTGTTTTTACATGTAACTGGGGAAAAATAAAATACTACATACATCTCATTATTGCCATCGTAAAAATAATTGTCTGCCGGACATCATCATTTAGATGTTCACTAGACACCACAAAATGAACATAATCCGAAACAAAATTCATTAGCTTTTACCCAAATCTGTTCCTTCTTTAAACTTCCCTATTTCTGCTGCGAGGACCATAATCCTTCCAATCCCCCGGGTTCACAACCTTGAAGCCATTTTTCTCTCTTCCCTCTCTCTCAACCCCCATATCAGTTTTCAAATTTTGTTGATTTTACTTCCAAAAAATCTTTTGCGTCATCTCCTTCTCTTCATTCACTATTTTAATTCATTATTTCTCACTTGGTCTATTACAATATCTTTTAACTTGTCTTTCTACCTTCAGTTTTTCCCTCTCCATCCTTGATGTAGCTGACAAGTTAATATTCTTTTTAAAAAACATTATTACTACATATATATGTATATATATATATGTATATATTGCATCATTTACACTTTCCAGAATATTTCTTACTCTTCCCCTCCAGAGAGCCATTTGTTAAACAAAGAATAAAAAACAGAGGGAAAAAACAATTCAGTAAACCTAACCCACTTATAGAAAGAGTTTGATGTTACATTCAATGTTCCTTTTCTTTTTTTTTTCTTTGGGGTCATTGGGGTATTGTATTTCACAGTATACATTTTTATTATTTTGCACTTTTATTCACATTGTTGCAATCATTGTGTATATTGTTTCTTGTTTCTGCTCATTCCACTTAGCTGCAGCTTAAATATTTGAAGGGTTGTCACAAAGAAAGGGGACTAGATTTACATTTCTTGGTTCCAGAAGGCAGAACTAGGCTGTAGTTGGGCAGATTCAAACCTGATATAAAGAAAAACTTTTGAAAACAGTTGAGTATATTGTAGAATTCAGATATGGCTTGGATTATGTGGCCAATTTGGTTCCTTCTAATTCCAAGATTCTGAGTCTTTGATATATTCTAGTGGCCTTGGTCGTTCACATGTTCTCAGGGCTATGCGGCAGGTTCACAGTGGGACACAGTATCCTAGTGTATTTCCACTAGATTCAAAACACATTATCCTGCACCCTACTCTTGTATGCCAATGGACTACTTTCATCAGAAGTTTTAGTGGATTTCAGAAAAATCTGGAAGGACTTACATGAACTGATGCCGAGTGAAGTGAACAGAACCAGGAGAAAAGTGTACACGGTAACAGCAACATCGGACAATGACCAACTTTGATAGACTTAGCTCTTCTCAGCAAAACCATGATCTAAGACAATTCCAAAAGGCTCATGAAGGAAAGTGCTATCCACTTTTAGAGAAAGAAAGAACTATGGAGTCTGAATGCAGATTGAAGCACACTCTTTTATCTTTTTTTTTCTTCCTCATCTCTTTTCATATTTTTCCTGATTCTTGTTTTACAACATGACTAATGTAGAAATATCTTTAATATGATTGTACCTGTATAGCCTATATCAGATTGCTTGCCCTCATGGAGAAAAGGAAGGGGAAGGAGAAAAAAAATTTGGAATTCAAAATCTTATAAAGGTGAATGTTGAAAACTATCTTTAAATGTAATTGGAAAAAATAAAGTACAACTAAGTGGGGAAAAAATAAAGATACCAGAATAGCAAAAGAAGAAGGAGCAGGAGGAGGAAGAGGAGAAGGAGAAGGAGAAAGAGGAGGAGGAGGAGGAGGAAGTTTTAGTATAGCTTCCCATCTCCTTGTCAGATGGAGTATTAGGTACTGGATATTCAGCATGGACTTTTTTTAAGCTTCACTTGAGGGAAGAGAGATCATTCAATCAAACAATCTTAACAGAGGCGGGCACCTGAGAAAAGCTTTGAAGGAAGCTGAAGATATTGGGAAGCAGGGATGAGGGAATATATTCAAGCCACAGCAGAAAATCTGAGCAAGTGTAAGCAGGTGGAAACTGGGAGGGTGAGTTCAGGGAACGTAGAACTCATGGAGGAGAATAATGTGAAGTGAGACTAGCAAGGTAGATTGGAGCTAGACCACGGAAAGACTTAAATGCCAGGTTGATGAGTTCGTATCTTATCCTACAGCCACTGATGGGCATTGAACAGGGGAGTGACATGCTCAAACCTAGGCCGTGGGAAGATTTTTATTTACAGCTGAGTAGAATGGAGATCAGGGAGATATTTAGAAATGAATAAATGAACAAATAAAAAAACATTAAATGTTTTCTACATGCAAAGTGCTATGCTAAGCACTGGGGATATGAGGACAGTCTCTGCTCTCAAGGAGTTCACATTCTCATGTGAGGGTGAAGATGACACATATTTGAGCTTGATATCAAAAGAAACTGCCTAATGTTTAGAGCTGTAATAAAGTAGAATGAGCTGCCTTGAGAGGAAGTACCTCACCCCCTCCTTGGAGACCTTTAAGCAGACACTGCACATGGCCAGAGGACAAATGTGAGAAATACCATAGAAGGAGAATTGTTTAGTTGTTTCAATCGTGTTGAACTCTTGATGACCTCATTTGGGGTTTTCTTGGCAAAGACACTGGAGTGCTTTGCCATTTCCTTCTCCAGCTCATTTTACAGATGAGGAAACTAAGGCAAACAGGGTTAAGTGACTTACCCAGGGTCACACAGCTAGTAAGTATCTGAGGCTATCCTAAAATAGAAATACCAAAATCAATTCAAATACTGAAGTCTGATTGGTCCCTATGGGAGATTTGAAAAAAAAAGTTACTTTTTTGAGTCAAATCATTTCACCATTACAGAGAACTTGTAGTGAGGAACCCCCCTCTACCAACGTAGGTCAGTTACTGCTCTGCAGCTTATATAGTCTTAGAAGGTTGCTTGAGACACTCAGAGGTTTAGCGACTGGCCTAGGGTTATGTAGCCAGTACACGCATGCGCCAGAAGTGAACTAGGAACCTAGGTCTTCCTAACCCTGAGGCCAACACTCTATCCACTACCCCATGCCACCGCTTAGAAGAAATCCTTGTTGGTACTATCTTAATTCAGTTTAATAATAATAGCTTTTACACTATTTACACTATATGCTTTGCAACAGGGCTGTCCAAAATATGGCCGTGGGCCGCATGTGGCCTGCAGTGAGATTTTGTTCGGCCTGCCTGTAGGTTTTAATTTTCACGAGTGAAAAAATAAAATAATAATTTGCATGGAATGCGTGTTAGATTTCTTAATTCCATCACTAAGAAATAATCTCGTTGATGTTAATTTTCTTTGGTGTTTTTAAGCAGTATTACGGGTGGAACATATCGCACGGAATTTTCAATCGATCTGTGGGACGTGTTCTGTGTCTGTCTGATGCAGATTAGTCTGTATGCGCCTACCTTTATACTGTTGTTTTGTCACTTTGTTGTTTTATGTTTGCTTTCGCGCTGTTCCCCCACTTTCTATTTGTGTACTGTATTTTTTATTCTGGGTGCAGCTCTCTAACAATTATTTTATTTTAATGCAGCCCTGAGATAACCTAAGGTTGGATGGCTCTGAAGTAGAACATTTACATATCACTTACCACGCATCAGGCATGGTGCTTTACAGTTGTTATCTCATTTGATCCTCATAATAACCCTGGGAGTGGGGGTGCTATAATTATCCCCATTTTATAGATGAGGAAACAGACAAATTAAGGTTATATGACTTTCCCAGGGTCACACAGCTAGCGTATGAGGTTGGATTTTGAACTCAGGTCTTCCTGTCTCCAGGCCTGGTGCTTTATCCATTTCACTATCTGGCTGTTTTATCTTAAAATTTTTAATAAGTCAATTAATTTGGTCTAGATTGAGTTGACATATTATGGACACATTTAATTCAATTGAAGTTACAATTTCATCTCTTTTACAGCACTCACAAAGCAAACAATGACACCAGGTAAAAAAAAAAAACACCCAAGCAGTTTTTTGTGGATGCCTTCCTCCTCAATAAGAGGTCATACTGGGGCAGCTAGGTGGTGCAGTGAGTACAGCACCAGCCCTGGAGTCAGGAGGACCCGAGTTCAGATCTGGCCTCAGACACTTGACACATTTACTAGCCGTGTGACCTTGGGCAAGTCACTTAACTCCAATTGCCCTGACTTCCCCCCTCCACAAAACAAAAAACAAAAGTAATAGGTCATGTTGTGCAGATACACAGTTCTTCAATCTTTACAAGTCCTCAGGGAAACTATATGCAACTGAGCCTCTCTAAGGACTTGCTGTGCTGCTGGCAACAGACCATTTTCCATTCCCTTTGAACGCAACATAAATTGAATACCCTTGAGAGAAGGTGACTACAAAGGTCTTGAGATCTAACAAACCTTCCAAGGTAGTTTTAAGTTACAATTTCTTGGATTCATTAGCAGTTTAATTTCCTTGAGGATGATCAAAAAATCATTGAGGATAAATTTTACATTATTAGATGACCTAAAAATGTTATGAGCTACCATTTTTATTTTAATTTTGAGCAAGAATGGAAATATGAGGACTAAGATATAGAGGTACCTTTTAAAATATATTTCTTAAGGTAACTGTAAAACTGAAAATTTGAAATAATGTTGTACTTTTATACCACTAATATCTTGACTGCGAAGAGGGATTTTTTTCCTCAATGAGCATAAATTCCAGACATGTCAGAATTAAAGTAAACAAATAGACCTCTTTGCATTTCCCTTTCATATAAGAATTTCTGAGAATTACAGTATGAAATACTTAGGATTCCCTTTTCACACATGGGAAAAGAGAAACATGAAGAACAAATTGCCTTAAATGCCACAGTAAGTTATTCCTGACTTCTGTGTTCACTGTCATAGAAATGTGGAGCTGGAAGAGATTATACTATCATATGAGTTATAGTTGGAAAAGATCTTAGAGACCCTGAATCTAAGGTTTAGAATGGACCTGAGACCTATTGTTTTTATAATTCAATTTTAATATCAGTTCTGAAGTCTCTTCCACCATTGAGAAGGCAAGAAAAACCAAACTCATTACAAATATATAAAGTCAAGCAAAACAAATTCCTACATTAGCCATGTCCAAAAAAAAAATATGCTTCAATCTGTATTCTGAGTACGTTAGCTCTCTCTCTGGAGGTGGATAGCATGTTTCATCACGAACCTTTTGGAATTAAGGTTAGATCCACCTATTTTACTCATATCTGAACAGGAATTCCTTCTATAACATCCTCAACGAATGGTTATTCCCTTTCTTGGTTGGGTTGGTGTTCAGGAGAATGTCAGCATGAGAGTCGACATCTGCCAAAAGGATTGGAAAGTATGGATCAAGGAGCCCAAGAGTCAGGACATCTACCTGTGGCTGCTAGTGAAGCTATACTGGTTTCTGGTCCACAGAGCCAACTTTCAACAAGGTTGTGCTGAAAAGACTAATCATAAGCCAGACCAATTGCCATCCCCTCCCCTCCCCCCTTCCTTCTCCATCTCCCTCCCATCCCTGTTCCAGATGATCAGGAAAATGTAGCTGCTGGGCAGGGAAAACAAGACAGCTGTGGTTGCTGGAACTGGGACAGATGATGTGAGGATCCAGGATGTCACTAAGCTGAAGGTGTGCGCCCTTCACGTTACTAGCAATGCCCATGATTGCATCCCCAAGGCTGGTGGTCACTTTTGACCAGCTGGCCATAACCTCATGCAAGGGCTGGGGCACGGTCCTGTTGTCTGGTCCCTGGGTCACCAGGCATGCAGGCATTTTGGGAAGGCACCCCACACTCTCCACAGCCACATCAAACCGTATGTCTGATCCAAGGGCTGAAAATTTGAATGTGCCAGGGACTGCTGTGCCAGCCGGGGCTACAAAAACTAATCCCCTTCCTCCTTGTTATATTAAACGTTTCTGGATGATGACAACAACAACAAAACAAAACAAACAAAAAACAACAGTTATACAGCCTACATTTGAAGACATCCAGTGAAGAGGGGGAACCAACTACCTCCTAAGGGAGACTCATTCAACTTTTGGAGAGTTCTAATGATTAGGAAGTTCTTCTTTCCAGATGAAGTCTGCCTATCCGTAATTTCTACAGATTTCTCCTTACCTTGGGACAAGCAGCAAGAGGGTATTCACCCTTCCTTAAAATAATCCTTTAAATACTTGATGACACCTATCATTTCCCTTCTTTTCAATTGACCCTCATATGGTATAGTCTCTAGTCCCTTTGAAATTCTGGTCATCCTCCAGATCACTGATGTCTTTTCTAAGGTGTGCCATTCAGAACTGAGTAAGATTCTTCAGTTGTAGTCAGACTAGGGCGGAGTACATAAAAAATATTAGTTCCCTTATTCTGGGTACTGTGCCTCACTAAAAGGACCAGGTGTGTCAATTGATGTGAATTATTTCTTTGATAATGTTACTACAATTTCTTCTATCTATGCAAATGTGGGTAGCTAGGTGGTACAGTAGATAGAGTGCCACACCTGAAGTCAGGAAAACACTCATCTTTGTGAATTCAAATCTGGCCTTAGACTTTACTAGCTGTGTGACCCTGGGCAAATCACTTAACCCTGTTTGCCTCAGTTTCCCCATCTGTAAAATGAGCTGGAGAAGGAAATGGCAAACCACTCCAATATCTTTGCCTAGAAAACCCCAAATGGGGTCATGAAGAGTTAGACATGGCTGAAGTGACTAAACAACAAATATACTTTATATATGTATAATTATGAGCAGGTATTATACCACTATCTATTTCTATAAGAAAAAGAACAAGGATGAAAATTTTTATTTCAAAGTAAAATTATACCTGGTAACATTATTGACTTATATTGAGCAGCTCATTAAACCCTCCAGGTCTTTTGAACATACACACAAATGTAGTCATACCTCCTCCAGCCTATATTATTATTATTACAGAGGATTTTTAAAAAAACAAATGAAGTACTGAACATTTCCCCTTAAGTTCCATGTTATTGGATCCAGCCTATCCTTTTAGCCCATAGAGATCTTTTTGAATCCCAACTTTGTCATGCAAACTTGTTAGCCTTCTCTCCTATCTTTGTACTACGTGTAAATGTGATCCATGTGCCCTCTATAATAGTATTGCATAGTGCTTGACCAAGGACTGATCCCTGAGGCATTGTTAGACATATCCCTCCCAGGTGATTATCAAACCATACTCTTTTATTTTAGCCATTGGAGCAGTTCCCAATTTTCTGTCTATATGATTATCTAGCCCATATCTCTCTGTTTTGTCCCAAAAGGTAGTGAGAGATTTTGCTGGAACCTTTGCTGAAATTTAAATATAAACATACTCCTGATCCAATTGCCTTATTAATAAGGGAAATGAAGGTGTCTAGCTGGACTAGACTCCATGAAGCTATAGTAATGTAATAGCCATCATTTCTTTAAGAGCACACAAACTATGTCTTCAAAAGCTTTTGCCAGGAGTAGAAGTCACTAGCCTATAATTTTTCAGACTTTACTCTTTTCTGTTTGTGGAGAAACAAAACAAAGCAGTCCTTGTCCTCCAGGAGCCTATATTCTATATAGACAGATTAATATCCCTGACTCTAAAAGGAATGCTACCAACTCTTAACCTTATCTGACCTCCTCATGAATGGTGTGTTCAAAGATACTTTGGGTCTACAGCCAGAGAAAGAATGGAATCTGAATGCAGATTGAAGCAAACTATTTGCTCTCTTTTTTTTCTTTGTTATTTTATTTTATCTTTGGCTTTGTTACATCTTTCTCATGGTTCATTTCATTGGTTATAATTCTTCTTTTACAACTTGATTATTGGGAAAATAAGTTTAATGTGAAGGTGTGTGCAGAACTGTAGCAACAATCTCGCTAGCAGCTGTTGTAGGGGTGTAAGACCCAACAAGGCCAGCAACAAGAGCTGCCAGCACAGGTTCTTTTGATCTGCTTTACTAAGGAAAGCAACGTTAAGGGGTTAACAATCTCAGTTTAATCAAACACACATATATTAATCACTTAGTTCAGGGGGAAAAGATCAGCCCCTGAACTTTAAGGCAAATACAAACAGAAATTACAAACATCAATAGACAGACCTTGTCTGATTCAAATCTCAATGCATAGTTACCAGGTTTAACAAAGTCCCAACATCTGGGTTTACAAGCCAGGGGGCTCTTAATGGCTGCCCAGAGTCTCTTCAAGTCACACACCACTCTTCCAGTGAGTGAGAGCCCCAAGGGAAAATGCCAACCTCTGGGTTTATATATTCTGTTCAGGGTCAAAGGGCATCACATGTGACTCACCCATGTGACCTAAAAGTGGCACAAACATTTGACTCAAACCCACCAAAGCCTCAGGTGTCAAAAACATCCCTTGAGGCAAAGACTCCTGATCCAATAAAGAAACAAAGGCCAGACTCTTCAAGGGCACTTGATTAAATAAGTGCTAAAAGAGAAAACAGTAAAAGAAAGTCCCAACTTAATTACTGATACAAGAACCTATTGCATGCCATCTTGGGGGGGAGGGAGAAGTAGAGGGAGGGGGAGAAAATTTGGAACTCAAAAACTTGTGGAACTGAATGTTGTCAACTAAAAAAATTAATTAATTTTAAAAAAAGATACTTTGGGTCTTCTGGCCTTAAGACTTGTGCACTTGCAAAAGGTTCTGGGTCTTAATCTACTGTAGCATAAAATTGCATAGCTTCTATAAGAATTGTAGATCATCCAGAACCCATGTGATATTTGGACCTATTTGCCTGAATTGTGGTCCCTGTGTACATAGACTTCCTCACGTCACTCCTGGACTACTGAAATAGCCTGCAGGTTGGTCTCTCTTTTGGTTATGAGTTTCTCTCCACTCCAGTCCATCTTCCACTCAGTTATTAAGGTGATCCTCCTAAAGTGGTGGTCTGCCCATGTCAAAACCCCTCCCTTCTCCATTTGGACAAAAATTTTATAGCAACTCTTTTTGTGGTGGCAAAGAATTGGAATTGATGGGGATGCCCATCAATTGGGGAATGGCTGAAAAAGTTGTAGCATATGATTGTGATGGAATACTGATGATGATGTTTCAATCATACCTAACTCTTTCTGACCCCATTTTTGGGGTTTTCTTGGCAAAGATACTGTAATGATTTGCCATTTCCTTCTCCATCTCAGTTTGCAGATGAGGAAACTGAGGCAAACAGGGGTGTGACTTGCCCAGGGTAACACAACTAGCAAGTGTCTGAGGCTGGATTAGAACTCCAGTCTTCCTGACTCCAAGTTTTGCACTCTTATCCACTGTGCTACCTGAGCTGCCCAATGTAATACTATTGTGTGGTAAGAAATGATGAAGGGAATGGTTTCAGAAAAATCTGGGAAGACTTATGTGAACTGATGCAAAGTGAAGTGAGCAGAACCAGGTGAACATTGTATACAGTAACAGCAATATTGTATGATGATCAAATTTAAATGTCTTACTTTGATACTCTGATCAAGACAATGACCTGAGAGAATTCCAAATGACCCATGACGAGAAATTCTATCCATTCCCAGAGAGAAAATTGATGAACTCCTGAGTATAGATTGAAAAATACTTTTTCACTTTATTTTTCCTGTTTTTTATGTGTGCATGTGTATTTTCTTTTGCAACATGTCTATTATAAAAGTGTTTTGCATGACTTCACACATATAATCAATATCATATTGCTTGCCTTCTCAAGAGGTAAGGGAGAGCCGAGAGGGAGGGAGAGAATTTGGAACTCAAAACTTTAAAAAATGAATGTTAAAATTAAAAAAATGTATTTGCAAAATGTTTAACAAAGTAAGAAATGTTGTAAATTGTTGAGAAGATGCTGACCTGCACTATTGGTAGAGAGGAAGTTTCCTCGTCTTAGAGTTCCCCATGCCAATGAAATCATAGGTTTAGTCCTTTTCATGAAATCTGAGCTAGAAAGGAGATTAGATGAAAATATATGATTTTGACATAATGTATTAAAATTTGCAAAATGCTAATTTGTGTCTCAGAAAAACCCTGTGAGGTAGGCACTTTTGTCATATGCATTTCACAGTTGATGAAAATGGGGCTCAGAGAGGTTGAGGGATTTATTTGCTCATGGTCATAATTAGTAATTCTAACTTGGGATGTGAACCCAGGTCTTTCTGACTTCAGAGTCTAGCACTCCATATGGACTCTCAAGAACCTCGTCTAATACTCTCACTTTATAAAAAGAAGGCACTGAGACCCAGAGAAGTATAGTGGACTTAACCACAACACTAGGAAGGATGGAGTTCAGACTAGAATGAAGATTTCCTGACTGCTCATCCCCATTACCATGCTGGGCCACTTCGTGTCAGTAGGCACTTAAAAAACAAACAAACAAAAAACTCATACTGTATTTGAAAGATCTTGACTGACTTTGGTTACTGCAGAGACAGTAAGTTCATCCCAATTCATAAAGGGCTCAGTGCAAACCCATTGCATCTTGGGAGCCCATCCATTTTTGTAGGACATTAGGATAACACTTAGCAACTCACAACTATAGAGAGTCTCATGGAATGAAACAATTGGTTTGCTTTCACAAGATAAATCATTTCTTCTCTACTTCTTGGTGAGATTAGGACCAATACAGATTTACTAGATATAGCGGATAGAATGGTGGCATTATAGTTAACTGGATCCAATTCCCACCCTTGGCAAAACAACGGCTGTGTGATTCCGAACATGTCATCTGCCTCTCAGTGTCTCAGGCAACTCTCTCAAAACTTTAAGTTGAGAACAGCTGTCGATCTGCACTGACGTGGGGATTTCTTTGCTGGAAGTTCCCTATACCAGTTAAATCACAGGTCTGGTTAAAAATATCAATTTTTTTCCTTTTTGAATATTTGCCTTTATTTTCAAATTTATATTATAATTATTTTACAGCTACAACAATTTCACGTCATCAGAGACATATAACTCCCTATTATAAACACCTATACTGTGTACTCTCTATAAGCATCCTAGGTGGAAAACGGAATAGGGCTGAGGCAGGAGAAAGGAGAGAACTAACTTGAGAGTCAGCTCACAATCTCTAATCTTCCCTATGAATAATCTGGGTGGTTGTTTGGGGTAAGAGTGGGCTTTTCCTTGTATGCCACCAAGGGTTCTCCTCTCTTTATACTATAAGGAGCTTATAGACACTATAGACAGAAGCACAATGTAAGCCTGTTGCCCATCTTTATCCTATGTACATGTACATGACATTTGGGATAGCCGGGCTCCTTTGTGCTCTTTTGCTAGGCAGGCCCAGGGCTACTGACAACCCAACACATGGGGAGGAATGGGAATGTCAGCAATGAAATGCGTGAGATAATGTATGTCAGAGTGCTGTGTAACCTGAAAGTGTTATATATTATTATGCTATTAAATTCAAATTCCTCCTATCTTCTCATACCTGCAAGGTATTCTACTTAGGGGTGTCACCAAGTTTTTAGCGCAATGTGGCCTCCAGCAGATTTTCTAATTTTAGGACAGAGTTAAGATTTCCTTAAAGTTATGGATTTGCTTGAGGATTGGTCTAAGGATTCTTTTGATTGGTGGACGTTTATTTATTCTGTCATTGGTCTCTAAGTCATTCTATCAATTGGGCAGAAAGTACTGTACTGTGAGAAAGGATACATCTTAAATACAGAAATCAAGAGTACTCTACAATTAAAGAGAATTTAACACAAAGTTAGTGCTGAAAAGTCATTTTCCTCCTGTGTTTGTTAGAATGGAAAGTTAATCTTATTCAACTAAGAATGGACTTGTGCTCTTCTAAAATTAGGTATGTCTAGCAAAAAAAAAATTTGTGTATTTTAGTTGACATGGATCAAAGATAACAATCTCATAATACTTGTACATTCTCTTTTTATTTCTCAAAAATATGGAAGGAAAGGCAAGAAGGAAGGAAATCAAGAGGGCAAGAAGAGAAGGAAATTCTTCCACGCCACTGCACCTTGACAGAATGGCACACGGACATATCTTCATTAGGAGAGAGCAGCATTCACAATATTATCCAGTTCGTGTGCTTCAGCATAAGCACATTAGAATTGAATCTGGTGCAGTACAATGTGAAGAACAGAAGATGGTGTAACTTTTAGAGCGTTTAAATGTTCTGACACTATGAAAGTGTTTGCAATGAGATCATAGGTTTGAAATAAAAACCGTCTGACAAGCTGATTCAGAGTTAAGAAATAATTCTTAAACCTTTTTTCTTCCTTCAATATATACTGCTGGCTCTTTATACTATATGTTTTTTTCCCCCAGATGGTTTGAGTAAGCACACAAAATTGAAAATTCATTCTTCAGATAAGAAAAAATCACGATGATGGACCCTGTGAAGCACTAGAAAGGTACATGGAACCCAAAGGAAGAATGTTTGAAAAGAGCTAAGAAAAACAGCTTAAATTACCTCTTGTCACCAAAGACACAATGGGGCCAATGAATCACTCAAGTAGGGCTCCCAATTCCATTTTGTCTATCTGGTTAGCAGAGATATGATGTGTGATTTGGCCCTATCCCACATGCTTTTCTTCTCCCTTCCCATCCCAGAAAACAAACTGAATGAAAAGTACATCGTAAGATAGAAAATGGCATGAGATAAATGAGATGAAATGAGATGAAAAACCCCAGAAAGTTTAACTCAAGGCCAACATAATACAAAGCTAACAAAGAACAGTAATTGGATACGTTAGTCATTATCATGGAATGAGTAAGGCAAATTCATAAAAAAAAAAAAAAAAAAACATTTCAGACGAATCTAAATCAGACATGTGACAAGAAACACAAAAATAACAGGCAAAGAAAGTCACATGATATTTGCGAAACACATATCCCTAGTGGCAGTAATTTCACTATGATATAACCCAAAGAATCAAGATGTAGAAAGATAAAAATTAAGGTTCGTTTGCTATTTTCCTGTCCTCAGCTCTTGTTAACAAGTGACTGAAATAAACGATCCAGGAGAGGCTAACTCAGCAGAAAGCATCTGCTGGAACACAAGTGGTTTGTTAACAGAATTAAGAACAAGGTCACTGAGTTATTTCTTATGAGCAGAAGCCACTAGACTGACTTAAAATGACCACGTCACTTTTTCAAATTGTGTAGAAGCACACAGGAGTTCAAAGTGAAAATCACAAAAGCCTGATGGAGTGTCAGGGATGAGGGTCCTGTCTCTCCTTCATTGGAGACTCTGCTGCTAGTCACAGGAGAGCATATCACTGACACTCTGCAGCTGCTCTACTGAAGGAAGAATGGTGTAACCCTACAATTTGGGGTTCTTCCTCATTTCTTCCTCCCAATCAAAATCTAATGCATCATCATCATCATCATCTAGGTCTGTTAAGGTAAAGAGAGATTTTCCTGAAATGACAGCTTTCTCTCCAGCCCCCTCCAACTGAAAAGTTTTCCTTCTGCCAAGGGCTGCAGCTGGGCTTGTAGGAGGGTGCCTCAGGCCGCCCTCGCTAGAGTTTGTGTTGCCAGGAGTGGGTGGGGTCCCTGGTTTGGATTCAGAAGGGCCAGTAAAGGAGAAGCTTGCTAATTTAGCTAATGTGCAAGCTCGAACCTTGCTTTTAGGATTGGATGGATCCTCCTTTTTCTCTCTCTCACCAGCCAAGAGGCAATGGTTGGCCTGGCTTTCAATCCCAGATTTAGTGTGAGTGACCAGGCCAGATTCTCTTGCCTCATCTTTTTTTTGTGGCTGCTGTGCCACCTCCCTAGTCTCACTGTGCATTAGCTCCATCAATCTTCTCTTCCCAGAAACAGACACTGGCTTTTCTGGACCCTTCCTGAGGCAGGTTTCTTCTTCCTTCGGCTGTCCTTCATTTGTTCTATGGCTAGAAATCCCAGGAAGTGTCACTGAAGTTTTACATGCGGCAGGAAGAGGAGCGTGGTTGTTGTTTCCAGAAGAGTGGGTCAACTTTGACTTATGTTTGAATGTAAACTTGGCCAGCTTTGCCAATGGGGGACCTGGAACCTCATCACTCTCACGAGCAGAGGAACTCCTTGTTATCCTTTCTACCTCATCCTCAGTTTTGTGTCTTTTTCTCATGGCCGATGCCAGACTTTCCTCTGAAGGAGTCCTCTCTGAGGGAGTAAGGTGAGGATGATGAGGGAGAGTTAAACCAGATTCTGAATTTAACACTTCCCCAGTTATCCCAGCAGGAGGAAGAGGCAAAATGATCTGAGAGTCTGGTGCCTTTTCAGAGAATTCCTGGGATTTCTGCTGTCTCTTAGGGACATGCTGAGTAATCACTGAGTCAGGCTCTTCTGGAGACACTGCTTCTTCAGTAACTGTTTCTGACTGGTTGGGTTTTTTTTTAGCAAAACGAAAAGGCCTCTTAAGTACCAATGGAGCATCTGTATCGGCTGCTGCTGGAAGCTGGTCAGTTTCCGCTTTGCTCCTTGCTCTTTCTCCCTTGCCATGGGATTTGTCATTGGGTGCCAATGAAGCCACACTGTCCTTGGTCATCTTGGAAATAGGAGACAGAGCCAAGTTGTTTTCAGATTCTACGAGCTCACTTGCCATGGAGTCAAACCAGTTCAAACCGGTGTCTCTGTCTTTCTGGTTAGGCTTTCCGCGGGTTTCTGTCCTTCTCTTTTCACTTATCCCTTGGTGTGATGGGGACCTGAAGTGTGTACTGCTCTTGGCCTTTTCTCTAACAGAAGAGGTCTGTCCATTACAGTTGGCTTCTTGTTGTTTGGAAGGGTTGGGCTGCAATACGTACTCTGGTTTTTCCATCTGATCATTTCCCAAAGACCTGCAAGTAGTTTCTACTCCCTTCTCTCCAGGCTGTGACATGAGTGAATTTTGGTCCTTTAGCCTAGGAGGAAGAAAAATGGAAAGAAAATTGTAATCGTATAAAAAGGATTCATTTTGAAGTTTTAATTCCTCCTGGCCTGGTGGTAACCCCCTGATGTCAGGGTCAGGTACTGCTTCACAAAATTAATTAAGAATTCATAGGACTGACAGGCCAAAGAGACCTTAAACATCATCTAACCTAACTAACCCACTAATTTTATAGATGAGGAAACGGAGGCCCAGAAAGGTTAAATAACTTACTTTCTCAATATCACACAGAGATAGGAAGAGAGCTAGGTGCCCTGATTCCAGATTCCATGCTCTGTCCACTACATTAGGAAGGGGCATTTTCCTGCTTCAATAATCTCACACAAACACACCCAGACTTGTAAAAGGAACTTCTAGCTATCATTATCATTCTAGCTATTATTAGCACAAATTTAGGTGATATGACATATTGGTAAAGGGGAGCAAGAACAGCTAACCAGCCCAAAGTTCTGAGTCATTCTGGGAGTCCATCTGAGTCACTTAAGACTAGCTGAGGGTCCAGCCACTTCTTCCAATCAGCATTGTAATAATAGTAATAATAATAATAATAGCTAGCATTTATGTAATATCAACTATGTGCCAAGTACTGTGTGATGTGCTTTACAAATATTAATCTCCTTTAATCCTCACAGCAACCCTGGGAGGTAGGGGCAATTATCATTCTCATTTTACAGATTAGGAAACTGAGGCAAACAGAGAATAAGTAACTTTCCCAGGGTCACACAGCTAGCAAGTGTGGATCTGAATTCAGGTCTTCCTGACTCCAGGCCTAGCTCTCTATCCACTGGCCCAGAATAGTGAGACTGTAGGGAAAAGAATTTACAATCTTTGAATTTTAGATCTGGAAGGGGATCCCAGGGGTCGTTGAGTCCAATCCTTCTGCAGAAGAGAAGCCTGAAACCTATAAACGTTAAGTGGCCTGGGTTGGGGGGAGTCAGGGCTAGATTCTTTGCCCAGGTCTCCTTTCATTTGATCCTCAGAAGCACAAACTCCATTTTCCTAGCCAAACGTTTACTTTAATAATTAAATTTCCCCTGTTAAAAATGTCTGCAGTTTACTTTTTTTCCCCTAAACATGGCTCTTATGATTCTTTCTTAAGAGATGATTAAAATGGCCATTATTTGCCACACGGGCTTTTTAAGCATTTAGGGATGAAAAGGTGCTATATAAATATAAACTGTTTGATTATAATTATATAGTTTCCCCAAGGAATAAAGAATTTTTTCCTAAAGGGAAAAAAGCCATCTGCTTCTTGCATTTTCTTACTCTGTGAAACTAGATTATTTCTTGTCAGAATCTCCAAGCTGCATCTGGTTTTGTTGCTCAGAGTGGTTGCAGCAATGAGGCTGTCTTTCAATACAAACATACAGCAGAGAGGAAGGCTTGAAGGCAGAACCATACACTTCTATTTTCCCCTATTCTTCTTCCTCTGGGAGGGTCCTCCTGAAGTTGGGGGTGGGGGGGGAAGGAGTATAAGTCACCCTGCTGGAGTCACACTACACAACACTCATTCTCAGCTGCACATTCTTCCCTCCTTTCCTTCCCCAGACCTCCCTTAAACTACAGGCGCAGGGAACTCTCCTTCATTACTGAGGAGCAGAACTTCCAAAGGCAAAAGGTTAGACCTGTGAGAACCTTAAAAGGAACTGTTACAGCAAAAAGTAAACAACACAAAGGAACAGCTTTGATCTTAATTTGCTTCTCTTGATCAAGAGAAGGATTCCAGCAGGCCAAACAGAAAAAAAAAAAGGCTATTTTTAAATACAAAGTGAAAATTTACTGCAATTTGACTGGGTATATAACATTATTAATTATTTCTGTGAGTAAGTTTGTCATGCTTAAAGTTGCAAAAGCTATTAGCAAAGAAAGCTATGAAATAATTTCCAGTCATTTTTGAGCAATAAAGATTTGGAACAAACAGAAGTACTACTTCTTTTATGGATCTGCCCAATTTGGCCAACAAAGGGTGGAAATTCAAGACACCTGAATTTGTGTGTGTATTCTGGCAGGAGAGTGGTATTGGAGAAGGAATAGGGTGGTCAGCATGGGCTGACAGAGATATTACTGTGTACATAATGTTATTAATTATTTCTCTTTTTAAAGTAACTGAATGAGTCACTTTAGGCATATCAACAAACCAGTTTAAGTTTCCTAATAATATATGTGAAACAAATTTAGTTTTCCATATTGGGATAATATAAAATTAACTAATTACCATTTGTAAAAAACAAACAAACCAGAATGTATCTCGGAAGAATGTTTTCCATCAATGCTAAGAACGCTTTTATACATGTTCAATATTTCTGTATGCTGCCTGCTTGGGGTAAAGGAGTAATAATAGTAATAACTGCAATTATTATTATTATTATTCTTATCCTCATCATCAGAATAATAGTATTTCTAGCAGATGGCACTTTATATACATTATATCATTTGGGCTTAACAGCAACCCTATGAAATAGTTGGCATTATTATCCCAACTTTACAGATAAGGAAACTGAGACTCAGAGAGGTCACGCAGCTAATAATTATCTGAGGTGGAATTTGAACCCAAGTCCTTCTTGGCTCCAGTCCAACACTCTTGTCTGATATGCCATGCTGTATCTCTAGTAGATCCTGCCAAAATATATTTCTCTTGGGTAGGACTAGGAAGGGCTACTCCACTCTCTCTCCCTTTCCCCCACAACATCTCCCTTCTCCTAACAATACTTGCCTTGTCCTTATTTTAGTTCTAACAACAGCTCACCAGAAGAACAAGAAAACCTAGCAAAGGGCACGAGGCAGATTTGCCATCCAATAAATTCTTGTAGGATGGGATTGGATTAGATTAGATTACCAAGGTTTTCTGGCTCACCGAGCAGCCATGTAATGCTTCTAAATTGACTTGAACTCTGAATTTTTTGTTTCATAAATGGGACATTACAACAGAATAGAGAAGTAAATTTTCAGCAAACCAGAAAATTAATTATTTAGCAAACTATAACATACTGTAGTATGTAGAATTTACAGGCTTTTTCCATTTAATATGCTAATTCTTATTACAGTCATTATCAGACGATTATTATTTTTTTTAAGTCTTCTCTGGCTTTTCTTTTCTTACCTATCAAGTCTTCTTAGTTCCTCACTCAGAAGACTCTGAAGCTCCAGCTTCTCCAGAATCATTTCACACTGCATTTGGTACTGCTCCAGGGGATTTTCAGGAAAGGATGTATGGAGTGCATTCACACCTCCCAGAAGAGCACCTCCCTAAAGGGGCCAAACAGTCATGATGTTAACAAAATGCCACCCAGTTTCTTTACATGAGCTCCCCTATCAACACAAGGGTTTTAGCAATCCCAGTAAAGCCGCATTAGAGATTCCAGGGCCTGAATCAGACAGCAAAAACTCCAAGGGCTCAGGTAACATTGTACTCATTTGGGCTGACTTTTTCCTTCAAATCTTCTGTCTTACATCTTCTCTGGAGATATAGCATTGCCTTTCAGGGAAGACTCTAAGGATCCCTGGGCTAAAGAAGATGAAGATGATATCCCAGAACAAGAAACCAAGCTCTCTAGGGCCCCATTACTGTTGGGACAGAGCACCTGCTATTTGAGAGAATGCTTAGAAAGTCCGGAGCCTCTCAATTAAAAAAGGGGCACTTGGCACTAGCCTGACATCTCAACCTGCTCTTCTGTGAGAAATCATGGCAACTGCTTCTGACCTTGAGCTAGTCAGTGCCTTACCACCTGACTTCTTAGCTTCTCTGAGTCTGGTCATCATGACCATCAAGAGCATCATTGGCCATTCCCTACCTCCCTACTCCTACTCCACTGGAGCTTACTATTTTGTAGTATGGAGTTCCTACTTCTTCCCTGCCTTCACCTCTTCTAGCCCTTGACCTCAGCTCAGACTTCCTGATATCAATATCCAAATCATCTGGATCAAGCACTTGCCCAGCCCCATTCTAAATTGCTAGTCTAGATAATAACACCAACCCCAATAGCTAGTTTCCTTCTTTCATATCCACTCACAAACCTCAAGGATCCAACCTCACTCTGGAGAGAAAGTATCCTAAGAGTACACTCATCTTGGCTCCAATTCTCAGCTCTCCCTCCCTATCTAATTAGGCAAAAGGTAAAAAATCAAAAACATGATGACAACTGTTTTAAGCTAATAATCTTAATTATTAATCAATCAATTAATTAAATCTTTAGAAAATATATTCTTGGCCAAAGAAAACATTAACATTATTATTGTCCTGTTTGGTAAATCAAAAACCCTAAATATAAATTAATTTCACTTTATTGTAGAATTTTGTCACGTTTCACAATTACTATAAAATATAAACAGGAAATTGCTTGGGTTAGAGCAAGTGTTCTAATTAGCAGAGGGAATTCTCCCCATCTGAACTTCTCCCTAAGCATAATTATATATATGCACACATACACATATATATACACACATAAATACATATAGATACATATATGTATGCATACACACACATACATCTGTAAAGTATCTTGAGTAACTTTGATTAGAACTCAGAATTCAACAAAACATAACATGTCCAAACACATTAGAAAAATAGTAATAAATGGGCCCTTCCTTAATATAGTAAACATTGTCTATCTAAAACCAAGAACTAGCATTATGTAAAATAGGGATCTTTTCAATAAGATTGGTGTAAAACAAGGATGTGCATTACCAACGCTACTATTTAATAATATATAGCAATAGGTAAAAAAGAAAATTATAGCTTTTTTGATGATGTAATAACAGTACTTACAAAAACCTTAGCTAAAAATTAAATGAAACAATAACTTCAGCAAAATTGTAGGGTATAAAATAAATTCAAACAAATCATCAGCATTTTTAAAAAAAATTATTTATTTTTACCATTCATTTTTTTAAAAAAATTTGAGTTCCAAATTCTCTCCCTCCTCCTAGCGTCTCTATCACGTACTGAGAAGGTAAGCCATATGATACTCATTATACATGTGAAGTCATGCAAAGCATATTTCTATATTAGCCACGTTGCAAAAAAGTAAAGTGAAAACCAATATGCTTCATTTGGCATTCAGAGTTAGTTCATCAGTTCTCTCTATTGGAGTAGATAGTATTTTTCATCATGAGTCCTTTGGAATTATCTTGGATTATCGTATTGATCAGAGTAGCTAAGTCTCTCACAGTCGATTATCACTACAATGTTGCTATTACTACGCACAATGTTCTCCTGGTTCTGTTCACTTCACTTTGCGTAAGTTCATATAAGTCTTTCCAGGTTTTTCTGAAACCATCCCTTTCATCATTTCTTATAGCACAAGACTATTCATATATCATAATTTGTTCAATCATTCCCCAATTAATGGGAATCCCCTCAAGTTCCAATTCTTTGCCACCACAGAAAGAGCTACTATAAATATTTTTGTACAAATAGGCCCTTTCTCCTTTTTATTTGATCTCTTGGGGATTTAGGCCTAGTAGTGGTATTGCTACATCAAAGCATTTGCACAGTTTCATAGCCCTATGGGGATAGTTCCAAACTGTTCTCCAGAATGGCTGGACTAATTCACAACTCCAACAACATAGGGCATTAATGTTCTTCTTTTTCCACATCCCCTCCAGCATTTACCCTTTTCCTTTTCTGTCATGTTAGCCAATCTGATAGGTGTGGGGTGGTATTTCAGAGTTGTTTTAATTTGCATTTCTCTAATTATTAGTGATTTAGATCATTTTTTCATATGACTATTGATAGCTTTGATTTCTTTTTTTCTGAAAACTTCCTGTTCATATCCTTTGACCATTGGGGAGTGGCTTTTATTTATATAAATTTGGCTCAGTTCCCTATATTTGGGAAATAAAGCCTTTGTCAGAGAAACATACTGTAATCTTCCCTCAGTTTTCAGCTTTCTTTCTTATTTTGGCTACATTGGTTTGGCTTGTACAAAATCTTTTTAATTCCATGTGGTCAAAATTATCCATTTTACCTCCCATGGTCTTCTCTATTTCTTGTTTGGTCATAAACTCCTCCCTTATTCACAGATCTAACAGGCAAAATTTTCCTTGCTCCTCTAATTTGCTTATGATATCACCCATTATGTTTAAATTGTATACCCATCTTGTTATACAGTGTGAGATATTGTTCTATGCCTAGTTTCTGCCAAACTGCTTTCCAGTTTTCCTCGCAATTTTTTCTAAGTACTGACAAAGCATGGATCCCCAAAGCATGGATCTTTGGGCTTATAAAACATTAGATGACTATGGTCATTTACTACTCTAAATTGTGTGCCTTACTTATTCGAATAACCTGATCAACCACTCCATTTCTTAGCCATAGCAGATTGTTTTATTATTACTGTTTTGCAACATAGTTTGAAATCTGGTACTGCTAAGTTGCCTTCCTTCACATTTTTTTTTTCACTGATTCTCTTTATATTCTTGAACTTTTGCTCTTCCAGATGAATTTGTTATTATTTGTTCTAGTTCTATAAAATAATTTTTTGGTAATTTGATTGGTATAGAACTAAATTAGTAAATTAATTTAGGTAGAATTGTAATTTTCATTATATTAGCTTGGCCTACCCACCAGCAATTAATATTTCTCCAATTTTTTTAGATCTGTCTTTATTTTTTACTGTTTTGTAATTGTGTTTATGTAGTACCTCTGTATGTCTTGGCGAGTATACCAACACCTCATACCATATACCAAAATAAGTTCTAGATGGATGTATAACTTCAATATAAAAGGTTATATCATAAAAATAAATTAGAGGAGAAAGGATTAGCTCATCTCTCTAATCTATGGACATGACCAAACATGCAACACAAAGAGTAAAACGGACAACTTTGATCACATAAAATTTAAAAGTTTCTGTATAAAATAAATCCAATACAGTTAAAATTTATAAGGGAAACAGTTAATTGGAGGGGAAAAAGTTTCTCTGATAAAGGTCTCAATTCCAAGATACATAAAGAACTGATTCAAATTTATAAGAACAAGAGCTATTCCCCAATTGATAAATGGTCAAAGGACATAAGCAGACAGTTCTCATGCAAAGAAACCTAAGCTATCAACTGAAATGAACAAAAAGTGCTTCAAATCACTAATAATTAGAGAAATACAAATTAAAGAACTCTTAGGTTCTACCCCATGTCCATTAGATTGGCAAAGCTGACAAAAAGGAAAATGACAAATGTTGGAGGGGCTTCAAGAAAACAGGCATATCAATGAACTGTTGGTGGAGCTCTGAACTGATACAGCTATTCTGGAAAGCAAAGTGGAACTGTGCTCCAAAATTTAACCATCCTTTTGTACCAGCAATTCCACTAATTGGCTTCTCCCTCAAAAAGATAAAAAGAACTGGAATAAGATACCTATGTACACAAACATTTATATTCATGACAGCTTTTTTTGTAGTGGCAAAGAACTGGAAACAAAGGGGGCATCCATAAATTTGGGAATGTTTAAACAAAATATGGCAGATGAATATAATAGAATACTATTGTACTGTCAGAAATAATGAAAGGGACGGTTTGAGATTAGCCAGGGAAAACTTGCATGAAGTGATGGAGAATGAAGTGAGCAGAACCATGAGAATAATTTAAATAATGCAATGATGACAACATTTAAAGACTAACTTTGAAAGACTTAAGAACTCTGATTACTGCAATGACTGGCTGTGATTCCAGAGGACCAATGATGAAGAACGTAGCCTAGCACAGAGAGGCAATGAAATAAGACGCACATTTTAGACATCGCCAATGTGGAAATTTGTTTACTCAACTAAGCATACTTGCTTTAAATGTTTTTTCTTTCTTTTGTTTTCCTAGTTGGTGGCAGGGTGGGAGAGAGAGAAAATAAATGCTTGTCAATTGAAAAATATAATTACGAAATATATAAAATATCTGAAATTAAACAAATATACTAAAACATACTTGAGATCTATATGATTACAACTATAAATCTCTTTTTGCAAAAACAAAGTTTAGAGACTAGGAAAAACACAGAATAGATTCTTTTCCACATATATTTCTCTTTCTTTTCACTGCCAAATTCCTAGAAATAAAAGTCTACACTGTCTTTATTTCCTCATTATTCACTTCTCAATTCCTTGCAATTTGACTTCCCACTAAACCACTCTTTCCAGGGTTACTCAACTATTGGGAAATCCATTGGCTTTTCTTTCTGTCAAAGAAAAAATTCTTAAAAGCTCAGCATTTACTATGACCAACAAAACTTGCTCACTAAGTTGTTTTTTTTTTTTAAATCAAGCTTATGATTTCATTAGTATAGTGAACTTTCAATGACAAAATTCTCTTGACCAATATAGATTGGTTTTCCTCTACAGGTTCCATTCAGAATTTTAGAGAATGTCTGGGGCACTGAGGGTTAAATGACTTGCTCAGGGTCACATACGCAGTGTGTGTAAGAGGTAAGAACTGAACCCAGGTCATCCCGGTTCTGAGACTAGCTCTGCATTCATTACATCATGCTTCCTTTCGGCTTAGTAACTATTTACATTTAAATTAAATAATTTCAGTCCATAAAGTATTCTTTCCAGCACTCTCTTAGTCTTCATCAAAATTCTGTTTGTCCATTTATTCTCACTCATTTTTCTTACCTTCTGCTTTTTTTTTTGCTTTGCATTCTTTTATAAAGGTCTTTCCAGATTTTTTTTTTTTACATTTTACACTTACATTTTTA
Organism: Trichosurus vulpecula; assembly: GCF_011100635.1. NCBI lineage: Eukaryota > Metazoa > Chordata > Mammalia > Diprotodontia > Phalangeridae > Trichosurus > Trichosurus vulpecula. Next base: position 145,794,256 of record NC_050579.1, on the reverse strand, counting down.
CTTTGCTGGCTTTAACTGCATTATAGTATTCCATCACATTAGTGTACCACAATTTATTAATCGGTTCAACTATTGTTAGGCAGGTCATTTCCAATTTTCTGAGATTACATATAATGCTGCATAAGAATCTTTGCATAGATAGCTTTTAAAAAAATTTCTTCCTGAGAACAATTTCAAGGCATATTTTCTTTTTTTTTTTTTGGTTTTGTTTCTTCTTTCTCATGATTCATTCCATTGGTCATAATTCTTCTTTACAACTTGACTATTGTGTAAATAAGTTCAATGAAACATTATATGTAGAAGATATATCGGATTCCATGCCATCTTGGGGAGGGGGGGGGAAGGGGGAAAGAAAATCTGGAACTCAAAATTATGTGGAACTGAGTGTTGTAAACTAAAAATAAAAAAAGAAATCTTAATTATTAAAAAAAAAAAAGAAGTCGAGATGTGCTGAGTCTAACACAGACAGACCGGATGACAGTGCAGGACTTCCTAGGAATTTCAAGGCATATTTTCAAAAATGGAATTATGGGTTAAAGATTATTTTTGTGACGTTTAATATGCACTTCTAGATTCCTTTCTGAAAAGGTTCTTCAGGTTTACAATTCTACTAGCAATGGATAAGTAGACCTTTCCTCTTCAACTCATTTTCATCAGCTTTCATGTATTTAATGTGGCTTTTATTTTTCCCATTGGATGGGTATAAGGTGGCACCTTAAAGTTTTTTTCATTTACTAGCTATTTGGTTATTAGTAAGTTTAACATTTTAAAGTGATTATTAGCAATTTTCATTTTCTTCTTTTGAAAGCTGTTCATATCCTTTGACCATTTGGTCTTTTCTCAGTCTTCATCTTTTTGGAAGCTCTATGTAGCTTTTCAAACTGCTGATTATGTTTAGAGACTCTTTTGCTTTGGCTTCTATGATACTGCTTTCTCTTAGTTCTCCTACCCATCTGACCATTCCTTCTTAATCTCCTTTACTGGATTATCATTCATTTCCTACTCCCTTAGAGTGGGTAATATTCCTCACTCACCCATCTTAAGCTCATCCTCCACACAACTGTCAAAATAATTTTTCTAAAGCACTGTTCTGAACATGTCTCTCCTAGACACAAAAACATCAGAGGCTTCCTATTGCTTACAGGATAAAATACATTCAGCTCAATCAGGTAACGCAAAAAAGCAATTGTTTCTGCTTTGGCCAGACACCCTGAGGACTTCCCTCCCAGCTGGGATTTTTTTTTTTGACTAGGTAAAGAGGCCATTCTCTATCTCATTTCTTATTAAGCCTTAATCACTCAATGAGCGTTGCCTCAGTCAACCAGAGATCTGTTAAAGACTCATTAGCTTGAAAAAGCCAAGGTCCCCTACTTCATCTCAGGCCATCTCCAGTAGTCCAAATTATATCTGGCCACTGGACCCAGATGGCTCTAGAGGAGGGAGTGAGGTTGGTGACTTTGCACAGCTCTCCCTTTCTTAAATCCAATTCACTTGCATGTCATGGCATCAGTTCCTTGATGCTATGGTCCTGTTGGAGAACAAAGGACAAACAATGACAATAACAAGTCCCTTTCCAATACTCTAGTCTTACTTCTTTTGACTCTCCTTCATGAACTGCACATTTCAGTCAACCTGGGTAATTAGTCATTCCCCAAACTCAACATACCACTTCTTGCCTCCATGCGTTAGCACAAGCTGTTATGCTTTTCTGGAACATGCTCCCTCTACATCACTGTTTCACAGAAATGTTGTCTACCCTCAAGGCTCCATTCAGGTACTACTTCCTCTGGGATACCTTCACTGACGCCAAAAGTTGTTATTCCCTGCCTCAATTTTCTTGATTCCATATACTTCTTGGCATACATGTTATACTCCTTCAGCAGAATGTAAGTTCTTTGAAAACAGGGACTGGTTTTTTTTTGTCTTTTTATCCCTGATGCCTTACATCTAGTAAATTAATTATATAGTAGTTATGTGATTAATAAATATTTACTGAATTGAATTATATAACATGAAGAACTGGTTCTAGAAACCCTTATGTTGAAAGCTAGAAGATTTACTAACAGGTTCAAAGTAAAAAGAAATCTTGAATACTTAGACACTCAGACATGAATTATTACTTATCCAATAGTTAAAAACATTAACTGTGAAGGATAGACAGAGGAACAAAGTTTAAATCATCTGAAATGAACAGACAACTAAAGAAATGGAAGAAATATTAATGGAAAAAGTTAGAGAGGCACATATATACAATATGAACTAAATTAGACAAACACTTACTGAGGGCCTACTAAGTAAAAGACACTGTACTAAACTCTAATATGGATACAAACATGAGGAAAATGTTAGCCTCAAATTTACAATTTAGTCAAATGTTTAAAAAATTTATATGAGTATATTACAACAAAGACTTACATGCTTGCCAGATTTCTTTCAAGGTTTGGATCTTTGAACTTATGACGGTTTATTTGGTTACAGAATACTGTTTTTTCCCACCTAAGTGTTTACAATTAATATCTCAGCATCAATACTTACCTGCATTGAGGATTCCATCACGGACACCACTGTAATAGCATCTACCAGCGTCACCGTATCTCTAAACATCAGCCGGGCATGAGCTAGGAAAATGATAATTCATTCAGAGTCACCAGGACACAAGTCATTTGCTTTACATGAATGAGTGGGGATGGTAAATGCAATTCTTCTAGCCCAGGAAAAAAATTTATCTTCTGAATGAACTACTAATGACAAATTAATTTCCCAATAACAAGCATAAAAGAGCTAAATTTAAATAGCTTTACAGATGGTTTCTATAATAATTGAAGTAATATATTCCACCTACTTCACCCACAGATATTTGGTATACTTTGATATAGTAGTTTGAGCTCCTTCAAAGAAATAGGCTGTATGAATATAAATTCAACACTACAAACCATTTTTAAATCCGCCTTTGTGATCTGCTATAATAGTACATTGGTATGGGACTAGCCACACTCATATCTCTCATAAACAGAGGAGAAACCTCAGAAAACCGGGTTCAGAAGGGGCGAGGGTACAGATTGTTTATTTGCCTTCTTTACTAAAGGATTCTCTATGGACAGGTCCAAGTTGGGTTTCATGTGTATAGGCTAGAAGAGGGATTGTTAACCTGGGGTCCACAGATATCCTGAAGGTTTCAAGGGTCCATAAACTCAAATGCGGGAAAAAATTACATCTTTATTTTCACTAGCCTCTAACTGAAATTGAGCATTTCCATCAATCATTACATTAAGGGTATCTGGAAAAGGCTTCTTACAGGATTTAGAGTTTTAGCTGAGATTTAAAGCAAGCCAGGAGATATAGATGAAGAAGAGGAGAATTCTAGGCATGGGGAACAGTCAGTAAAAAATGAAGAATTGAGAATTGGCGTGTCTTGTTCAAGGAGCAGCAAGGAGAACAGTATCACTGGATCATAAAGGAGGTGATTAAAGTATAAGAAAACTGGAAATGTAGGAAGGGACTGGAAGGTTATAAAGGGTTTTAAAAAACAAAGGATTTTCTACTTGATTGTGGAGGTAGCAGGGAGTCACTAGAATTTATGGAACCACATTGGGGCAGGGCAGGGAAGATGACATGGTCAGATCTGCCCTGTCAGAAAGTCACTTTGCAGCTGAATGGAGAACGGACTGAAGTGGGGAGGGATTATGAGGCATGAACACCAACCATAAAGCAATTGCAACAGTGTAGGAGTGAGGTGACAAAGACCCGCACCAGGGTGATAACAGGGGCAGAGGAGAGAAGAGGGAGTATAAAAGAGATGTGGAGACGGTAGAGTCAACAGGACTTGGTAAGATGTCAGATGCGGGGTGGGGTGAGAGGGAGTGAGGAATCGAGGGTGACACACAGATTGTGAGTCTGAGTGACTAGGAGGATGATGATTGTAATCTTGATAGTAACAGGAAAGTTAGGAAGTGGAGAGGGTGTCAGGGGGAAAGATAATGAATTCAGTTTTAGACATGCTGAGTTTAAGACATCTAAAGGGACATCCAGTTTGAGATGTTCAATAGGCAGCTGGAGACGAGAGTCTGGAGAGATTAGGGCTAGACAAATAGATATCAAAATCATGTGTATAAAGATAATTTATGGAATCAAGCAAAAATGGAAGGAGAAGTCCCAGAACTGAGCCTTAGGGGACAGCCACAGTTATTAGGTATGACCTAAATGAAGATCTAGCAAGGAACAGTCAGATGGGTAGGAAGAGAACCAGGAAAGAATACTGTCATAAAAACCTGGAGAGAAGAGAGGATGAAGAAGAGAGTGATCAAAAGTGTCAAGAGGTACAGAGAGGTTAAAGGGGATGACTACTGAGAGAAGGTCATTACATTCGCCAATTAAGATATTAGTAATTTTGAAGAGAGCAGTTTCAGCTGAATCATGGGGTCAGAAGCAAGACTGCAGTGAGAGAAATGGAGGCACAGGCTTCTCAAGGAGCTTATTAGCCACAAAAAGGAGGAGAGACATAGGACAATGGCTAGCAAGGATGGAAAGGGAAAATGTGGGTGTTTTTTAAGGATGGGAGAAACATGGACATGTTTGTATGGAGAAGGGAAACAGTCAGTAGATACAGAGAGAGTTCCCTTTCAAGAAGAAGTTATGGGCTTCTAAGAGTCCTTCTAGGGCCCCATGTTTTTTCTTTATTTGTTTATTGACTCCTTTGGGTCCTTTGCATCTTCTGTATTTCCATGGAATGGAATAAAGGTTGTTCTCTACCCATAAACATTTATTACCCTGAGTGGCTGTATGTGAGCTGGGGACTCTGTTACTCACAGTTGTGGAAACCTAGACATGAACAATATTTGGAGATTTTCCTGGAGTAAGCTTCAGATGGGAGAAATGAATTTTTAAAAGATGAAATGATCCTTTTGAATTTGTGTGAGCCAAAGTCTTGAGGGAGGAATGGTTGGTTATGGGTCACATGGTGACATTATGTATTATTGCTTAAGGAGGAATTTATATGCCTTATATAGCAGACATACAAGAGGCAAATTTGATATTCTCTTAGGAAAGCCAGGTGCCTGACTTGAATAGTCATTCCAGTACGAAGTGGTTATTTCGCTTACACAAAGGAGTAAATCATAGGGATGCCTGAAGTCAGGAACAACATTTTCCCTCAAAAGCTAGTTTTGCATCTTCTTGAACATTAAAATGAGTACACAGTCGAAATTTTAGGATGATAAGACTTAAAGCCAGAAGGGACTTTAGAGATCATCTACTTCAACAACTTCATTTTATAGATGAAGAAACTGAACCTCAGAGAGGAAGTGACTTGCTGAGCTGGGACGTAAATCCAAGTCTTCTGACTTTAACTCCGGTGTTCTTTTCCTTACACCACACAGTTGACAAGCCAGTCTCCTATCTTTTCTGGGAAAAATGTCAAAATTCTCTGAAGAACTGGGCCTACCAAGATGAGGTTGATATATGAGGTATATTACTATAAAAGTAGTTAAGGATTTAACAAGGAATTGTTACTTTGAGATATAGCTCTTCTTACTTCTCGAAGTCATCAATAAGTTATAAGGTTTGTAATCCTGCCAGCTGTGGGAAACCTCTGACTTTTAAAAACGATATACCATTTTAGAGGCTCCTGAGATACGTCCTAAGGCCTTTCTTGCTGTTCATCTTTCATTCTTGAAGAGGACCAATGACATCAAGAGAGTGATGTCTTGACTTGACCAGGAATTGGATTTAAGTGAGGCAGAGCTGGGTAAAGTTGTCAGCCTCACCCTTTCCTCCAGTCACTGAAGTCCAGTGGCAAGAAAAAAGTCAAGACCTCTGGCAAAGGCCCAGGATGCAGTGGATGACTGTGGCCTTTCTAAATTCAGGTCTTTCCCAGGCTTCAGCTTGTCTGAGGCAACAACCATTCAATGATTAAGGGCTAGATATGAATTGAGACAAAAGATGGCTTAATTTACCATCACAAAATTTCAGTCTGGGATGGGAGTAGGGACAATGATAGCCTATTGTGAACAGGAAAGTCATTCCCCTGTCCATACCTTATTTTCTATGAGCAAATTGATTCTGGATGTTCCTGTAGATTGTATTTTGATATTTACTTCGGATAGGGCTAGTTGAAGAAGCTGCTGTGGCCCCTTTGGTTAGCCAGAATGCAATATGGGTATAGTTGGGGAAAGGGACTAGGTCTATGACTTCACTGATATAGCAAAATCCTAGGTGAGGAAACTCCATCTACAAATATTTATTGGCACCTTCTCTGCAATTAATGGTGTTAGCACAGTGCTTGGCATGTAATTAGCACTTGATAAAATGCTTCTTGACTTGACTAGAAAGTTCTCTAGAGAACTGAGAGGTTAGGTGCAGTGTCTTGTCCTGGGTTATACAGTCAGTTTGTGTCAGAGGCATGATGTGAAGCCAGGTTTTTCCAGCTTAAAGGATGGCTCTCTGTCCACTACTGCCACACAGCCTTAAAGCTTAAAACTGCACTAAGACTTTTGGGACATCCTGTGCTATTAAAAATACCCTCAAGTTTTGGCTGAGTACAACAGGGATGACAAATGTATCCAACGGCAGCTAGGTGGCATAAGTAGAGAGGGCACTGGCCCTGGAGTCAGGAGGACCTGAGTTCAAATCTGGCCTCAGACAAGTACTAGCAGTGTAACCCTGAGCAAGTCACTTAACCCTGATTGCTCCCCCTGCCCCACCCCCCTGCACCTCCCCCCAATACCAGATGTATCCAACTTTGATAAAATGACTTCAGAATATGGAGCTGAAAAGAACAGATGAACTACAATGAGAATTAGGTCATGTTTTAAATTTGTGCATATAACAAACTCACCAATACTTCAGGTATTTTAATGATAGGGTAAAATATGGTTTTCCCAGCAATGATCAGCCTCAGGAATATGTCAATTTTTTTGTCACTTCTTGAGGAGGGGGAGTGGGGAAGGCAGGGCAATTGAGGTTAAGGGACTTGCCCAAGGTCACACAGCTAGCAAGTGTGTCAAGTGTCTGAGGCTGCATTTGAACTCAGGTCCTCCTGACTCCAGGGCCAGTGCTCTATTCACTGCGCCACCTAGCTGCCCCGAAGATTTTTCTCAATGGCACATCAGTAGTGTGAGGTGGACTGATTCATGAGAGGCAACCTAGTTCTGTGGAAAGAGTCCTAGACTTAGAGTAAGGAGACCTGGGTTCAAATCCTGGTTTTGCCATTACCTCTCTATGACCTTGCAGGTCACTTCTCTCTGGGCTTCAGCTTCTCTCCCTTTAAAATGAGGGAACTGGACTAAATGACTTCTGAGAGCTCTTCCAGGTTGAAGAGTCTCTGGTTTAAAGAAGTTGGCAAGAAGATTAAACAACTGTCCAGAGGCAGCTGGAGTAAAATGTCTCAAGACCACTAGATAAGCTATACCTACTCTGCACTCTGGCTAAGACTTTCCTTTTTATCCAGGACCTCACTGGCCTCTTGCAGCCCTGGCTACAGCTAAACCTCTGCCCTGGGGCCAGCCACACTGACTCTTTTCATATCACTCCTTACTCTCCTGATCTCTCTTCCCCCTCCCTTTCCACCACCTTGCCACATTGCCCACTGTGTGCACAGTGGGCGCTGTGGCAAGGCAATGGGCACTATATTCCATCATCCCATTCAAGAACAATGACAGAGTTGAATTGATCTTGGTTCATGGTTAAGGAATTGGAGAAAGGGAACAAAAAGGAGGGAGTGGGAAGGAAGGAAAGGCGTGGGATGGGTCAATTTATTCTACAATCTCCACCCCCCCTAACTTTCTGGATCAAAGTGGTCCACCTAGGTCTCCATTCCCCATTTGTGGTTTCTCCCCTATTAATATGCAAGCTCCTTAAAGGGACTCTATCTTGGCTTTTGTATTTATATTCTATTTAATAAATGCTTCTATTTTCTTTATCTCTTAACTTCATTGCCAACAATAAGTCCATTGCTCTGATCTCTCCTCCCCCCCTCCCCAACCTAGCACTCTCCTTCCGGCTTTTCCTCCTGTCCCAACACCATAAACACCTCTAATTTTGTCTTATCTTGCCAAAAACAAGGCTTCTAGGATACTTCTCAGTGAATACTGCACCCACCCCCCTTCCTTTATTCTTTCTGCCTTCCCTTCGGAATTCCTTTCTGCCTTCTTTCCTTCCTTCTTATCTCTCTTTTTTATTCATTCATTCTTGATACCTTTTGTTTTCATATCACTTTCACTTCCAAATATATCCCTCCTACCTCCACTATCTAGAGTGCCATCCCTGTGGCAGAAAATCAAAAAGAGAGGGGGAGAAAAAATTCAGCAAAACTAACCAACACAGTCTATGCAATGCCACACTTGTCGTCTCCCACCTCTGCAGAGACAGAAGAGAGGTGGGTGCCTTTAATCATTTCATTTTCTTGGTCAACCTAAGACTCCTTCATCAAGAACCACTCTCTGAGAGAGCAGAAAGGAAGCTTAGAAGAGTGGAATCCTAAAAGCAATGCTTAAGTTTCACAACTACCAGACTTGACTTTTTAAATGACTATGCAGACCAAGAAGGTCCCATGCAAAACTCACCTTCTGCTAAGCGGATCAAGCTTTCCAGTAAGCGGATAGTTGTCCGGGCTGCGTTTCTACAGTCGCTCTGGCGCTGCATTTGATAGTAACGGAGAAGAACCTGGTTGCTCACATCAGACAGTTTGGGTTGTAGGTTCCTAATGAGGCAGAAGTAGGTTTTCATCTTTTCCATGCTCCAGAGCTTTTTGGATTTGCTTGGGCAACCTGTGGATTAAATCAGTGTTGGGTCCTTCATTTCTAAGGTCAAGCATAAATCTTCATTTTTTTTTACCAATTTCTTTAAAAAGATTGCCTTCCTTTCTTATTCATGTCTTGTGGCTCAAAAAATCAAAATAATACTAGGTTCTAAGTATCTTTCTCTAGAACAAGTACATAAAGAATTAAAGTTATAATAATGGCAAGCTTCCTATTTCTAATGCTGGAAGCTAAAACCATTTATGGTCATTCTGGTCTGTTTCAATATATTGGCCAGCATTTCAGTGTTCCTAATTAATCTTAGTTGGGATATTTTGTAGGTTCAACTTTTTGTTTTATAACTTAGCCCAATTCTCCCTGGATACAAGGTAAGCTGTCTAAAGTCACTTGAGGCCATCCCTTCTCAAAAAGAGGGCTACTATAGAGTTAGTTAATGCCTTGTTACAAATCTCATTCATGCCATAAAAAGATTTGGTCTTCCTCTCTCTGACTCACTTCTTCGCTAGGAATCTACACACGTATTTGTTCTAACAACTATCAATGTTTAGTTTGTGAATCAGCTAGTTGGCTTTTTTTCTCAGACAAATCTCATTTGTTCACGTCTAATCTTCCTTTGCCCCTTTGGCATTGCAGCCTCCCCACGTTCTTTTTTGTTTTGGCCAACTATGTTGGGACCTAACTGGCTAGTGCCATCTACTAGGTTTTAGCTACCACCCCTTTCTTGTATTCACCTATTCCTAGCTGGTTACAGTTTCTTCCTCCCCAATTCCTGTTCCCTGAAAATAGCAGACTGCCACCTTAGGTGTTTAAAACAATATAGGGAAACAACTAAAGGGGGTTGATGGGGGTGAGAATATGAAATGAAAATGAGAAAGAGCTTTATACCTTGTAAGGTTCTTATTATTTTATCCCTTTAGCTTTGTATCTTAGTTTGTTACGAACAGAGAAAAAGTCTTACTCTTTCTTATCTCCTTCCTTCCTTCCACCAGGTCTTACTGTGATATTAGGTCATCTCTAACTCTCTCACTGCATATGTGGATGGCCACACTCTAGTCTTCCAGACCTCTTAATTTTGCTTCTCTGGTCCTCAATTGTGACTTTGAGAATCTAAGGTCTCAAGTAAGTTCCATGAATTTCCTATTGTCTTCCCTGGTCTGGCCATTCCTTAGAATTCTTCATCTTAGACTGCAGGTTTAGAGATCTATGAGTCTAAGTCCCTGGGGAAGAGTGGATATGAGGGAAAAAAGATACATGTAGCTCCTCAGTTACTGGCTTACAGACAAACCTCCAAGGATGGATGGACACTGGATCCAACCACTTCCTGATCTCATGATAAATAATAGCCCACCTTGGGCCACCCACACCTAGGGATATCTCGCCCAAATTACTTGTTTGCACTACCATTATGCTGTAAAAATGCACAAGAACACAACAATATCAACATATTCTTACTCCCAAACCCCCACAATTGGGTAGGATTATTTTAGCACGCCCCCTTTATCTTCACTTACCTTTATTTTCTAAAATAAAAGAAGAAATTATACGATCCCAGTCTTCATTTTTGGTGTCAAGTAAAACCAAGACCAAGTCAAATCTACTTAAGAGCGGGCTTCCTAGGGCCACATTCACTGAGACCGACTCATAGGGGTCATACTGGCCTTTGGGGTTGGTGGCTGCCAGGATGGTGGTTCTTGTGTTCAATTTGCATACAAGGCTAAGGACAGAGATGTTACAGTTCATTTTCTGATATCTGCATTTTTCATGTGACTTATATTTTTAAAAAAGCAACAATAAACTTAATTTACTGATAAAAGAGATTCTTGCTGTGCACTTATACCAAGATGATATAGAGGTAAATAAATGAAAATGTAATTATCATGTGAAAGAAAAAAATGATTCAGGGACATAGCAGAAACATTAAACTTTATATATACACATACATATAGATAGATAGATATAGATAGCTATTATTCTTTAGGACGAACAGCAAAGAAGAGGAACAAATAGTAAGTGATTTGTTTTCATAATTTTTAATGGTGGCTAATTTTTCAAAATAATACTGCAAAATTCTTTAATGAGAGGAAATATAATGTGAAATTTCTCTTTAAAATATGTATATTCTCCATTTGTTTTCTCAATTTGGTGCCTGTTCTTATTGCAGTGGAATACTCCCAGACGAGCAGTTATAACTCGAACTTTCGATGATTACATCAGCAAATTTGTTCTAAATTTATTTTATTTCTGATCTATTTCCAGTTGGCTCTAGATTAGCAATTACCTCATGTCCTGAGCTTTATTGTACCTTAGAGCCAACAATCTTTACTTGTGACAGAATTCACAGGGAAATAACCCTGGCTCCTTGAGGGTAGAGACTGTTTTGGTGTTGTCTTCATAATTCTAAAGTCTATCAAGTGCCTTTCATGTAATAAAAGCATATTGATTTAGATTGGCACCTAAAAGATGAACAGGTACCTTTCACCGAACAAACCACCCAACCCCATTTAAAAACGAGTAACAATGAAAACTAGTGTGTAGGCAGAAGGCATCTTCAAGGGCTGTTCCAAAACTCATTTGTAGCGAAATGCTTATAAATCAGAACCAATTTTCATCATACAAACTAGATTTTATTTAGTAGTATGATTCTCAGGCTAGCCATAAAAAATTATTTAATCTGCAATGAAATAACATTTTTAAAGAAAAATAATGACATTTCTCATTTTTGTATACCATGGGGTATACAATGGGGAAGATGAAGATAAAGGAGACACAGATTCAACTTTCAAGAAGTTTATGGCCCAGTTAGGGATATAATATTAGTATGCAAAGAAATATGATAAAAGAACATGAGACATGACATGAGAGTTACAAATAAAGATCTATGGGTGAATCAGAGGAGGGATATCATATCTAGTTGAGAGTGATCAAAAGTAAATATTCTTTTTGATAATTCTGTGTCTACGTGAATATCTTGTTTACTTCTATTAGGATTTCCTCAGTGTGGTTAAGTAGGGTTAAAACACATTGTTTATAACATGTAGTAATGGTCCATTTCATTCCCAACCACTATGCCAGAGCTTTAAGCCAAAAGGAGTTCTTTCTGACAACACAAGAAGAGAACTGAGCAGTAATAGTGAATTTCTCTACCATTCCTCTACATTATGTTTATGTGTGAAATAAAACATTATTATTAATTTCCAGCAAATGTCCTACAAGATTTTGGGTTCCTTAGCCTTCCTCTCTTTTCACTCTATACTATATCATTTAATTATCTCATTAGCTCCAGTGGATTCAAGTTGTCATTTCTATACAGATGATTCCCAAATATCCAGCTCAAGTTTCTCTCCCAAGCTACAGTCATGGATTGCCAACTATCTATTGGACACTTTGAACTGGATATACGATAGCCATCTCAAACTCAACATACTCAAAATAGAATTCATTACCTTTTCTCTGAAACCCTTCTTTCTTTCCAACTTTCTTATTACTATGGCACCACCATCATCCAAAGGCTCTTAACCTTCGCGTCATCATTCTTGATTTCTCACTCTCATTCACCTAACATTGTCAAATCTGTTGCCAAGTCATGTAGATCATAACTTCACAGTATTTCATACAGATATCCTTCTCTTCACTCACACAAGCTCAGGCCCTCGTCTCTTCCTGCCTAGCCGCCTATTACAATCATCTTCTAATTGGTCTCCCTGCTTCAATCTCTCTCCTCCACTCCATCCTTTACTCAACTTTACCATATCACTCTCTGCTCAGTGAAGTCCAGCGATTTTCAATTAGCTTTACGCTCAAATATAAATTTTTTTTTTGTGGTATTTAAAGTTCTTCATAACCTGGCAAATTTCTACCTTTCCGGTCTTCTTACACTTTACCCTCCTTCCCATATTCTATTATCTATTCACATTTGCCTACTTTCAGTTCCTTAAACATGACACTCCTTCCTCTGGTCTCCACTGGCTGTTTCGCATGTCTGGTATGCTCTGTCTCTTCACCTTCACTTCTTCATTTTCTTGGCTTCCTCCAAGGTTCATCTCAAGTCCCACCTTCTACAGGAGGCCTTTCCTGGTGCCTCCCAGTTGTGAGTGCCTTCCCCTCTCAGATTACCTTCTATTTACTGTTGAAAGGAAAATTCTTAGGGCTTTCACCCTGTTTAAGGACAGAAAACTCAGGACAAAGAGAATCAAAAGGAGTTTATTGTAAGTACTTCAAGGTAGGAACAGGCTGGTCACTGGAGATCAAAGTGGGGCCAGCTTTTATTGACAACTTGCATGAGATAAAGAATTCTGATAGGTCAACCATAAACAAAAGAGGTTGGGCCCTGGCATCTCAGTTCCTCCCTAAGGTAGAAGTACATGACAATTTCCATGTACAAACAGGTAAGGGGTGACTTTACTATGTGATAAATATTAGGGAACTGGGTGATGCCTTTCCCCAACACCAACTGACAAGCAGGTCTGGGAACAATGGGTCACTGAGTCAGCATGAATTTCAATATTACTTTGTATATATCTTGTATGTACCTAGTTATTTACAGGTTATCTTTCCCATTAGAATATGTACTTTGATGCGAGGGACTGTTTTTGCCCTTATTTTGTATCTTTAGCACTTAGTACAGTGCCTGGCATGCAGTAAGCACTTAATTAATTAATGTTTGTTGACTGACCATCTTGTGTCTTTTCCATATACAAACTGAATCTTGAGAAAAAAATGTTAATATACACATTTTGCAAATTACAAATACTTTACTTGTAAAATTTCCAACATATCCCTGTATACTGTCCTGCTAGCAGAGAAGCCATTCCACCTACTCTGTTCTTATATCTTTCTGCCTGTCTCTAATCCTAGTCTACCTCCTTCCCCACCTTTGGAGAGTAACTAAACTGTACTGGACCAATGGTGCCACCTGGTGGTGGGTGAAAGGAATCATTTTACCCAATGAATGAATCCTAGGATGCTTCTTGGGGGTGGGGAAGGGGAGGGAAAGGAAGGGGAGAAGGGGATCACGCATATACTTCATGGTCCATACCTTTTCCTGTCTTTCACCAATCATAACTCAGTCAGTTGCCTGAGACTGTATTTCATTTTCATATACATAAATTATTCTCCCTAACTCTTCCTTCTCGTTTTTCTTCTAATTCACATCCACCTACCTCAGGAAAAATCTATGCTCTTCTCTTTGGTTTTGTGTTCTGTTTGTTTTTTTCCAGTTCCTCTCTGAGACAATAAAAATGCCACCAATCATGATGAAATGGAACAGCCACTGGACTGCAAATCAAGAGAGGTAGGCTCTAGCCTTAATCTTGGCATTGACTGTGTGCAAGGCATTTAGAGAACATATTTAGACCTGCTTCTTGTAAGCATAAATAGTTTCAGATAAACAAAACTGTGGGTGTGGTGGAAAGAGTGCTGGATTTGGAGTGCAAAGACTTGGATTGAATTTCCAGCTTTCTCACTTACTAGCTTAACATTTCCAACCTTGGGTGAGGCCCTTAACATCACTAAGTCTCAGTTTTTTTCATCTATAAATTGGAGATAATAATGTTTGCTCTACCTGCCTCACAGAGCTGTTGTGGGGAAAGCACTTTCTAAGCGGTAAAGCACTACCTAAATGTGGATTAAATTAAAATAATTTCTTATTCAGTTTTACTATTTTAGTTATCAATATTACAATCATATTGCTTATAATTTTTCATCACAAATTTTCAGTATTTCAGCAACATCACGGTTTACATAAAGCTTTGTGCCCTAGCTTGGGAATCTAGCTACCATTGAAAACTTTATTTCTAAGATAGGAATCAATCAACTGACAAGTATATGCATAACTAACATCTGCTGAATGGGTGAATAAAAGAATTAAAATAGATGTGGGCTTCAATTCAATTCAATAAAGATTTATTAAGAGCCTACTGTCTGCCAGCCACTGTGTCAAGTGCTGGGGATGAAAAAGAAGAAGAAAGACAATCCCTACCCTAAAGGAGCTTACAGTCTAAAGGGGGAAGACAAAACACAAAAGGAAGCTGGAAAAGGAAAGGGATTGTGGAGAGACACCTTGGGGTTCCCAGTGAGGGCATCTTGTTCTGTGGAGTTGAAACCAGGCAGAGCTTCACATAGATAGCGGAATGAGTTAGGAGTTCAATTTCTAATCCTCTATAAAGGAAAGCTTTGGGAGCAGTTTAGTATTCTACCCTCCAGTCCTCTCTACTCAGAGATCCTCATAAAGAGGAAGTGTATGAATACCATATTCTACGGTATACTAATCATTAAGTGGGAATGAAATCAGAAAATATAAACCATCGAGACAGGAGTCTCTGAGATTTATAGCCTCCATTTATTAATTGCCCTTTGTCAGGTTACTTACAGACTAAGTGCCATTGTAGCTATGATTGAAAAAAAATTATAAAATCAATTATATACATGTATATGTAAACACACACACGCACACACACATCCCTATCAAAGGCTACAATTTCTAAAACAGCTACATCCTTAGAGAGAAAGAAGAGACCTAAGTGGGAAGCTTCAAACAGCAGAGAGCTGAGTCTGCAGGTATTCATCTCATCATTGGTTGATTTCCCCCTAGTGCCTACTTGCTCCAAATTCCTGTGCTGCTAGCCTTTGCAAACAAGACAAGTAAGTGGTTTTGCAACCGCATCTGAAAGAATACCCACATAGCATAACCCCCCGGACATCTTCTCCAGCCAAAAAAATAATGCACCAAGTTGGCAAAAAGAACTTACATGGAAGGAAAAGAACCCAGAAACCTCAAGCTGACCATGACTGCATCAGTTTGTATTAAATGTTTCTCAGTGACCACTTTAAGCTTGAGCCCTGCTTTGCAGGCACTGCCTCCAGTTACCCAAAGCAGGTAATTGGTGAGTCTAAGGAACACCCACCAGACAAAATCAAGGGGTATAGTCAGAAGCTGCTGGGGGCAGAAAGTTTAAGGGCTAGTGCCCACCACTGGGCTTGAAGAAAAGAAGACTGCCACGAGGAAATAAGAGTTCCCTATTCTGCTACAAATTCAGTCTGACGGCACTGGCAGGGTAGAATATCTTAGTTTGTTCTTTCCATCTGTCTTAATAGTTTGTGGATGGCATATCATTGTGAGGAGGAACTGAATCTCCAGTCTCTTCTACAGGCTCCCATAAAACTATGAGATTCATCAATTCTGGTCCTTCATCTGAAATCTAGGTCACAGATCCAAAGTTCAAAGAGTCCTGAGAGGATATCTTGTCCTTTTACAAGGACTTTTTGCAATTGAGGCCTAAGGAAATTAAGTAATTTACCCAAGGTAACAAAATAAATAGTAGGTGTCAGAGGTCCTCTGTTTTCAGAAGCACTGCTTTTTCCACTGTATCATGCTGCCTCCCTAATGATTTGTGCCAGAAAACTGTAACTATAACACTTTTTTGTGTGTGGTTTTTTTTGGGCAGGGCAATTGGGCTAAGTGACTTACCCAAGGTCACATAGCTAGTACATGTGTCAAGTGTTTGAGGCTAGATTTGAACTCAGGTCCTCCTGACTCCAAGGCCAGTATTCTACTCACTGTGCCACCTAGCTGCCCCAACTATATCACTTTTTAAAAGTCCTAGGCTACAGAAGGAACAGAAGGCAATTTGGAGCAACAGTCAACACAGAAGCAATTGTGGGATGGTAGGTACACTTATGCATTGTTGTTAGAACTGTGAGCTGGTACAACCATTTTGGAATTATGCAAATAAAATGAATAAAATGTCCATACTCTTTGACCCGGAGATACTATTACTGGGCTTATATCCCAAGAAAGCCATTGATAAGAAGGAAGTCCCCACATACACCAAAATATTTATAGTAGCACTTTTTGTGATAGCAAAGAATTGGAAACAAATACGACTCAAAAGAAGAGGTTTACGGATGTTGCACATTTCCCATATTTTCAGACTTTTAAAAGATATTGATAGGTTATACTGGTTCTTTTCCTCTTTTTTTTTCTTGAAAATACTATTGTTATATGGGGTGGCTCTGGGAAAAACTATGATGATGCAAAAAACAAAAGACATCAATAAAAATTTATTTTAAGCAAAAGGTGATTTGGGGCAAGGGATCAGATAACACAATCTAGAAGAATGATTACCCATCCCAATTACAATGATGTGTTCTTGGGACAGCAGCAAATTAGTCATAAGGCCTATTATTATGTAGTACCAAAGTTCTGGGGAAACATCTAGCAGCCACCGGAGTCTCCATGGTCTTCATTAGGGACACTAGTCATATTCATGTGAGATTGTTTGAGAGCAGTCCAGATTCCAGTACCGTTGCGGGACGACATTCTTGGCCCAAGTGTTGTTTCCTGCAATACACTATTCAATTCTCAGCCTCCCAGGTGTATCTATTGTTTTTCTGTACAGTGTACTGCTAAATGCAGACCTGTGTCCACAGAGAATTGTAATCATGTAAAACTGAAATTAAATGACTAGGTGCAATAAGTATGTGTTTAAATGTTGCCATTTTGCTATAGATTTTTCATGTTGAAATACTGCATATGGATTTAGTTTTATAATATAGGTTAAACTTAATAAGATCATAGGTTAAGGCTGGAATAGACCTTAATTCATTTTAGAGATGAGGAAACTGAGAGGTGTTCAATGACTTGTTCAAAGTAACACAGGCAGCAGCACCATGGTGAGATAAATTATGTGGATTGTCCCTACTCTGTAGGTATACTTATATTTTAACATGGAGTTTATGAAACCTAGGTAAGCTAATGCTGTTCTACACTGACTGCCAGTATAATGCTTCCAACTATAGAGAATATGGAAAACATGGTTCGTTTCCTTATATTGTTACACTTGTTGGCAAACTCCAAGGTAACACTCAAGTATCTAAAATACACAAACGGATTTATGATCTCATAGGTTTGGGAGTTCCCTCCAATGATCTTATCAATTGGATATTCCTATCCATGGCTGTTCATCCTGTGTAACTTTTGTCCATGTCCTCTGAAAAGTGTGCCATGGGGATATATACAACATGCTGGAAGCCTTCTTTACTTTTCCCCCTACATTGAGAAGGCACCAGTGAAACACTCTGGCTGTCACCTCTCATCCCTTGCTCTTACCATAAGCTTAGCCCGATTCCTCTTCCTATCATAAAATTCTTTGCTGACACCCTTTACTCCTTTTGTTCTTTGATTTTTTCATTGGCTATCTGTTGTTGCATTCTCACACTTACCACGCACATCTCTGCCACCCTCTGTATGATAATTGTCTTTAAATCTTTATAAGTAGTGATGCTCTTCCTGTCGTATAGTAATACTGGTAAAATGTTAGTACTGAAGAGATGGACTTTTGCTTTCATGGGAAGCTTGGAATCAGAAAAAGCACTTTGCAACTTCCCAAAGGCAATCTAGCCCAATTTCATTATCCTATTTGACCCTGGGTCCAGCTCATTGTCCATCTGTACTGTTTATCCCAAAGGTACAAACTATTGAATAAACTCTATAGGTGTTTATCCAAATGTATGGTAATACAAACAGTAAAATATTATCCCCAATTAAATGACTAATTCATGTAATGAGCAAAGCTTAGTACATTTCAAAACAATGGAGTGGGGAAGGGATAGAGAATAAGCATTTATTAAGCACTTTACAAATATTGACTCATTTGATAGATAATATGCTTGTCTTATTTATGGAGGGTATGTATTCTCTACATACACATGAAATATACATGACAATTCCTAAAAGATGGTCCTAAAGTCTAAGAGAGCTAGCTATTAACAAATGATAAAGCAATTTCCATGAAAACTCACATTATAGGCTATAATTTTAATCAAAATTTTGCCACAGATCAATTAAAATATATCCCTATTGTTGTTCAGTTGTTTCAGTAGTGTCTGACTCTTTATGACCCCATTTTTGGGGTTTTCTTGGCAAAGAGAATGGTAGGGTTTGCCATTTCCTTCTCCAGCTCATTTTACAGACAAGGAAATTGAGGCAGACAATGTTAATTGACTTGCCCAGCGTTACACAACTAGTAAGTGTCTGAGACCAGATCGGAACTCAGAAATATTAGTGTTCCTGACTTCAGGCCCAGCACTCTATCTACTGTACCACCCAGTTGCCCTTCAAAATATATCCCTATGAGACAGTAAAATGAAAAAGCAGATGAATTCAAAGAGTTCCTGAAAAAGATGATTCAAGAAGTCAAATCAAAAAAAGAAACAATAGAAATGGAGTTAGAGAAATGAATAAAGAATTCAGAATGACAAGATAATGGTAGTTCAGGAAAAGAATCCTACTTCACATTGTAGAATCTTTTGTATTTCCTACCCCCAACAAAGCAAAAGCCTGATTTATTTTTTAATGAGATTTAAAAGAAGATTAGGTTTTATTAAAGGTTGTAACAGGAGTGGGTAAGGTTCAGAATATTCTGATTTTGTAGAGCTTAAGATGCACATTGATCTCTTCCTCCTCACACTTATCCTTTCAGGACTACTGTTAATTAACATCCTGTCCTGATAAGCCTTGCACCTGTAGGGACCTGAACTTCAGAATTTAGCATTCAATACAGAACTCTCTATTACATCAGGCAGTGAGACCAGTGAGCTTAAAATGTAAGAAGGGCACATTTAGATTCTGAAAATGAGAGACTGGCAGATAGAATGAGCTAAAGTAAATAAGAGAAGTTCTTTTACGTGGAAACTGGCACCAAAAATGGCCATCAAAAAAATAGGAAAATGAGTGACTTCCAGTCAAGATGGCAAAGTGAGAGATTGAAAGGGAGCCAACCTCTTTAATTTCCCCACAATACAGACACATCAAAAGGATTAGAAAAGGCTAAAAACACTCACAAGATACTAAAAATATGCCCCCAAATAAAAAGAACAAAGGGGATAAGAGCATCTGTACAATAAAAATCCTAGAGAAATGTACAAGAAACAATGAAGATAGAAAAAGAAATTATATAAGATACCAAGAGAGATGTCTTCAAATAGTTAAATGATCCATTTACAGAATTCAAAAGAGAAGTATAATTGGTAAAAAAAAAACCTCAAGAGCTAATAGAATAGCTTTTAGAAATTGAAATGTTATGGGAGGAACTACAGTTAGAATGCTAAAAAATACTGGAAGGAAATAAGAAAAAATGAACAATAGGGGAAAAAAACAGAAGGAATCCAAAACTGACTTAATATAGTAGAAATAAAAAATTGTTGATAACATAGGTGAAGTGAAAAAATAAGCCCAGAAATAACTCAACTACTGTGAAAAGTGGAAAATATGCAAATCTAATTGGCACAGCTAAAAAAGTCAAGTGCAGCAACCTCAGCATTCCTGACATCCTAGAAAATTTGGAAAAAAGAAAAAAATCTCGAGTATTATACTTTGGGAAGTTCCTCAAGAAAATTTGCCAGAAATATCAAAAACATGTCATAATATATAAGCAGAATGAATCCACAGGATTCTGATATCAAAACATTTCCATAAATAACAACACTACAATTACAAAGACAAAATCCTGCAAGCTGAAAGAAAGCAGAAATCACATAGCAGACTTACATGACACATACAACATTCAGATGAATGAGCCATGAAGCTAGAATTATCTTTCCAGGCAAACAATTATGCCCCATGATGGCAAGATATGGACATAGACTAGGCACTTGGACTTTAAAATATTTTCACATACATTCTGTTTTAAAATTAATTTACAAATGAAAAAAAATCTTTTTTTTTGTTTCTATATTACTTTTATTTCTAAATGTCTACCTCTCTCCTCTACCCAGGTATACTATCCTTTGTATGAAAGAAGAAAAGAAAGAAAAAAAGCAGTTCAGTACAATTAATCAAAACATCAACCCAGTCTGACAGTACAGGGTGTTCCTAAAGTCTGGACACACAGGCAAAAATACATATTTTCAAGAAATGAAATGAATGAAATTTTCAACAACATTTTGTTTAATTGGAATATTAACAAATAACATCTTCAACATGATTTCCATCATTTGTGACACAAAGGTTAATGCACTTTGCAAGATTCATGTGAACTCGATACAGTAACTCCACATTGCTGTCAATTTTAGCACATTCACTCTTTATGTGTTCAATCAAGTGTGTTGCATCTGTGATTTTCACTGAGTACACCTTCTCCTTTAGCATACTCCAGAAAAGGAAGTCAAGGGGGCTAAGTTCTGTTAATATTCCAATTAAATAAAATGTTGTTGAAAATTTCATTCATTTCATTTTTGCCCATGTGTCCAGACTTTAGGGACACCCTGTACATTCAGTATGATATACTGATAGTCCTCACTCCTGCAAAAAAGGGTAAGAGATACATTTCCTCATCTCTTCTTTAGGGCAAAGCTTGTTCATTATAATTACATGGAATTCATTTTCTTTCTGTTGTTGTTGTTCTTGTCATTTACATTGTAGTAGTTACAGTATGTACTGTTCTCCTGGTTCTCCTTATTCTGCTCTGCATCAGCTCATCACTCTTCCTATGGAGAGTTGGATGTGATTGAAATGACTCAGCAACAACAAATGTTACTCTGAATCCTCCATATTGGTTCTTGTGGCACAGCAATAATACCACAATTTGTTTACCATTCCCCAGTTGCCGGACATCTACTTTGTTCCTAGGGTTTTGCTAGGGTAAAAAGTGCTGTGAGATACATACATTTTAAATGAGCTATTAAAAAAACAACTAAGCTTTCAGGCAAAGCCATAAAACACTTAAAACAATTTCAAACAGAGATAAACCAGTTGCTAATTAAAAATGAGAACCTTCAGAGTAGTATATTGGCTAAACCATTAAATTTTTCAGAAGGTTGTTCGAAAAAAATAGAGTAGAAGAGAGGAAGGATCAGAGGTAATCCCAAATTAAAGCTCTATCTTCGTTAATTTAGAAATCTAGATTTAAAGATAGCTAGATGGTGCAGTGGAGAGAGTGCCAGGCCTAGAGTCAGGAAGACTCTTCTTCCTGAGTTCCAATCTGGCCTAGTTCCAATCTAGCTGTGTAACCCTAGGCAAGTCCCTTAACCCTGTTTGTTTCCATTTCCTCATCTGTAAAATGAGCTGGAGAAGGAAATGCCAAGTCATTCTAGTGTCTTTGCCGAGAAGATCCCAGAAATGGGGTTACAAAGAGTCAGACATGACTGAAACGACTGAACAACAACAAGATTTAAGGAACCCTAAATAGTTACCAGAATAAGAAAAGAATTTTGAGTGTTCAGGTTACGTTTGGATTAGATGAGTACAAATTGTATCATCTTTTAATAGAGTAAATAATCATTTTATAAAAAATAAAACAAAAGCCAAATTTAGCAAGTATAACACTCACTGTAAATCAACAAAACTCACTAAAAAAAGGGGGCTACGAATGTATTAAAAAGTGGAAATGGAATTTTTTTATGTTAGAGCAATAAGAATCCAGAAAAGCCAGCTATGTCAAAAGTCCCTCAAAGAATTTTAAAACATTGCTGAACGCTTTCCCTTCCAACCCTCCCTTTCAAAAAAAGAAAGATCACCAGAAAAGAGGGAGCTACTGTTATTACTGTAATCATAATAAGCTGCTGCTTATGACACCATGGTATATATTGCTATCCTGAAGCCAGCACTGACCCTGATACTTCTAGTTATAGTATGTTACCACCCCCTCCCAACCGACTCCAACTAGCGTCCTCTACCTACTCATTTGGATTGAGAAGCTACGAGCTGCTTAGGCTTTCTCTTACTCTATTTCCCATCTCATGTGCTGATTAGTCCTGAAGTAACCTTGAGGGTAGTTGTTACCCACGTGCAGGCTCTAGACACTCAGAAAAGAATCTCAACCCTACTTCCCAATTAGAGCCCAGAGTGCCATTCTACCTAACTGACCCAAACACCCTGATCCTGTCCTCCTTGAACCCCATGCCTCACCAAACCCCAGGGAATTCTCAGGCTGCCTTGCCTTATCCCAGCTCATGCCAAGGCAATGGAGAGTCTTCCCGCCATTCTTCCTTCAATCCCATGAAAAGTGATGCCCAAGGTTAAAGGGAGCAGGCATTCTCCCTCCTCAGCCCTAGCCTTATCCTCTTCTGCCTTTGCTAAAAGCTAAGACTGGTAAGGAAGGAGACAGAAGTTCTGGCTCTTCTGCTATACCACTATCTTCCCCTGCCTTGTCTGAAAGCAGCAAGATTTCCTGTTCCCACCCTACCCCCAAAGTGGAGAGGATTCCATGAACCCGAAAGCTGAGGAAGTTCTCTGTTCCTCACAAAAAGTAAGAGGGTCCCTTGCTTTTCCCCCGCTCACCACCAAAGAGAACACAGGGAATACCCTCTATCACTCCAATCCCTAAATCTGGTCAAAGCCTCCAGCCTGGCAAACTACACCACAGAAGTGCTAAGGCTCACACACATATTACCTTAGCTAGACTTACCCCTTCTTCCGCTACTGTCCTTGAATAAAGAAATAAGTAGTAAGTTTTTAAAGACAAGAAAGAAATTCAGTGACACAAGAGATCTAAAAGATAAAATCTCTTCAAAAACACAAGTTAAAGCATCCACGTAAAGAACAGAAGAAATTCCAAATGATAAGTTAAGTTGGATAATAAACAAAGAAATTCAGTTAAAAAAAAGGTCAAAAAGAGTTAAAAGAACAATGAGAGAATTCAATAGGCAACAAAAATGAAAAACAAGCCCAGGATATTTAAAGAACTGAAAATTTAACTAGGCAGGACAAAGTAACAGATTATGAAGACAAAGCAGGAATTATAAATAATTTAATTAGGATCCCAAAAGACACCAAAAGGGAAAAATGCTTGACATAATTAGAAAAAACTTTCCAGAGTGGTCAAGATCAAGCAACATATTGTTTAAATAGGGAGAACATATAAGGCCCCAGAGCATGGAAAAATCCTAATGACAATAAACAGCCACAGAATTGTTAAATTATAGAATTTCAGAGACAAAGGAAAAATTCCCTGGGCATCTAGAAATGAAAAACAAATATGTTAGAAAAAATACTAATTAGAATTACTCCAGGCTTTCAACCACAACACAGAGAAGCCAGCAAGGCTGGACAAAAAAGGGCAAAAGTCTTTAAAATTAGAGCTGGAACCCACAATCATAAAGCCCACAAACATGACCATATTGTTTGTAGACTAAGAATGTACTTCACAAACAAGACCTGGAAGAATGTACCAACAAAAATCCATGATGAAAAACTCAAAAAGCAAGGGAGGAATGACAAACTGGCTAAATGACAGGTGTAACAACTATGATAATATTAAATATCAATAGTCGTAAAGCAAGTTTAATTGATTACATTAAGATTTAAAGTTACATTTATAAAAAGTTATTTAAAAAAAAGCAAAAATATGTTGCTTGGAAGAAAGACATTTAAACCAGAGAACGTTAAAAGAGATAAATAAGGATGGTATAACTATATTAAAAAGTTCTGTTTAAAATGAGACCACATAAATTTTAAATAAGTACTTCTCCCTGAAACACTCAGTCCTTTAACGTACTCACCTTCCACGATTACTCCTCCACCCCACCTCAGCTATACACAAAGACGGTCATACCCTCAATCCTGCCATCACTCATAAATGTACAATCTCCATGTTCAAGAATTAGAAAATCCCCTTATCTCACCATAATCTATTGGCTTTTTACTTCTTCCTCTGCCTTCCTTTACATAACCCTATTCTTCATCTACACGATAATCTCCGTCCTTTGATCACTCAATTCTCTCCCAGGACATCTTCCCTGCACTAGCCACTCTCTCCTCTTCCCACCCTGACTCCTCGGTGAACCAATTCAACTCTACACTGTCCTCCTCTCTTGAATCCCTACCCTCTTAAATCACTGATTATGCCCAGCCAATCTTCAGCCTTGGATCACTCCCATCATTCATCACCTTTGCTCTGAACTCACATGCTGCTGAACCAAGGTGGAGAAAATCACACAACCTTTCTGCCTGGGTCCACTACAAATTTATGTTACATGACTTCAACTGGGCCCTAACTACTGCTATCCTACTATACCTCTCTTATCAACTCATTATTCTGCTCTCCACATTGGCTCTTTCAAACCTTTTCATTCCTCTTCAAACCTCCTATGGTTCCCCTTCCTCCCACTCTCTCACCTGAGAACCTTATCTCATATTTTACAGAAAGAATTGAGGCCATTTGCCATGAATTCCCTTTACTCCCTCCCCTCTTCCTCATGTCCTATCATCCATGTGCCTTCTGCCACTCTCTCTTCCTTCACTCCTGTCTCACATGATGAAGTGATTTGGGGGTTTTTTTTTGGTTGATTAGTTGTATCCGACTTTTTGTGACCCCATTTGAGGTTTTCTTGGCAGAGATACTGGGATGGTTTGCCATTTTCTTCTGCAGATCATTTTGCAGATGAGGAAACTGAGGCAAACAGGGTTAAGTGACTTGCCCAGGGTCACACTAAGTATCTGAGGTCAAATTTGAACTCAAGTCCTCCTGGGTCCAGAGGCAGCACTCGTACCAATAAGGCAAGTAAACACAGCATCAATGATACTTGTGAATATACCCAGCACTCTATCCACCACACTACCTAGGTGCTCTATAAGTGGCCTTACTCCTTACCAAAGCTAACCCCTCTACTTACTCAAGCAATCTCATTCTTCTGTCATCCCTACTCTTTCATTTTTTTTCAGTCTTTCCCTCTTTACTGGCTCATTGCCTACTGCCTACAAACATGTCCATGTCTCCTCTATCCTGAAAAAAAATACCCCTCATTTAAGCCTTCCATCCCTGCTAACTATCATTCTATATTTCTTCTACCCTTTGTAGTTAAAACTCCTTGAAAAGGCCATCTACAATAGGTGCCTCCACTTTCTCTCCACTCACTCTCTTCTTAACCCCTTATAATCTGGCTTTCAACCTTATCATTCCACCAAAACTGCTCTCTCCAAAGTTACTAATGATAGATATCTGGTTGCCAAATCCAGTGGCCTTTTCTCAGCCTTTATCCTCCTTGATCTCTCTGCAGTCTTTACCAGCGCTAATGACTCTCTCTTCCTTGATATTCTTTTTTCTCTAAGTTTTAAGGACACTACTCTTGCCTTGTTCTTCTCCTCCTTATGTGACTGCTCTTTCTCTGTCTCCTTTGCGGGATCCTTTTCCAGAACATACCCTCTAACTGTGGGTGTCTTTCAGGGTTCTGTCCTGGGCCCTCTTCTCCCTCTATACTACTTGGTGATCTCATCAGCTACCATGGATTTAATTGCCACCTCTATGCTGATGATTCTCAAAGCTAATTTTCTTGCCTCAATTTCTCTGCTGACCTCCAATCTTTCATCTCCAACTCCCTTTCAGATATCTCAAACTGTATGTCCACTAGACATTTTAAACTCAGTATGTCCAAAATAGAACTCATTATCTTTCCTGCTGAACTCTCCACTGCTCCTACATTTCCTGATACAGAGGGCAACACTATTTTCCCAGTCCCCCAGATTCATAACTCAGGAGTCATCCTGGATTCCTTACTATCATTCCCCTCCCCACCAAGCTGTTGCCAATGCCGGCCAATTTCACCTTTGCAATATCTCTCAAATACAGGCAGGCCCTCGTCACCTCACAGCTAGCCTGCCGGGGAGTCTTACTGCCTCAAGTCTTGTCCCATTCCAATCCATCCTTCATCAAGTCACGGAAGTGATTTTCCTAAAGCAAAGGTCCAACCATGTTACCCTTTCTACTCAATAAACTCCAGAGGCTTCCTATTGCCTCCAAGAGCACATACAAAACACTCTGTTTGGCATTCAAAGCCCTTCACAATCTACTTTTCCCTCCTACCTTTCCAGTCTTGTTATACCTTACTGCCCAACAGATACTTTTTGATCCGATGACATTGGCCTTCTGGTTGTTCCCCAAATAAGACTCTCCATCTCTTTGCCCAGGTTTTTTCTCTGCCTGTTTCTCATGCCTGGAATGCTCTCTTTCCTCAACTCTGACTACTGATCTTCACGGTTTCCTTTAAGTCTCACCTTCTACAGGAGGGCTCCCCTAAGCCCTTTTAATTCCAGTGCCTTCCCTCTTTTAATTATTTCCTATTTATCCTACATATAGCTCATTTTGCATATATATATGTTTGTACATTGTCTCTTCCATTAGACTGTAAGCTCCTTGAGAGCCGGGACTGTCTTTTGCCCCCCTTTGTAAGCCCAGCTCAACACAGTGCCTGGTACATAGTAAGCACTTAATAAAGGTTTGTTTATTGACTAATTGATGTAAATATGATTCTATAGTAAAATTTATAAAGGAAAAGCTTCCAGCGCTTAAAAGAAGGAACAGATTAAAAAAAATAACTGGAGCTGTTAATAATCCATTCTCAGAATATAAATCTAAGAAAAAGTTAAATAGGCATATAAGATAAATTATAAAGAATAAATCACAGGGAGCAATCCAGTAAGAAAATTCAATTAGCTAAACATTTATTAAGTGTCTATTATGTTCAAGTTACCATGCTAGGCACTGGAGACAAAAAGTTACTTTTAAATTTTTTTAAAAGTTTTTTTGGGGGGGAATCTTTTTTTTTGAGGGGGGAAGGCAGGGAAATCAAGGTTAAGTGACTTGCCCAAGGTCACACAGCTAGAAAGTGTGTCAAGTGTCTGAGGCTGGATTTGAACTCAGGTCCCCCTGACTCCAGGGCCGGTGCTCTATTCACTGCACCACTTAACTGCCCCTAAAGTTGTTTTTTAATATTTAATTATACAGAAACATAACAGTCCCTAATCTTAAGAAGCTTACATGTAGGTGGGAGTGAGGATGTATACAGATAACCAAAAGCAAAGAAGATACCAAGTCGTATGAAGCAAGTTCAAAATGGAGGGCACATTAATAACCAGGCAAGTCATGAAGAGTTTCATGCAGAAGGTTGTGCCTAAGTTGTGCCCTGAAGGAAGGAATTTTGAGAATGGGACAAGGATGGAAAGAATTTGAGACATGGGGTGCCACCTGTGGAAAGGCACGAAGGGGAGAGATGGAATGTGCAAAAAGAACCACTAGCAAAGAAGTCGGACTGGAACAGAGATTGTGTAAGGGAGAGAAATAGGAAATAATCTTAGAGAAGTAGGTGGTAGCCAGATTGTGGAAGGCTTTAAACTGAGAATTATGTGTTTTATTCTAAAGGCAATTGGGAGCTACTGGAAAATAGGGCAGTCATCTGGTCAGATCTTTGCTTTAGGAATATCAGTGAGACACATTATGGAAGATCGATTGGAGAAGGAGAGACTGAAGGAAGGGAAACCAATTAGGAGGCTGATTATTTTGCAACAGTCAAATTGAGACATAATAAAGGCCTTAACTAGCATAGACACTCTGAGTTAATCAGTTAACAGACATGTATTAAGCTGTTACTAAGTATGAGGTTCTGTGCTAAGTACTGGGGATGCAAAGAAAGGCAAAAACATGTTCCTTGCCCTTAAGGACCGCATATTCTGGAGAAAGACAGCAAGCGAACAACAATACATAGAAATGACAAGATAGATAGTATAGATGGGAGGTAATCTCGGAGGAAAGATACTATCAATGGTGGGGATGGGAATGAGACCTCCTGGAAAGGCCTCCTGGAGAAGTTGGGATTTGACGTGAGTCTTGAAGGAAACCAGGGCATCCAGTATATGGAATAGAAGGGGGAGAGCATTCCAGGTAAGGGGGACAGTCCTTAAGTTGGCAGAGATTTGGGAGATGGGGAGTTACGTGCAAGGGACGAGAAGAAGGCAGGTGTTGCTGGATTATAAAGTACATAGAGGGGAGTAAAGTACTAGAAAATTGGAAAGGTAGGAAAAGGTCGGGTTGTAAAGGGATTCAAGGGACCAATAGAATATCTTATATTTAAACTTGTTGGTAAAAGAGCAACTAAAGTTCATGAAGGGGCAGAGGGTGATATGGTCCGACCTTCAGTTTAGGAAAATCACTTTGGCAACTGAGTTGAGAATGAATAGGAGTAGGGAAAGCTTTGAGGCAGGTTTGAGATTGTGATTCTGGGTGACTAGAAGATGATGGAGTCTTCGATAATAATAGGGAAGTTGGGAAGACAGGAAGTTTTGGGGGAAAAGATAATGAGTTCAGTTTTAGACACAGTGAGTTTGAGAAGCTACAAGATATCCAGTTCAAGATGACTAAGAGTTGGTATTATGAGAAAAGAGCTCAGGAGAAGGGTCAGGTCTACATATGGGAATCATCTATGGAGAAATGATAATTGAACCTATGGAGGCTGATAATATCAATAAATGAAATAGTATAGAGGGAGAAGTACAAAATCATGGAGGACACCCATGGTTAATGGACATGCCCAGGATAAATAAGCATAAAGGACCCTGAGGAATAGCAGTCAGGCAAATAAAATGAAAGCCAGGAAACAGCAGCATCACAAAAACTTAGAGAGGAAAGAATATGCAGGAGAAGGTAGCAATAAAGTATCAAATGCTGCTATGAGGTCAAGAAGACTGAAAAAAAGGTCTTTAGATCTGGCGATTAAGAGATTATTTGTGACTTTGGAAAGAGTAGTTTCAGTTAGCAGGTGACAGTCATGAGAGATATGGAGGAAGACTCAACAAGACTTAGCAATAGATAGGAAATACATGGTGAAGGAGAGGGAAAAGTTAAAATGAGTCCAAGGTCATGAACTAGGATGAGGGGGTCCTCAACAGAAAAAAGAGAAAATGAATGAGGGTTGAATTTTGGGGAAAATAAATGAATTCCATTTGGACATGTTAATTTTGAGGTGCTCCTGGGACATCCATAAGAAGAGATTTCATATGCGATTATTAGTGCAGGACTGAACTTCAGGAAAAAAAATTAGGGCTAGATATATAGATTCGATAGTTATCTACATAGAAAGGAAAACCGAACCATGGGAGCTGAGGAGATTACAGGTAAGAGAGCAAAGGGGTCCAAGGAAAAGCTACGCTTGTTAAGTAGGAATAGAATGAGGGAGGCATAGCAAAGGATATAGAAGTAATTGTAAACAGGTAATGGGAGATTCAAGAGAAAGGAATTTCATGGAAGGCAAGAGAAGAGAGAGTTGTCTAGGAAGAGGAGCTGGTCAACGGTGACCAAAGCTGCAGAGATGTCAAAAAGAATGAAGACTGACAAAAAGTCCACTGAATCGAGCAATTAAGTGATCCTTGGCAACTAGAGAAAAATAGTTTCAGTTTAGTGGAGGGTATGAAGCCATATTGCAAGGGACTGACAATAGGTTTAGATGGTGAAAGATACGCTAGAAAATATAGATCAAGCTTAAGGAATAAGCTATAAACTTTTAGGTTATACAAAAACTTCACTCCTATATATTATTAATACTTTTATTAGGAAAAGATCAGGAAGAGTCAGACATTGTGAGCATCAAATAACATCACAAAAATGAAACTGATCATATTTTGATATGAAATGATATTACTGATGTGTGTTAACTCCTGAATCTAGGTACAAATCATAGTGAAAAGTATTTATTAAAATAACAATAAAAGAATACAAAATTAGTAGAGAGAATGAAAATGAGAAAAAGATATGATGTGCAAACTGTTGACACCAAAAATTTGAAATAGATGGAGAAGTGGATATCAACATTGAACAGAACAATTTCCAGAGGGAATTTAAGTGATTTAAATCATTTGTCATAATAAGGAGAACAAAAAACCTAGAAACCCTCTTAGCCAACAAATACAATCTCTCTGCCAAAGGAAGTGAAAAGGAAGGTTAAGGCAATACCAGTTTAGAGTATAAACTTGTTTGTAAAATTTTAGGAAGAAAGATGGTGAGAGTTTACGAGCAGTACCACTTCATAAAACAGTGAGAAGCAGTAGAGGGGAAAATGAGTTTATAGAAAGTTTGGCAAGAGATCCAACTAAGCAAAATCATCCCAAGGGTATGTAAGGATGAAACTGGAAAGATAATAAACATTAAAACTGGAAAAGATCTGTAAACTATTTTTACTAAGATAAGACATCAGAGCCACAATATTTGGATTCTAAGATCACATTTCCAGATGTGCCGCCTGAAGAAGTGGAAATGGCACTGAAGAAAACAAATATGGGACAAGCACTTAAACTAGACCTAGTACACACAAAGAACTGTGGTATAGATAATGCAGCTTGCAGGACATCAAGGGAGAGATTCTCAAGTTATCTGAAAGAGAATGTACCAAAGGGGTGAGTGGGGGGAATTATAGTTCTTATTATTACCAATAAAAATGACTATCAATAATTATTAACCAATATAGATGAATGAATGAAAAAGTATTAAGTGCTTACTATGTATCAAGCATTGTGTTAAGCACTAGAGATTAAAATACAAAAAGTCATATGCTTAGTTTTCTATCTGTAACCCTACTTTTGGCCTGTCCCCGAGCCTAAACCTATTCACAAACTCCTCCAAGTAGTTGGACATCTATATAAAAGTTGTTATAGGAATAGTCTACACCCTAATTGAAGATTTCCTTGGTGATAGCATAAGAAAGGAATAGGTATAGTTTTGCACAACAGGTCACATTTTTATAATTACATAATTGACTGAAGGGGACAGAGAATGCTAATTCTCCCTGTGTTTGTTATTAGTTGAATATAAAAAAAGCACTTATTTTGTGGTGTAAATCAAAGTACCTCCCATATGTATGTCAGAATCATACTACATTCCTTGAAGGTATAACAGATATAATTTTTATTGATTATTAACATCAAGGAAAATATAAAACAGGGAGGTGTATACTAGCCAAAGATTTCTACCACTGTCATGGAGTACATTCAGGGCAGAGACAAGAAAGAAGGATTCCCTACAGATGCTATGTCTTTCCAGATGTTCCTATTTGTTGATATTGTGTTGATTGTTATCAAACCCAGAAATACTGCAAACCCACCTAAATACGATTCAAAATCATTCAAAAAAGTTCACTTTATCTACTGGTACATATATCTTAGAAAGACCATGCGTGGACAATGAGGTAGTCCTGGAGGTGAACAGAAGAAAAACAATGGGCAACTTGATAGTTCTTAAAGACCACAAGCTTCTAACTAAAACAAAAGCTTTTTCACAACATTATTCTTCTAGGGATTTTGTATGAGGGTGAGTCACAAAATACTATTTCCCAAGAATTGTGATTGAGAATCACCCAAAGGGCAATAGAGAATCAGATATTGAGTCTAAGCAGGTTGGATTACATTATGAATGAGAAATTATGAAGAAGTGGGGGAAAAGATACCACTAAAAAAAGGCAACAAGAAAAAAAGGTCAGTCAACTACAGTCAATCACAGGCATTTATTAAGCACTTACTATGTGACAAGCACTGTGCTAGGCATAAGCATAAAACGTATGGACAATCTCCACTGACTTCTATATAAGATCAAGCTGATGCAAGAAAGACCTACTGAATTGGCTGGACTACCTCTGGAATATTTGTTGGAGTACATGGATGACAGTTGCACAGATGGGCAGGCATGGATGAATCGTAATTTACATTCTTGGAGGGAGTGGTCACATCACTGGGATCAAAGATGCATTAGACAGAGGTAGAATAGTTCTTTTTTTTCTTTTTCTTTCTGCTCATTAAGACACAAATGGTTCCGATTTTGGAGTTTTGGTTGGAAATTAAACCCATATATACTTTCATTATTAACTGGTGTTTATTATGAATTGTGCAATTATATTAATAATAATACAATTTTAAAAGAAATAAGAAAATTAATCTAAGAGAGCTAGTACAATTTACCAAAGAGATTTTAAAACTTTAATTATTGCCCAATATGACTCTTATAGGCCACAGAGAAAGAAAAAATAGTAAGAAGGAAAGAAGATTTTTAGATAGACTTTTTCCCTAGTCTCAGATCAGTCTAAGGCCATATCTTCACAGCTTTAATTATCTGAACGACATGTTGCCATTTTTGATTATTACATCATATTTACAGAATGCCATTTCTGCCCAGTTTTTGCTTATAACTCTGATTACCTTCTCATTCTGATGCTCACCCACACCAACTATGTGTAAGGATGGAGGCTAAGAAAAAATTCAACTCCCCACTATTTAATACAAGTGTCAAATGATTGCACATGTATAATCTATATCAGATTGTCAGCCATCTTGGGGAGGGGGAAGGGAAGGAGGAAGGGAGAAAAATTTGTAATTCAAAATCTTATAAAAAGTGAACATTGAAAATTGTCTTTACATGTAATTAGAAAAAGATAAAACACTATTTACATTTTAAAAAAATAGGTGTCAACACATCTCATTAAATTAATCAATCAAAGACTTTAGACTATGTGGAAAAAGTCCTTGATACACTGGTATGACATGGCATAGGAAGTATGTTTGAATTGTCTATGGAAACTTGGTCACATTCTGTGACTATAAAATCTATAAAATATCATTTCAGTTTGGGCCCAAGGAGATTTGAGCAAATGAAGAAAAAAGAGCATGTAAGCTAAATCTCTGAAAAGGAAGTGACTGAAGGGGGAGATACAGAGTCCTAGGCCCTGGTCTCAGTCTCCTCCCCCTCCCTTAGATTAAGGAAATACCTTGTGAACTTGAAAGGACTTCTCATCTTCCTATCACCATTCTTGAGGCATACCAGGATTGGATGATGGTAGCATTTGTAACAGAACTAAAGGTCAGAATGGATGCAGATTCAAGACTCTACAAAGGACCCAATAGAAAAGTTACCTAAGGGGATTATCTTGAAGACTTTAGCAAAAGGACTTTCAGGATATGTAAATTACTCCCTTGCTTCACATAGTCTCTAAATTTGAGCCTATTTTCCTTTGGATTCTATATACTTATCTCTTCCACATTGCTACTTTCTCCATTATGGTTTCGATACATCAATTGGCATAAGAAATTGAACGGGAATGTTTGTGGAGTTTTACAGAAGCTACAGATGACAAAAAAAGGTCAGCAGATGACAGAAAAAGTTTAGAAACTCAGAAATGCATAAAATATACATACAGTTTTATAAAATATCAACATATTTTATCTTTTAATACCATAATAATTCAGATTTCTCTGGTACGAAGAGAGGGCCAAACATTTTTATGCAGATTTTCTAAATTGCAGGAGCACTGTACCCTTAACCCCTGCAATGTAAAAGGGATAACTACACTCCAAATGTTTATGTGGACTATTTGTGCCCAACCTGTGATAGAGTCTTCCAAGCTTATATTGGTCTGCTCAGCTACACTCAGACACACTGTATTTGACTCCAACACAGTGATGTCATTTTGGTCCTCTTAGAGAACAAAGGACAACAACCAACCAACTAACTATACTCGTGAGAATGTGTCACAAACTTTGGAGGGGGTGGTACTCTGTATCATGTCTTCTTATTAGCAACTAGGTGGCACAATGGATAGAGCTCTGAGCCTGGAATCAGAACGACCTGAATTCAAATCTAGCCTCAGAAACTTATTAGATATGTGACTCTAAGTCACTTAACCTTAGTTTGCCTCAGTTTCCTCAACTGTAAAACAGGGATAATATCAGTACCTACACCTAATAGGGTTGTTGTGAGGATTAAATGAGAAAATATTTGTAAAGCGTTTAACACAATGCCTGGCACATGTTATGTTGTTCTGTCATTTTAATCATGTCTGACTCTTCGTCACTCCATGGGGATTAACTTGGCAGAGATACTGTAGGGGCTTGGCATCTCCTTCTCCAGCTCATTTTATAGATGAGGAAACTGAGGCAAACAGATTAAGTGACTTGCCCAGGGTCACACACCTAGTAAGTGTTTGAGGCTAGATTTGAACTCAGGAAGATGAGTCTTCCTGACTCCAGGCCAGGCACTCTGTCCACAATGCCAGCTAGCTGCCCCTGCATGGCACATAGATACTATATAAAAGATTTGATGATGATGATGATGATGCTTAGCAGAATGCCCAGGAAATTATATAAATGTCAATGAAGGACAGTAAAGCAAATGAGACATATGTATATGTAGGGCATGCTCTGAAGCTACTATCCAAACCCCTACTCACATTGACAGTGATAATGGTTGGTAGTGCAGCTGAAGAAAACACTACTTCCTCCACATGAAGTTTCAGGCTTTTGGTTTGGGTTCATAGCCACTGTATGGAAAGTCTATTGTTCTTTCCTAGTTTCATGACCCAGTCAGCTCAACAGCTTAACTCAGAAAGAACCATTTGGTTTCCCAGAAGCTCCTCACCAGTCCATATCTCTTTTGTTGCTCTTTTCTAGTTACTCCCATGTTTTGCCTTGTTTTTTGAAGCTGTTCTTCAGGGCATCTGTAAAATGTTTCTTTGGTTCTGCTTGTTCCCATCCACTCTGAAGGTATCAATCATCCTCTTAGTAGAATATAAGCATGTTGCAGACAGAGACTGATGTTTTTTCTCTGCCAGTCCAGTGTCTTGTACAGTACCTTACACATAGTAGATGTTTAATAAACATTTATTGAACAGAATCATTCGTTTGTTAAATACTTATATAGTGTTGGTGAACTTTGCAAGGTAGATGGCAGAACTGAAATCTGCTAATGCTTCCATGATTTTGAGAGGTATGATGAATAAGATGAGAAATGAAGTGTCGTGGAATTCAAAGAAGGAAATTATGGGCATACTTTTTTGTACATGACAATTAAAGAACAAATACAAGAGATATCATCAATATCTCTAAACTGTTTTGGTTGATATGAAAGTATTTAATTTACTATTTTTCCCCTTAAACAATGTCTTGTTCTACCTTCTTCTTGGGCAGTGCAAATTGCCCAAATGTTCTCACAATCAGAGAATAAAGAAGAGAGATGCGTGATATTATTTATGTCCTTAAGCAGATAAGAAAAATAAAGAATGTTGTAAAATGATTGGTCTAAAGCCCCTGAATTTCACCATTGCTTCTAAGACCCAAGTACTTTCTGGGGGCTAAGCATTGTTCAGAATCTGACAATTTGGATGGGTATCTCAACAAAGCCTTTCCATCGTACTATTATAATGGACAGATAACTTCAGATGGATAATTAATTATACCCAAAATTGCAAGGGAAGAAAAAGAGTAGGCTGGATCATATTTGAGAATCTGCATACTACTTTTAAATCACTTTCAGTTTCTCCCTAAAACAAAGGTCAGTCTTTTAAACATCAATACTCTACTGCTACAAGTGATGGAATACTGGAATACTCATACAAACTGAATTACTCTTTGACTTGAGAACAAAACTATACTTTCCCATTTCCATGCTTTTGCTCACACTGTTCCCTAAGCCTAAAATATACTCCTTTTCATTTTTAAAATTGCTATCTAGAGGGGCAGGGCCAAGATGGCTCTGTGAAAGGAAGGAACTACCAGAGCTCTCTCACAAATTCTGTCAGATAAATATAAAAAAGTGAATCTGAGCAGATTTGAGAAAGTTAGAAGCCACTAGTAGACTGAGAGGGGTAGGAGCACCTGGCACACGGATCGGCACCAGACCAAACCAACTGGGAACAGCAAACCCCAGGCAAATGCAAGGGCACCAGACCAAACCAACAGGGAACAGCAGAGGAATCCGGCCAGCCTACAGGTCTGGGAGAGCTCTGGGTGAGCGAAATGCCGGAGCAGGAACAGGCCCAGGGTGAAAGTATCTGCTATGGCCACGATCGAACCCCAGGCTTCTCAGCCCAGGACGATGGTCTGTCGGAGCGCAGAGCCTGCAGCTGTGGGAGCAGCTAGCCTGGAGGCCTTCAACCCACAGTCTAAAGGTTTGAAACTCACCTTCTTGGACTCCAGGTAGCCAGGACGTGCAGGTAAAATGGCTCATAGCCCTCCCTTGAGTAAACCCAGAAAATAAAGCCTCAGGAGAAACACAAGGGCCAGAAGGGGGGCTTCAGTAGCGAGAGAAGTGGAGGAGAAGGCCCTTCCTGTGGTGGTGGAAGGAGACTAGTACAGGAAGAGAGGTGTCCCAGAAGCCCTCACCTTAGCAGAACAAGAGAGTAACAGCCCCAGGGGGTGGAACTAACTAGCATCAACTCCAGGACCTCAGACTTGGCTTTGCACAGCCAGGGGAAGTGGCAGACACCAACACAGACACAAGCTGAGACCACCTCTGCTATTGAGCAGTCCTAGGGAAGAGGAGACTCCCAGCAAGCAGACCACCACTACCCCACACCTCACAAAACCAGAGGCCATAGCACATAAAGCTAGATCCCAACACAAGAAACTTGGGACAGAGCTCCCTGAGCCTCAGAAACAGAGATCCGCTTCAGAAACCAGGAGAGGAAAAAAAAACACCATGAAAAAGAACTGTAAGAAGCTTTCAAAGACAATTGACTCATATTATGGAGACAGGGAAGATCAAATTACCAAATTAGAAGAGGACAACATGGACACTACACCCATATCTGAAACCTCAAAAGGGAAAGTGAACAGGTCTCCAGACCAAAAAGCTTTCCTGGAAGAATTCAAGGGGGATTTTAAAAACCAAATTAGGGAGGTAAAAGAAAACATGGAAAAAAAATTCACTGGGGAAAAAAAATCTTTAAAAGGTAAAATCGGGGAATTGGTTAAGGAAAATCAGAATATAAATGGAGAAAATGTCTCATTGAAAAGTAAAATCAACCAAATGGAAAAGGAGATAGATAAGACAAAGGAAGAAAACAAAACATTAAAAATTAGAATTGGGCAAGTAGAAGCTAATGACTCTATGAGACATCAAGAATCAGTCAAACAAAATCTAAAAAATGAAAAAATAGAAGAAAACGTCAAATATCTGATCGGAAAAACAACCGACCTGGAAAATAGATCCAGGAGAGACAATCTAAGAATTATTGGTCTACCTGAAAGCTATGATAAAAAAAAAGAATCTGGACAGTATCTTCCATGAAATCCTTAAAAAAAATTGCCCGGAGGTCCTAGAACCAGAGGGTAAAACTGTCATCGAAACAATCACCCCAGGAAAAGGATCCCAAATTGAATACTCCAAGAAATATTACAGCCAAATTCCAGAACTACCAGGTCAAGGAGAAAATATTGCAAGCAGCTAGAAAGAAACAATTCAAATATCACGGAAATACAGTCAGGATCATGCAGGATCTTTCAGCTTCCACATTAAATGACAGGAGAAATTGGAACACAATATTCCGAAAGGCAAAGGAGCTTGGACTACAACCAAGGATCAACTACCCAGCAAAACTGAGCATAATTTTCCAGGCAAGGAGATGGATATTCAATGAAATAAGGGAATTCTAGACGTTCCTGATGAGAAGGCCAGAGCTCAATGAAAAATTTGGTCTCCAAATACAAAACTCAAGAGAGACATAAAAAAGGTAAATGGGGGAAAAAAACCACTAGTTAATCAATAAAGCTAATTAATTACATCCTTATATAGGATCATTTTGTTTTATATATGTTTGATATGTCAATCTTGAGAATAGTATACTTAATATGACAATTGAAAGGGATATTCATAGACTGTGGAAGTCACTATAAAATAACCAATATAATGATGAAAATATAATTATAGAGGTATAAAGGGATGGTTCTGGGAGAAGAGGTAAGGAGGTAGTAGAAAAGGGTAAATTACATCACATGAAGAGGCACAAAAACATATTGTAGTAAAGGGAAAGAAGGGAGCGAGATGAGCAGTATCTGAGCTTTACTCTCATCAGATTTGGCTCAAGAAGGGATAACATATCCAGATAAGCATAGAAATCTAACTTGTCCTACAGGCAGTAGGAGGGGAAAGGGGGAAAAAAGGCAGG
This sequence comes from Trichosurus vulpecula, assembly GCF_011100635.1. Classification (NCBI taxonomy): domain Eukaryota; kingdom Metazoa; phylum Chordata; class Mammalia; order Diprotodontia; family Phalangeridae; genus Trichosurus; species Trichosurus vulpecula. The sequence continues at coordinate 145,755,821 of NC_050579.1, read as the reverse complement.
GGGGTGGTCAGAAAGGAGGGAAATAGTAGCAAGTGGAAAACAGGAAGATAAGAGAGGGGAGTCAAGAGGAAGGGTAAACTGAGGAAGGTGGTGTTCAAAAGCAAAACTTTGTTGAGGAGTGGAAGGGGAAAGGGAGAAATAAAAGCATAAACAGGGGGGAAAAAGGATGGAGAAAAAGGCACAGATAGTAATCATAACTGTGAAAGTAAATGGGATGAATTTTCCTATAAAATGGATACAGATAGCAGAATGGATTAAAAATCATAATCCTACAATATGCTGTTTACAAGAAACACATTTGAAACAGGGGGATACACACCGGGTAAAGGTAAAAGGCTGGAGTAGAATATATTGTGGTTCAGCTAAAGTAAAAAAAGCAGGGGTAGCAATCCTAATCTCAGACAAAGCAAAAGGAAAGATAGATCTAATTAAAAGAGATAAGGAAAGACACTACATCCTGCTAAAAGGCACCATAAACAATGAAGCAATATCATTGTTTAACATATATGCCCCAAGTGGTATGGCATGCAAATTCTTAGAGGAGAGGTTAAGGGAGTTACAGGAAGAAATAGACAGCAAAACCATAATAATGGGAGACCTCAACCTCCCCCTTTCTGAACTTGATAAGTCTAACCTCAAAATAAACAAGAAAGAAGTTAAGGAGGTGAACAAAATCTTAGAAAAGGTAGATATGATAGACCTCTGGAGAAAACTGAATGGGGATAAAAAGGAATATACTTTCTTCTCAGTAGTACACAGCACATACTCAAAAATTGACCATGTACTAGGGCATAAAAACCTCACAATCCAGTGCAGAAAGGCAGAAGTAGTCAAAGCATCCTTTTCAGATCATGATGCAATAAAAATTATTTGTAATAAAGAACCAGGGAAAAATAAGCTAAAAATTAATTGAAAACTAAATAATCTAATTCTAAAGAATGAGTGGGCCAAAGAACAAATCAGAGAAACAATTAATAACTCCATTCGAGAGAATGACAATAATGAGACAACATACCAAAACTTATGGGATGCAGCAAAAGCAGTTCTTAGGGGAAGTTTTATATCTCCAAATGCTTACATGAATAAAATAGAGAAAAAGGAGATCAATGAATTTGGCATGCAACTGAAAAAGCTAGAAAAAGAACAAATTGAAAATCCCCAATTAAATACCAAATTAGCAATACTGAAAGGAGAGATTAATAAAACAGAAATCAAGAAAACTGTTGAATTAATAAATAAAACCAAGAGCTGGTTTTATGAAAAAAAAAAACAATAAAATTGATAAACTTTTGGTCAATTTGATTAAAAAAAAGAAAATCAAATTACCAGTATCAAAAATGAAAAGGGTAAATTCACCTCCAATGAAGAGAAAATTAAAACAACAATTAGGAATTATTTTGCCCAATTGTATGCTCATAAATTTGACAACCTTAGGGATATGGATGAATAGCTACAAAAATATAAATTGCCCAGGTTAACAGAAGAGGAAGTAAAATTCCTAAATAACCCCATCTCAGAAAAAGAAATTGAGCAAGCCATCAATGAGCTCCCTAGCAAAAAATCTCCAGGGCCAGATGGTTTTACATGTGAATTTTATCAAACATTAATTCTTATACTTTAGAGACTATTTGGAAAAATAGGTGACTAAGGAGTCTTACCAAATTCTCTTTATGACACAAATATGGTACTAATACCCAAATCAGGAAGAGTCAAAACAGAGAAAGAAAATTATAGACCAATTTCCCTAATGAATATTGATGCAAAAATTTTAAATAAAATATTAGCAAAAAGATTGCAGTAACTTATCACCAGAATAATACACTACGACCAGGTAGGATTTATTCCAGGAATGCAAGGCTGGTTCAATATTAGGAAAACTATCAGCATAATCAATCATATCAACCACAAAACTAGCAGAAACCATATGATCATCTCAATAAATGCAGAAAAAGCCTCTGACAAAATGCAACACCCATTCCTATTAGAAACACTAGAAAGCATAGGAATAAATGGAGCCTTCCTAAAAATTATAAATAGCACCTACCCAAAACCATCAACAAGCATTATTTGTAATGGGGATAAGCTAGATGCATTCTCAATAAGATCAGGGATGAAACAAGGATGTCCATTATCACCCCTACTATTCATTTTGGTACTAGAAACGTTACCTGTAGCAATAAGAGAAGAAAAAGAAATTGAGGGAATTAGAATAGGCAAAGAAGAAACTAAATTATCACTTTTGCAGATGATATGATGATTTACTTAGAGAATCCTAGAGAATCAAGCAAAAAACTACCTGAAATAATAAACAACTTTATCAAAGTTGCAGGATATAAAATAAACCCACATAAATCCTCAGCATTCCTATACATTACTAAAAAAGTCCAACAGCAAGAGATAGAGAAATTCCATTCAAAGTTACTATAGATACTATAAAATATTTGGGAGTCTGTCTGCTAAGACAAACCCAGGGCTTATATGAACATAATTATGAAATACTTTTCACGCAAATAAAGTCAGATCTAAATAAATGGAAGAATATCAGTTGCTCATGGTTAGGCTGAGCTAATATAATAAAAATGACAATTTTACCTAAATTAATTTATTTATTCAGTGCCATACCAATCAAACTACCAAGAAAATATTTTACAGAGCTGGATAAAATAGTAACAAAATTCATCTGGACAAACAAGTGGTCTAGAATATCTAGGGTATTAATGAAAAGAAATGCTAGGGAAGGTGGCCTAGCCATACCAGATATTAAACTGTACTATAAAGCAGTAGTCCTCAAAAGTACCTGGTACTGGCTAAGAAACAGAGCCGTGGATCAGTGGAATACAATAGGTACACGAGACGCAGTAGTCAATGACTGTAGCAATATCCTTTTTGATAAACCCAAAGAATCCAGCTTCTGGGCTAAGAACTCACTATTTCACAAAAGCTGCTGGGAAAATTGAAAAATAGTAGGGCAGAAACTGGGCATAGGCCAATATCTTACACCACATACCAAAATAAAGTCAAAATGGGTTCGTGATTTGGGAATAAAGGCTGATACTATAAGCAATTTGGGAAAGCAAGGAATAGTTTACCTATCAGATTTATGGAAAAGCAAAGATTTCAAGACCCAACGAGAGACAGAGAGCATTAAAAAATGCAAAATGGATAATTTTGATTATGTTAAATTGAAAAGTTTTTTGTGTAAACAAAGCCAATGCAACCATGATTAGGAGGGAAGCAGAAAACTGGGAGAAAATCTTTACAACTAGTGTCTCTGATAAAGGCTTCATCTCTAAAATATACAGAGAACTGAGTGAAATTTATAGGAATACAAGTCATTCCCCAATTGAGAAATGGTCAAAGGATATGAACAGACAGTTTTCAGAGGAAGAAATTAAAGATATCTATGGGCATATGAAAAAATGCTCAAAATCACTACTGATTAGAGAAATGCAAGTCAAAACAAGTCTTAGGTACCACATCTCTCCTGTTGGATTGGCTAAAATGACAAAATAGGAAAATGATAAATGCTGGAGAGGATGTGGGAAAATTGGAACACTGTTACATTGCTGGTGGAGTTGTGAACTGATCCAGCCATTCTGGAGAGCAATTTGGAACTATGTCCTAAGGGCTATAAAAATGTTCATACCCTTTGACCCAGCCATACCACTTCTAGGGTTGTATCCCAAAGAGATCACACAAGTGGAAAAAGGACTCATATGTACAAAAATATTTATAGCGGCTCTTTTTGTAGTAGCAAAGAACTGGAGATCAAGGGGATGCCTATCAATTGGGGAATGGCTGAACAAGTTGTGGCATATGAAGGTAATGGAATACTATTGTGCAATAAGAAACAGGGATGATATGGACTTCATAATAACATGGAAAAACCTACACAATATAATGCTGAGTGAGTGGAGCAGAACCAGGAGAACATTATACAAAACCACAGACAAATGGATTCTGTGATGACTAACCCTGACAGACTTTGCTCTTTTCAGCAATACAAGGTTCAAAGACAACTCGAAAGGACTCATGATGGAGATAGCTATCTACATCCAGAGAAAGAACTACGAAGTATGAATACAGATTAAGGCACACTGCTTGCTCTCCTTCTTTTTTTCTCCCTTTGTTTTTTTTTTTTTTGCTTTTGTTTCTTCTTTCTCCTGATTCATTCCATTGATCATAATTCTTCTTTACAACTTGACTATGGTGTAAATAAGTTCAAAGAGAAGTTATATGTAGAAGATATATTGGATTCCATGCCATCTTGGGGAGGTGGGGGGGGGGAGAAAATCTGCAACTCAATATTATGTGGAACTGAGCATTGTAAACTAAAAATGAAAAATCTTAATTATAAAAAACTTCAAAAAAATAAAATAAAATTGCTATCTACCTTTTAAAAATCCAACTCAAATGTCATCCCCTTCATAAAATCTTCCATGATCTCTAGGTTAGTAATGATTTTTCCCCTTGGACCTCTCAAAGCATTTTGTTTTACAACTCTCAAAGGCATTTAAAATGTAATGTTGTACATTATCATTATCTATCTTTGTGTCTTATACTCTACCATAATGCAAGCTACATGAAAGCAGGCAACATATCTACATTTTCTATCTCCCAGTTCCTGGAACAAAGCACTGTACACAGTAGCCTCTTGATAAATGTTTGTCAATTAAATGAATGAATGAATAATGAATGAATTGTGAACTTTCCATCTTGGAGAGAGGGTGAGGATACATTAAACAGATTAAGAGTGAAGTGGGACAACAAAGTGTGGGGGTGGACAGGTATCATGAACTATCCTGACACTACTCTCTCATGTTATGTGAGATTACAGCAAATGAAGCTTAGCAAATTATCCCAGCAGCGTTTAATTTCTGGTTCTTCAGGCAAAAATTTTGGATAAGGCTCACTTTACCACCGTTAATGTGAAAAAATAAAAAGACCTCCAGCAGAAGTGGAAGCCAAAGCTGCTTGCCTCCTCTTTATGCCTATGCTTCCAGGATTATCTGGGAGTTCCTGAGATGTTGTTTCTCTCTAAACTTTCAAGAGAGGGCATCGTTGTGTTCAGCAAGGCATGTAATTGTACATTTTCAGTTTCATACTTTTGGTGATGCATGATTACTATAATAGGGATATGCTATTCAATACTTTAATATGGCTAATATGTCCTTGCAATTACGTTTTCCAAACTAGAGTCTCTGATTTCTTGGTTTGTTCCTCATTCCTCAGCTCACGAAGCCTTCCTTAGAAGTATGAAATCTCTTGGAAATATGCTGAAGTTCAACTGTAATGGGGACAATGTACACCCTCTTCCTCAAAAACATCTGAAATCAGAAACACAAAGGGCAGGCTAACAAAAACCCAAAAGACTCTTCCCACCCTTGTCTATGGCAGAATGACTTAGAGGTTCATTTGTTGATTTTTATTAAATGCAAGAATTCTAGCTTTTTTTTCCTTTTAAGGAGACATTCATTAGCTATATTTTATTTATTTTGCTACTTAGTGATGGTGACAGCTCTGAGCAATCTTATTTAGAAGTCATAAAGAAAAGGAGCCATCAGAGTATGATATAATGTGAAGAGCATTCAACTGAGAGTGAAGAGCTCTAGGATCGAGTTCCAGCTATCTTGCTCACTAGCTGTGTGATCCTGGGAAAGCTGCAATCTTTCTGGATCTGTTTATTTAGCTATAAAATGAGGGTGTTGGACTCTAAGATCCTTTCTAGCAATAAAATTCTATGAAATTTTGTTATCTCTTTATTACAGATATCTGCTCTCACTGATGGATCATGCTTTAGACTACACTGGAAATATTGTTAACTATAGAACTTAAAAACCAAGGTGGAAGACAACTGAACACAGATCCTATTATTTCTATGGTTTTAATGAAAATTAAATTATAATGTTAGGACACGAAAAAGTGACTTATAGATTTATGATTTACATTCTTGCATTCCAATAGAAATTAAAGGCCTTATAGGCAGTACTGGATCCTTGTCACTAAGTGGTTGGCATGGCTGAGGCAAAGAGGAGAGTTAACTTTTTTATCATTAAGAACAGACTAGAAAGACATTTTTGCAAATGTGACTGTTAGTGAATTTGAAGGACGTCACAAGATCCCAAGCATTGTTAAAATGGAACATTAAGGCAGACAGAGCCATCTTACACTTATTTATTGAATAATTAAAAAAAAATGAGAATAAGGTAATATTTAAAGGAGGTTAAAAAAAGAAAAAGAACAAGCCAACCATTGTTGGGCAGCTAGGTGGCTCAGTGGATATAGAGCACTGGGCCTGGAGTTAGGAAGACCTGAGTTTAAATCTAGCCTCAGACAGTCACTAGCTATGTGACCCTGGGATCCACTGGAGAAGGAAATGGCAAACCATTTCAGTATGTTTGACAAGAAAACCCCATACAGGGTCACAAAGAGTCAGATATGACTGAACAACAACAACAACAATATCCATTATCACGCACCCTTTATCTTACATATTCCTTATACTTCCTGCTCATGTTCAAACTTAACCTGAACTCTGACCCACTTCCTCATCCTTTTCATTCTCCTCCCAGTGAATGATGGACTCTGCTCCAGGATGCTGGGCTCTGATGGGTGAGCTTTTGCTGTAATTTGGCTGGAATCAGGCCTGTTCATCATTTCTTGGCCATTCCCAAATGATGCTGCTATGCTTGTCATCTCCCTCCCACCCCCCGGCCACGCTGCCTGTACTGTTTCTAATTCCCATTTATGTGTTGTCTTCTTTGTGGACAGGGACTGTTTTTCTTGTCTATTTGTATCCCCAGTGCTTAGCCCAGTGCCTGCCATTCAGTAAGTACTTAATAAATGCCTTATCATACATTTATTTGTGTGTGGACTTCCATCGTAGCTTGTAAAGCTTTTAAGGCAAAAGTGTCATTATCCCCATGGTAGAAAGGGAAAACTGTGGCTGGGAAGGGTGAGTTACTCAATTAAAGTAAAACAATCAACAAGTGGCAAAACCAAAACTTGTCCCGTAAGTCTTGGATCTCCTTGTTTTTCTCCCTATGTCACAATACACCTTGTATACCATGGAGCCTTATTAAAAGTTCATTGTATAATCAATAATAATTTTTTTTAAAATAAAAAATTCATCAAAACAACGGTGAAATGAATATTATTCTTTTATGCATCTTAAAAGGCTTTTTAAAGATAACAATAACCACAACAAGGCTCTAGAAAGTCAATAAGTACTCACTGAATTGAATTTGTTTAAGTCTTGGTCTGATTATAATGTCTTGAGAACAAACTTCTTTCCATTCTGGAATTTACCAGATAAGAGTGTTAGGAACTATGCATCTGGCAAGTAACACTTGGGGACAACAGCAGTACTGCAGCATAAGCAATCTGAATGGGCTTGTATAGTGCCTTCCTTAGGTCTACAAGATGAGAGCAAGCCCCACCTAGGGGGAGAATTCTTAAATAAACAAAAATCAGAAGTGACCGGAGAAGAGAAAATGGATCATTTTGATTACACAAAATTGAGAAGGTTTTGCACAAAACACCCGATATCCAAACCAGTTAGAATATGAAGGGAAGCAGCAAAATTCTCTGATACATATTTGTTATCCAAGACATGCAAAGAATTGATACAAATACATAATAAAACTAAATGCCATTCCCTTGCGGAAAAGCGGTCAAGGGATAGGAAGAAACTGTTTTCAAATAAAGAAGTGTAAATTATCAAGAATCCAATGAAGAAATGCTTAAATTACTACTCGTAAGAGAAGAATAAGACAGGGACAAGGACTCTAGATCTGTGATATAATTGGTATAGGGAACTCCAGGCTAAGGAAACTCCATCTACAATGCAGGTTATATCTGCTTCTTAGACTCCTAGAGAGTTATCTAGAACATTGAAAGGTATAATGACTATTAAGGGTTCCAAGATGTGTCAGAGATAGGAAATGAACTCAGGGATTCTTAGCTCTTTAGATGGTTCTTAATCCACTACACCCCACTGCCTCTCAGTGATAACAGTAGTGAAACTTATTCAGCCTCATATCTAGCACATAGGCAAAGATAACGAAAGAGGGAAACAGCAATTATTAGAGGGGCAATGGGAGGACAGGCCAACTAGTACTGTTGGAATAGCTATGAACTGATCCAACTATTCTGGAAAGCCATTTGGAACTATTCTGTAGGAGGACTTTCCTCATCCCCCCAGCTGCTTCTGCCTTCTCCTCTAAGGTTACCTTCCATCTCCTGTGGTATTATCAGCTATGTACCTATTTGTGCATAGGCTGTCTCCCCCATTTGAACATGAGTTCTTTGATGGTACAGATTAGTTTGCTTTTCTTTGTATCCTCGGTGCTTGGCACAGGACTTAGAACATATTAAATGCTTAATAAATACTTCCTGATTGATTGATTATATACCCAGAGTCACTAAACTGGGAATGTGGATACTACTAGACATATACCCCAAAGAGATGAAAGGAAGAAGGAACAGATACAAATGCATAAAACTATTTATAGCAGCATTTTTTATTATAGTAGCAACCGGAAACAAACTGGGTACTCATCAGTTGGGGAATGGCTGAATAAATTATGGTATGTGAATATGATAGAACATTATTGTGTTATAAGAAATGATGAAGGGGGTGGTTCAAAACAGAGAAGACTTGTATGTACAATAAAGTGATAAGAACCAGGAAAACAAATTATGCAAGAACAACAGTACTATAAAGATAATTGACTTTGATACAATGACCAACCCCTATTCCAAAGGGCTCATGAGGAAACATGCTATCTCTGCTCCCAAATAGAGAGCTGACAAACTCAGAGTATAGATTGAAACATATTTCCTTTTATTTTTTGGACATGGCTAACAAAGGAAATTATGTATGACTATATATGTTTGTAAAGAGTTTTGTTTTTCTTGCCTTCTCAATGGCTGGAGAAGGGAGAGAATTCAGGATTAAAAACAAAATAAAACTGAATTTTAAAAATTATGACATATAAGTATGTGTTATAATTGTGTTTTAAGAAGTTATGAAAGGTGCAGACTCAGAGAAATCTGGATTTCCACAAAGGAATGCAGATTGAAATGAACAGAACAAGAACAATTTATACAATGACTATAGTAAAATAAAATGACCAAGTCTTATGAACTTTGATCAACACAACGGTCAATCAGGACTACAGAGGACTGAGGAGATGGACTAGATATACAGAATAAAATATATATTCTTCTTTTCTTTTTTTTGGCAGGGCAATTGGGGTTAAGTGACTTGCCCAAGGTCACACAGCTAGTACAAGTGTCAAGTGTCTGAGGCCGGATTTGAACTCAGGTCCTCCTGACTCCAGGGTCAGTGTTCTACTCACTGCGCCACCTAGCTGCCCCAAAATATATATTCTTAGTCATAACTAATTTTTAATTTGTTGTGTTTGTCTATATTTATTGGTTACTTTGGGAGGCTTTTCAAGGAGAGAAATTGTGGGAGTAGTTAGTGATAGTGATGAAAAAAGATGAGCCATCCATGAAACTTTACAAAATTACACAGACGAGAGCAGAAGAAAGTTCAGAAGGGGACAGAGACAAGCAGGGTATTGTTTATACATATGAAACTATGAATCTCATTATGCATTTTAATATACACACATATATTAGCATATATTATCTATCTTATTTATCTATCCACCAAATTCAACAAGTTAATTTCAAAGCAGTCTCACTTGTCTGTGTTGCCCTCTGAATTTCCTTCTGACCTCTGATGTGCATTTTAAAAGGTGCTTCATTGGCATCTTTTTCTTTCTTTCTTTGGCAGTTCTACTAAACTCCCATCTGCCCATCCTCCAAATTAAAAACAACTACCCCTTGTAATAAGTCAGCATAAACAAGCAAAATAAACCCACAAATCAGCTATCACAGATTTCTAAAAAGAAAATCTTACCCAGCCTTGGCAACACTGATAGTCTGTTGTTCCATTGCTTCATGGATACTGGTTCTATCATGCTCCCTGAGGCTGTTAAACTCATCAATACAGCAAAGACCTCCATCTGCAAGGACCAATGCTCCAGCCTCCAAATTCCATTCCCCAGAATCCTTCACAGCAGTCACTGTCAAGCCTACAGAGAAAGGCATGTCATTCAAACTTAATTTTTGCCTTAAGTATAGTTAATGCATATAAAAGGAAGGAAATAAAGGTTGGCATCTATGTGGTGCAAAAGCATTTAACATACATTATCTCAGCTGAGCCTCAAAACAAATTTGTTGAGGTATGTACTAAAAGAATTTTTTAAAAATTATTTTATTCGTTACAGCTTTTTTTTTTTTGAGGGGGGAAGGCTGGGCAATTGGGGTTAAGTGAATTGCCCAAGGTCACATAGCTAGTATATGTGTCAAGTGTCTGAGACCAGATTTGAACTCAGGTCCTCCTGACTCCAGGGCCGGTGCTCTACTCACTGTGCCATCTAGCTGTTATACTAACGAATCTTGCTTCAGTGATTACACTGACCATCAGTGACTATATACCCTTTTACTGGATTCTGGACGACTATTTGATCTACCCTCCTAAAGATCTGATTCTGTTGTACATTCTATGCTACCATTTGCATATATGATTAAAAAGGTCATCCTCAGTTATTAAAAAAATTATTTTATCATGAACTAATTATCATCAACAAATATGAACATTTCAATATGGAAGAAAGAACTAAAAAGGATTATATATGAACCTGTGAATTTTGTTACACATAGAGCACTGGGTTCTAAGCCAGGGAGACTTGAAACAAAGCCAGCCACAGACACTTACTAGCTGTATGACTCTGGATAAGTCACTTAACCGCTGTCTGCCTCAGTTTCCTCAACTGTAAAATAAGGATAATAATACCACTTACCTTACAGGGCCGTTGTGAGGATCAATGAGATACAATTTGTAAAGCATTTAGCATAGCGCTTAGAGCACGGTAGGTGCTATATAAATGCTAGCTATTATTGTTATTATTATATTATTATAGTTTTCTTTTATTAAACCCCAAGATATCATTTTTTAAAGTTTATACATGTGTAGTTATGCAAAATATATCCATAATAGTCATGTTGTGAAAGAAAAGACAGACAAGAAAAAAATTCAAGAAAATATAAAGTTAAAAAAAAAGTATGCTTCAATCTGTATTCGGTTGTCTTGGATCACTGTATTGCTGAGAATATCTAAGTCATTCACAGCTGATCATCTTACAATATGCTGTTACTTTGTACACGGTGTATTTCACTTTGCATCAGCCCATGCAAGTCTTTCCAGGTTTTTCTGAGAGCATCCTGCTCATCATTTCTTCTTGTACAATAGTATTCCATCATAATCACATACTACAATTTGTTCAGCCATTCCCCAATTGCTGGGCATCCCCTCAATTTCTAATTCTTTACTGCCATAAAAGAGCTGCTATAAATGTTTTTGTACATATAGGTCCTTTTCTTTTTGTTTTTTTTTTTTAATCTATTTTGAGGATACAGACCTAGTAGTGGTATTGTTAGGTCAAAGAGTATACATGGTTTTATAGTCCTTTGGGCATAGTTCCAAATTGTTCTACAGAATAGGTGAATCAGTTCACAACTCCACAACAGTGCATTCAAGTCTCATTTTTCCTACATCCCTCCAACATTTGTCATTTACCTTTTCTGTCCTATTAGCCAATCTAATAGGTATGAAGGACTACCTCAGAATTGTTTTAATTGCATTCCTCCAATCAATAGTGAGTTAGAGTATTTTTTCATATGGCTATAGATAGCTTTATTACTTCATCTGAAAACGGATAATATCTTGATCATTTACCAATAGGGGAATGGCTCTTATTTTTCTCAATTTGATTCAGTTCCCTATGTGTTTGAGAAATAAGGTCTTTATCACAGAAACTTGCTTCAACATTTTTTTCACAGTTAATATTGCTAACTGTATTTCCCTCCATCCTATTCCCCACCCCCATTTATTCTATTCTCTCCTTTCACTCTGTCCCTCCTTCAAAAGTGTTTTGCTTCTGACTACCCCCTCCCCCAATCTGCCCTCCCTTCTATCACCTTCCCCCCCCTTCTCTCATTCCCTTCCCCTCCTACTTTCCTCTAGGATAAGTAAGATAGATTGCTATATTATAGTTTTCTTAAAGTATATATTAAGTTTAACACAGTAGTAACAAAATTGCTTCATTTGTGTCTGGTTCTGAGTTTTCTCTATCTCTTCCTGCTGGGTTTTGTTGGTAATATATAGAGGTGCTGATGATCTATGTGGGTTTATTTTATATCTGCAACTTTGCCAAGGTTGCTAATTGTTTCAAGTAATTTTTTGGTTGACTCTCTAAGGTTCTCTAAGTATACCATCATACTGTCTGCTGAGTAATAGCTTTGTTTTCTCATTGCCTATTATTCCTTCAAATTTCTTCTTGTCTTACAGCTATAGCTGGCATTTCTAGTACACTACTGAATAATAGTGGACATCTTTGCTTTCCCCCAATTTTATTAGGAAGACTTGTAGTTTATCCCTGTTACAGATAATTCTTGCTCTTGGTTTTGGATAAATATTACTTATCATTTTAAGAAAGGTTACATTGATTCCTATGCTTTCCAGTGTTTTTAATAGGAATGGGTATTCTATTTTGTCAAAAGCATTTTCTACACTTATTGATATAATCATGTTATTTTCATTCTTATAGTTTGTTATTGCAATGGTCAATTACACTCAGTTTTCCTAATATTGAACTAGCTCTGAATTCCTGGTAAATATCCTACACCAGTATGAGCTTTGTGATTGATATATTTATGTAATCTCCTTGCTAGTATTTTATTTAAAATTTTTGTATCAATATTCATTAGGGGAATCGGTCTATAGTTTTCTTACTGTTTTTATTCTCCCTGGTACAGGTATCAAAACCATATTTGTCATAAAAGGAATTTGGTGGGACTCTTTACCAATTTTTTCAAATACTTTATATTTTGGGCTTATATCCAACCTTCATTTTTTTTTCCTTAGAAATCTTGCTTGTAGTTGCTTTCACATCATTACCTTCTTCTGAGTCTGTATCTTGAGCTTCCCTATCACCATAGTAGCTTTTAATGGTAAGGTTCTTTTGTTGTTGTTTCCTCATTTTTCCAGTCTATTTCTTAACTTCGAATTTTTTGTTAAAGTTGGGCTCTGCTCACCTGGTGGGGGGGAGGGGGGCAGTGGGTTATTCTCCCAAGCTTCAGGCTTTTTCCACATCTCTGTTTTCACAACTATTTCTGGAGATTTTTAAGTTTTTAATGCTTATGAGGTGATGTGATCTGGGGAGTAGTGTAATTATTGCTTTCCTGGTCTGTGCTCTGGTCCTTTAGGGCCTCTGCTCCCTTAGAGCCCAAAGTACCAGGACTCCTCTCTGCACTGGAACTGTGACCACCAGAGCCCCTGTACTCCACTGCGACTGCAAGTACTTCCCTCTGCCTTGAAACTACAACCCAGGACTGAGTATGTACAATGAAACTGCTACACAGCACCCAGTCCTGTGCCCAGTACCAGCACAGAGTTTCCCTGTAATCTTTCTGAACAGTTTTCCAATCCCCTTACCATCTCTAGACAGAGTTCCTAAAGCTGTAGCTGTTGTCACAGTGGCCTTCAAGACTCACAAGTGGTGGTGCTATACCAACTCCCACCCCAGTGTCACAGACTTCTCCTTCTGACTTTCTAAGTTGTCTTGGGCTAAAAAAATGTCTCACTCTAACCTTTTATTAGCTATGCCAATTCAGAATTCAGTTTGAGGCATTATTTAAAGTTGTTCGAAAGGGAATATTGGGAAAACGCAGCTATAGTGTTTTCTCTAATATACCATCTTGCCTCCCCTCCTTCCATGTAAAGGTATCATTTCTACGATACGTAAGGAATTGAGTCAAATTTATAAGAATAAGAGCCATACCCCAATTCATAAATGATTAAAGGATATGAACAGTTTTCAGATAAAGAATTCCAAAATATCAATAGCCAAATATAAAAATGTTCTAAATTAATAATAATTAAAGGAATTCAAATAAAAAACACCTCTGAGGTATTACCTCACACCTTTTAAATTGGCTAAGTTCACAAAAAAAGGAAATGGCAAATACTGGAGGGGCTGTGGGAAAACAGGTATTTTAACGCAGCGATGACAGAACTGTGAACTGGTCCAACCATTTTGGAAAGCAAATTGGAATTATGCACCCAAAGCTATTAAATTGTGAATACCCTTGACCCAGAGATATTGTTACTAGGTTTATACCAGCAAGAGATCAATGAAAAAGGAGAAGGACCCATACGTACAACAGTATTTATAACAGCTCTTTTTGTAGGGGCAAAGAATTGGAAACTGAAGGGATGCCCATCAACTGAGGAATGTCTGAACAAGTTATGGTTTATGAATATGATGCAATATTATTGTACTATAAGAAATAACGAAGGGGATAGTTTCAGAACAACTGAAGAAGACTTTTATGAACTGATGCAAAGTGAAGTGAGCAGAACCAGGAGAACAATCTACATAGTAACAGCAATATTATAAAGATAATCAGCTTTGAAAGACTTGGAAACTCTGATCCACACAATGACCAATCATAATTCCAAAAGATTCATGATGAAATATGCTTTCCACCTACAAACAGAGAGCTGATGGACTCAGAGTGCAAATTAGTGAATGTTCGTTCATTCATTCATTCCTTTTGCTTTTGCTTTTTTTCTTTTGACATGACTAATATGGGAATTTATTTTGCATAACTATCACATTAGTAAGTGGTTTTATTTTTCTTGCCTACTCATGGATAGAGGAGGGGAAGCCTGGAAGGAGAGAAATGAAAATTTATAATAAAATAAAAATGAATATAAAAAAAGAAATCATAGAAGAACTTTTAGGAACTACTGAAACCATACAAATATGTCACCACTGATTAGGAACTATTGAAACCATACAAATATGTCACCACCAAATATGACACAGTCAGAAGTATGACAGCCAAACTCCACTGCTTGCAGATCAAAGGAAAAAACCTACAAGAAGCCAGGAAGATACAGATCATATAACAAGGAATCTCACTCAGAATCACTCAAGATTATGCAACATAATATAAAAAAGGAAAGAAAAGACGAAAAAGAATATGCCAAAAGTGAAGAGAAAAAAATCCAGTATCTAAGAATAACTTATCTTACGAGGATGAGCTCTATCCTACAAAAGTAAAAAGGCGTTTAGTAAAAATCAGTGACTTCAAAGAGGGTGGCTGGAAAGCAGGGACTCGCTTAAGCTCTCCCCTAGGTCCCTCCAAACACCTGTAAAAAATGGCTCTGAACAAATTCTACAGCTGCAAAAACCACGAAATAGCAGAGAAAGCAGGGCTCCAGCCCAGGACAGCCTGGATGGTCTCTGGGAAGGGTCTATTGCATGGTGCTGGGAGTGGAGTGCAGCCCAGCATGGGGCGCCAGGACCAACCAGACTGGGAGCCAGGCAGAACAGGCCGTAGCTCCCTAAATCAGTGAGCTGTGGCAGTTACCAGAGTTCTCAATCCATAAACACCAAAGACAACAGAGCAGGTTAGTGGAAAAACTTCTGGAATGGAGTGAGAGGAGTGCGTGGTCAGGCCCAGCCCTGGGGGCAGAGGAGATGGTGCACTGCTGGGGCTGTTTCCAGAGCTCCAGCTGTAGTTGCTTCCAGCCCCAGGCCCACCGGGTGGGAGGAATTAAGCGGCTGATCAGAGGGGGAGTGCAGAGCCTACTTTGCCCTGGGTTGCAGTCCTGGTTGGTGGTTCTTGGGGGAGGAGGAGCACTGGTGTGGCAGAGCTTGCTGTGTAGAAGTAGCTCTGAAGACAGCAGTGCAGCCCCTAAAGCTTGGGATAAAGCACTCCCTACTCTACAAGCAGTCAAACCCAGACAAAAAGCTCAAAGGTCAACTAGTCAGCTGGGAACATGGCCAGGCAGCAAAAAAGGCCCCAGACTCAGACTCAGATTCTAGAATCTTTTTTTGGTAACTAAGAAGATCAAAACATACAGCCAGAAGAAGTCAAGAAAGTCAACAATCTTATATCAAAAGCCTCCAAGAAAAATATGAATTGGTCTCAGGCCATGGAAGAGCTCAAAAGGGATTTGGAAAAGCAAGTAAGAGAAGCAGAGGAAATATTGGGATGAAAAATGAGAGTGATGCAAGAAAACCATGAAAAACAAGTCAATGACTTGCTAAGAAGAAAATAACACCTTAAAAAACAGACTAACCCAAATGGCAAAAGAGCTCCAAAAAGCCAATGAGGAGAAGAATGCCTTGAAAGGCAGAATTACCCAAATGGAAAAGGAGGTTCCCCACTGAAGAAAATACTATTTTAAAAATTAGATTGCAGCAAGTAGAAGCTAGTGACTTTATGAGAAATCAAGAAATTATAAAACAGAATCAAAGGAATGAAAAAATGGAAGACAATGTGAAATATCTCATTGGAAAAGCCACTGACCTGGAAAATAGATCCAGGAGAGATAATCTAAAAATTGCTGAACTACCTGAAAGTCATGATCAAAAAAAGAGCCTAGACATCATCTTTCAAGAAATTATCAAGGAAAACTGCCCTGACATTCTAGAACCAGAGAGTAAAATAGAAATTGAAAGAATCCACCAATAGCCTCTTGAAAAAGATCCCAAAAAGAAAACCCTAGGAATATTGCAGCTAAATTCCAGAGTTCCCAGGTCAAAGAGAAAATATTGCGAGCAGCCAGAAAGAAACAATTTGAGTACTGTGGAAACAAAATCAGGATAACACAAGATCTAGCAGCTTCTACATTAAGGGATCAAAGGGCTTGGAATATGATATTCCAGAGGTCAAAGAAGCTAGGATTAAAACCAAGAATCACCTACCCAGCAAAACTGAGTATCATGCTCCAAGGCAAAATATGGATTTTGAATAAAATGGAGGACTTTCAAGCTTTCTCAGTGAAAAGACCAGAGCTGAATAGAAAATTTGACTTTCAAATATAAGAATCAAGAGAAGCATGAAAAGGTAAACAAGAAAGGGAAATCATAAGGGACTTATTAAAGTTGAACTGTTTTGTTTACATTCCTATATGGAAAGATGATGTGTGAGACCCTTCTCAACATTGGGGTGGTTGAAGGAAATATACATACATACATACATACATACATACATACACACACACACACACACACACACATATACCTATATGTTAAGTGTCAAGTGTCTGAGACCAGATTTGAACTCAGGTCTTCCTGACTCCAGGGCCAGTGCTCTATTCAGTGTGCCACCTAGCTGCCTGAGCATACAGTTGTTTTTTTTTAGCTTTGCACAGCATCTTTACAAATACTGATCATATGCTAGAGTATAAAGAATGAATAAACAAATCCTTTAAAGATCACAGTGCAATAAAGGGTTATAATCAATAAAGGGAACTTTAAAGAAAGGATTAAGACTTAAATGGAAACTAAATAAGATAATCCTAAAGAATAAGCGGGTTATAAAATAAAAGGACATATCTATAAAAATGAGAGAAGTGGAGATATCTTTCACAACTGTGTCTATGCGAGAATTCCTACCTAAATAAGAGATTGAGATGATTGTTGTGCAGTTACTTCAGTTGTAACTAACTCTTCATGGCCCCATTTGGGGTTTTCTTGGCAAAGATACTGAAGTGATTTGCCATTTTGTTCTCCAGCTCATTTTACAGATGAGAAACTGAGGCAAAAAGGATTACATGACTTGCCCAGGGTAACACAGTAAGTATCTGGGACCAGATTTGAACTCAGGAAGGTGAGTCTTCCTGACTTCAGGCCTGCCACTACATTATACCACCTAGCTGCCCATAGAGGTGATTAAAAGAGAGGAAACGGAAAATTTTGGTCACATAAAGTTGAAAAACTTTTGCATGAACAAAATAAATGCAGTTAGAATTAGATGGGAAACAACTTTATAACAAATGTCTCTTATAAAAATTTAATATCTAATATATAAAAATAATTAAATACAAATATATAAGAACAAGAACCATTCCCTAAAAATAAGTTGTCAAATAATAGTTAACATTTATATAGTGCTTACTACGTTCCAAGCACTGTGCTAAGCACTTTACAATTATTATTTCATTTGGTCAAAAGATATGAATAGGTAGTTCTTAAATGAAGAAACACAAACTATCAATGGCCATATGGAAAAATAATCCTAATCACTACATAGCACTCCCTCTGGTGTTACACCCACAACTTACATTCACACTGATAGGTTGGGTCCCCAAAGATGTTACTACCTTGAATTCAAGAGAAGTCTGTCGGTTTGCACTTCTAATTATAGCTCACAAACCCTCATTGGTACACTTATCTTTAATAGTCAGCCAATATGCACAATTGGCTAAAAACAAAGGCATTTACTAAGATGATATAATAAGAACAATAGCTATAAAATGTTTCCCTCCTCCATAAACCTGGGACATAATATCCCACAAATACACACAAGCATCAATGGTGTCTGTTTGGCAGATTGCTCAGTTGGGCTCCCTGGGCCTGCTTCTCTCTGCTGCTCAACTACTGACTGCAAGGGGTAATCCTATACTTAATCCAAAGTTGGCTTTCTTCTCTGCAACCAAGAGACACCTTTGAGACACCTTCACCAACTTAACTGTTTCCTGCTGTGGGTGGTATCTCCTACTAGGAGAGTAATTCTGATGTGAATATCTCCAAGGCTAATGGAGTAGTGGGGCAAAGAGAGAAAGATGCCTTCTAGTAGAGGCGCAAGTGAAAAGACAAAAAGTTATCCCTATATCAAGAACTGAGTTCTTCCTCTATAGGTGTCTTTCTTCTAGATTGCCAGGGGTCACCCTCCTGGGAGCTGCTTTCTTCCTCTAATGTTTCCAGAGCTAGCAAGCTGTCGAGCTAGCTTTTAAATGGATACCAGGAGCTGTAACCAGTCTTCAGTCAGACAGTTGCAAATTGTTCTATAATTCCATCAGGGAAAGCTTCACACTTCATAAAGAGATAAAAGGGTTTAAATATGTCTTTGCACTTCATTTAACATGCTAAAATTTTGTTGTCTCTGTTATCTTCCTCTCCTATGATTTTATCAACTCAGCCAGGGAGGGGTAGGCTGACCAATTCACCTGCCTTCTACAACTAATAATAAGAGAAACGTAAATTAAAACAACACTGAAGTTCTATCTCAGACTTATAATACCATTAAAGATGACAAAAGAGGAAAAAAAAATTGGTGAAGAAGTTGTAGGAGAAAAGACACACTAACACACTACTATAAGAGCTGTGAATTGGTTCAACCATTTCGGAAAACAATCTAGAACTATATCCAAAAAATCCCTAAATTACATACTCTTTGACCCAGTAATACTACTATAAGGCATATGCCTTCCTCTCCCAAGGAAGTCAAGGATAGAGGACTCATATATACAAGAATATTTATAGCAGCATTTTCTATAGGAAAGAATTAGAAACAAACTAGATGCCCATCAATTAGAGAATGGTTGATCAAACTGTGGGGTGTGTAATGGAATATTACTGTGCCATAAGAAATTATGAATTTTATGAATACTTACCAAAAAAATCAAGATGAATAGAATCCCTAGGGAATGGGGACTGGTGGTAGAAAAACCTTTGTATTTTAAGTCTCTATAGTACATAAATTGTTGATAAAAATAGAAATATCACAATATTTTAATGAGACACATATGGTACTGACACCAAAGCCAAGAAGTGATATAACAGAGAAAGAAAACTATAGACAACTAGCACTGATAAATATTGGCATTAAGAATTGAATTAAACATAATCAACAAAGCTGTAGCAATGTATTTTAAAAATTAATCCGTATCCACAAGTTGGACTTATATAAAGAATGCAGAGATGGTTCAATGTTAGGAAAATGCCATGAGATGCCCAGTGATGAACTCTTGTAGCTGTGTGGGCAGAACATTCATGAAGTTTATCTGAGTTGATACTGTACTGCTGAAACCAAACAGGCATCATATGATTAAATCAACAGATGCAGAGAAAAAAGCCTTTGGAAAAATATAGCACTCATTTATGTTTTAAAAAAATGGAAAAGTATAGGAACAAATGAACTTTTCCTTACCAAAATAAAGAGCATCTGCCTAAAACCAAGAGGTAGCATTTTTTTTTTGAGGATCATAAATCAGCATTTATTATTTAAGTTTCAAAACTGGTTATGAAGGGGGTGGGGTGGAATCCTAGGAGAAAGGGAAGAAGAAAGGAGACAAGGAGACAAGAGCCTCTCATTTGCGTCTTCTCTAGACAGGGTAGATCCTGATTTCTGAGCCTTGGTCCAGGGCACACAATGATGCACACAATAAGATGAGGTTCCAGTGGGTACAGCTTCAGGAAAACATCAAAGGATGGCCAAAGTTACACATCCAACCAAAGGTAAGGGCTGGGATTCTCCTTGGATGAGCAGCAACTGCTTCCTTTTAGGAATTGAAGCATAGTGATAAGTTCCATCCCACTTATTTCAGCGCTTATGAAACATTCTTGTAGTTAAAGTCTTTGTGCTAAAGAATTCTTTCATTGACTCTCTAACTTCTTGTACTTTGCTTCTAGTTTCTTTGAATATGCATCCAATTTGTAGGTTGCCTGCTCAAGAACTGTGACTTGCTCCTCAATTAAAGTGATCTGATCCAGATAAGGCTGAAGTGCTACATATTTCTCGTTTAAGTCCTTTAGGTTTCTCCTTGGGTTTACAGCAATGTCTTTCATTTCTAGAAACTTCAAATCAGTTTGTTCATATTTTCCAGAAGTGTATAGTCTTCACTAGTGGCTGTCAGCTTGCCTGTCAAGTACATGGCCATTTTGGAGAACATGTCCTGGCACAGTCCCACGACGCACGTCTGCGGCTTCGTGGCCTCCTTGGCTGTCTCCATCATGGCAGCGTCTAGGCCAAGGAAAGGAAGGAGAAAGTATGGAAGGAAAATGGGGATGGGGGAGGGGAGGGGAGAGGAAGGAAGAGGAGAAAAGAGGAAGGGTCGAGGTAGCAGTTTTTTTAAAAACAAAAAATCTTAACTCTATTGATACCTTACCAAGGTGATCAGAATTCTGAAGATGGATGTGTAAGTGGTTTTTGGGTAGAAGCCTCCCATTGTTTTGACCTTCCTTGACTCCATTGAGAAATCTGCCCTAAACTGAAGACTGGAAGAAGGCTGATGTGACTAACAGATCCATTCTCTCAGTCTAAAAGACTGTGGGCATTTGAAGCTGTTTGAGTGTTGAGACAGTATACCAAGATGGAAAGCAGCACACAGAAGCAGGAATGGGGGAAAGAAGATGCTACCATGACATGTAACAAAGCTGGAGATTGGAAGAATGGAAGCCACAGAGGAAAGCACCACTAGCAGTGAGTTTTGGACTCTTGTAGCTGTGTAAGCAAATCATTCATGAAGTTTATCAGAATGGCTACTCTGCTTCTGAAACCATCCCATTCCTCCCCTTCCCCCATGGCAATGAAGCTCCTATTTTTCCTTTTCCCCTCTGCCTCTTTTGCAAGAGGGCATCTGCCTGTTTCCCAAAATTTATCAGTTTCTTAAGTCTTTATCTTTTCTGTTTACATTACTTTTTAAGTGTGATAAACATAATTAACCACTGAACTACTAGTCTGTGAGTATCCTTGCTCAAACGTAGTGAGAACGAGCCATAAAGAAACATCTAGGAGGTGAAAAGAGATTTACAATTGTAGTATTTTGCCACAGCCAGTTCTCTGGCTGGGGGCTCAGTGCTGCAGAAAAGAATATTATTGATTCATTAAGACCAAAAACAGAATATTTATAAGCAAGAGTCAAAAATCTGGTTGGTGTGGCTGTGACTAACTGGGCTGATATTGGAGGAAGAGACTTCATACTTTCCTTCCTTCCTTCCTTCCCTCTCTTTCTCTGTCTCTCTCTCCCTCTCTCTTTATGTACACACACACAAACACACATACATATATACACACACATACATACATATATCTAATATGTATATATATATACACACACACACACACACACACATATTACACACACACCGTAGCCCAGTTTGAAAGAAAATCTACTTCTCTGGAGCAAAGGATCTGAGGGAGTGGCTGGAAAGAGCAACTAGGCCAGCACAAAGGTAAAGATAACTGCCTGGACAACTCCATTCACCAGCAGTATACCACACCATTACTATACCTTCATTCTGACTATACCTCTCTCTCTTTACCCTGTCTAGAAAGCCATCCCTTACAACAAAGAATAAAAAAGAAAAAAAGTAGGTCAGAAAAGCCAAACAATACCTCAACCATGTCTGAAAATATATAAACATTCCATATGCTTAATCCCCCACTTCTACAAAGACAAGAGGACAATATGTATTCTCAACATTTTTGTGGGGCTAGGCAGATTCTCATAATTACAGTGTTTGGTTTTGGTTTTTTGTTTTTCTATCTAAATTGTTGTAGTCATCATGTATATTTTTATTATTTCTGTTTACTTCACTTTCTTTGTTTGTACAATTCTTCCCATGGTCTTTGAATTCTTCATACATATTGTCTCTTATCACATAGTAATATTCATTTATATAAACTTACTACCATTTATTTAGGCATTCCCCCAATCAATGGTCTTCTACTTTGCAGAACTTTCCAGTTCTTTGCTACCACGAAAAGTGCTGCTATGGATATTTTGTCTTTCTCTATTACAATGTAAATTCCTTGAGGGCAGGGACTGTCTCATTTGTCCTCCAAAGAATGTTATACTAGAACCATATATAAGCTGTCAGGTGTGATATTGTACACGAAGGGGCAGAGGAAAAAGAGCAGTAGTGGGTGATTCCTTACTCAGGAGTACTGAGGCAGTTATTTGTCAACCTGATAACAACAGAGAGATATGTTTTCTTCTTGTGGTATGTATCTAAGATATGACAGAGAATGTCCAAAGTCATCATGATGGATGAGAACTACCCACTTTTGATGATGCATGTGGACACAAGCAACCCTATCAGAAGGAGCTTTAAAAATATTGCCAATGATCATGAAGTCTTAGGCAAGAAACTTAAAGACAACAGAGGCACACGGGTTGTGTTTTCTTCACCACTGCTTATTGGAGGTAAAAAATAAGTAAAAGAGAAATTAATTTAGGAAGTGAACATACTGGCTAAGAAAGTAGTATCTGAGGATGAGATCTGGATTTCTAGATCATGACTTTCAATAGAGGGTTGATAGATTTTTGGCCAGAGATGCAGTATACCTAACAAAAGCTGGTAAGAATATATTTGCCAGGTGTCTTGCAAATTTAATCAAAATGTCTTTAAACTAAAAAGGACAGCAGAAGGCTGCCTGTGTATATCCTCAAAGTTAGACACTTGTA
The DNA here is from genome assembly GCF_011100635.1 of Trichosurus vulpecula. NCBI lineage: Eukaryota > Metazoa > Chordata > Mammalia > Diprotodontia > Phalangeridae > Trichosurus > Trichosurus vulpecula. The sequence continues at coordinate 145,732,477 of NC_050579.1, read as the reverse complement.
GCATTAAAATGATTAAAGATCTTCCCCACCCATTCAATAGACCTTGGGTGGGGCTAGGTGGGAAAGCTTAATTATATCTTTGTTTGTAAGTAGGCCTAAAGCCTCTACTTACCAGGTTCTAAGCTAATTTGGGTGTGACCCTAAGGGCCCTAAGGGGAGTTGCTAAGACCAGGGCTAATGGTAGGGGCACTGAATTCTAGTCAATCATGACTTCAGCCAATCAGACACTGCTAGGACTGTATATAAGGAGAACCCAGAGTGTGAGAGAACCAGAACTGAAGAGGGACAGAATTGAAGAGAAGCAGAACTGAGAAGCAGACATCAAGAGGGCACTGAAGAGCAGACACTGAGAGATCCAGTGTCAACAGAGCTGCAGAAGAGAGTGCTGAGCGGACGTTAGGATTCATGAGTGACTATTTACAGGAAGGTCCTAGCAGGAGGGAAGGTTAAAGGATGACTTGGTCCCTCGCTATAATATTGTGTTATAATTTCCTTGTTGCTACATTGAGGCTTACTGGTTTTGGAATATAATTACTGCTATATTGAATTGGAGTTATTGGTCTTGGGATTTTATCCTCTGGAGTCTAAATAAATATTATACTTCTTCTGCCTTCTACCTAGAGAGTTTCTCATACTTTCTGATTCCGAACCACACAAGCATGTTCATGGTCGTCCTCAAAGTCATGAATCTTGCCTTACTGATACAACACTATAGTGAACAGTGTCAAAGAAGGAAGAACAGAAGCTGAAACAACCAGAAACTTACAGGAAATAAAACCCAAGAAAAAAAGCCAATAGTAAAAACATGTACCTTATCCACAAGCATTTATACACAAATATCCAAAGTTTAGGCAACAAAAAGGAATGAGAGATCCTAAGACAAGGAGGCAAATTTGACCTCATCCATGAGAATTAATTAGTGAGATGAAACTTATTATTGAACTATATTCTGGATGAGTACACTTTTTTCAAAAGAAAACGGAGAGGTAAAAAGGACAGGAGAGTTGGGTAGCACCATACGCTAAGAAGGAGAGATTCAATCATTTTCAATTGTATCCAACTTTGTGGCCTCATTTTGGGATTTTCTTGGCAAAGATATTGGAGTGGTTTGCCATTTCCTTCATTTTACAGATGAGGAACTGAGGCAAACATGGTTTAGTGACTTTCCCAGAGTCATATAAGTTCTGAGGCCAGATATGAACTCATGAAGATGAGTCTTCCTGATTCCAACCCCAGTGCTCTATCCGCTGCACCACCTGCCTGCCCTAAGAAGGATACAATCTGGAGTAAGAAAACCTTGAGTACAAATCTGGCCTTGGATACTAGTTGTGTGATCCTGAGCAAGTCACTTAATCTCTGTTTGCCTCTGTTTTCTCATTTGGAAAATGGGAATGATAATAATAGCACCTATCTCCCAGCATTGTTGTGAAATCAGACAAGATAATTGTTAACTGCTTAGCATTGTGCCTGGCACATAGTAAGCGCTATACAAATGTTATTTATTCAAATGAGAAAATCCAGGAACTAGAGCAGGGAAACATGATATTTGGGCAAAAGTCAGAGAGGGAAGAAACAGAAACGATTTTTTTCACTGGAATATACTACAGAACACTTGAACAGAAAGGAGAATTAGATGAGGAGTTTGGGAACCATCACAACTCTGGCACAGTGGCATGATGTAGTAGAGATGGGGGATTCAATTATCCAGACATCTGCTGGAGCTCTTGCTTGGCCAAAGACAGAGCAGCTAACTTCTCAACCTGACTAAGTGATAGTTTCATCATTCAAAAAGTGGAAGAACTAAGACAGAAGGATTCTGTCCTTGAATGAATTCTCATTAACAAAGATAAATGGTTTAGGGTTTATTATGCTAGAGGAGGAGAAAACTTGGCTAGTCTGCCATGCATCCTAGATTTTGGGAAGAGATTATAGTGGGTTCAGAGGAAAGACAGGCAGTAGCCCATGGACTAAAATGCTTCAGGCCAAGTCAGTCCAGGAGGGATGGGAAATACTGAAGAATGATATTTAGAAGACCCTCAAGGCAGAATGTTTTAATGAGGAGGAAAAAATTGGATTTGCTTGAGAATGTGGATGTGTATGCACAAGGAACTCACCAGGCAATTTAGGTTTAAAATGAGAAATGTACAGATGATAGCAGTAAGGTCGGGTAACAGAGGATAAATATAAGAGCTTGACATGGTCTTGTATAATATCAAGAATGGTAAAGCTCAGAATAACCTGAGGCTGGTGAGGGAAGATAAGGACAAAGGAGAGTTTTTAGTTATATTGGGAGAAAAAGGAGGATCAAAGAAGGGAGAGGACCTTTGGGGTAGAAAGGATGACAATAATTGATAACCAAGAGAAAGTATGAGCTGCTTACTTGTTATTTTGTTTCTATGTTCCCTGCAAAGGAGAATGACTTTTACATCAGAAATAAGAGAACAAAAATGACTAACAGGGAATTAGTACCCGATACAAGTAAGAAGATGGTAAAAAAGCACTTAGCTGTCTTTGATGGTTTCAAGTCAACTAGCTGAGGTGAACTGGATTAGCAGATGTAGTAGCTAAGCCACCTTCAGTAATATTTAAACATAGTAGCTCTTTTCCAATATTTGAAGATCACATAAATTGGGTGAAGTACCCCAAGATTGGAAAAGGGCAAATATCTTAACTTTCAAAAAACGTTAAGAAAAAATAGCCTGTAAATTATAGGTCAGTGAACTTGACTTTGATTCCTGGGAAAATTCTAGAGAGGATTATTTAAAAAACTGGGTGGCAAAGAGAGGTCGTAATTACCAATAGCCAGCATGATTTCATCAAGAACAAAGGATACCAGATTAATCTCATTTTTTAAAACAGGATTACCAAGCTAGTAATTTAGGGGAACACTACATATAGAGTTTACCTAGATTTTAGCAAAGTTTTGATAAAACATCTCATATTTTGAGGGGAAAACGGAAAGATATAATTTAGAAGGACAATAACAGAATCAGATTCAGAACTGGTTGGCTAACTGGGCTCAAAAAATATTAACAAACAGCCCAGTGTCAACATGGCAGGTCTCCAGTGGAGTACCCCAAGGATCTGTACTTGACCATTTTAATGAATGACTCGGATAAAAGCGTAGAAGGCATGCTCATCAAATATACAAATGACACGATGCTGGGACTGGGGGGAGCAGGGGAGAGGGAAGGAAGTAACACAGTAGATAATAAAATCAGGATCCAAAAGGTTTGATAGGTTAGATAGATGAACATTGGGCTGAATCTAGTAAGATACAACAGAGATAAATGCAGTCTTGCACTTGGGTACAAGAAATCAACTCCACAAACATAAGATGAGAATAGCCCAGATGGACAGCAAGTGGCCTGAAAAGGATCTGGAGTTTTAGTGGACTGAAAACTCAATGAATAAGCAGTGTGATATGAAAGTGAAAAAAGCTGATGCAATCTTGAACTGCAGTAGGAAGGGCATAGCTTCCAGGAACGGGAGGATAATAATCGCACTGAAATATGCCCTTGACATACTTCATCTATTCAGGGCACCACAGTTTAAAAAGGACACTGATAAGGCTATAGTTTACCCAAAGGAGGGCAGCCAGGATGATTAAAGGCATTGAGTTCATAATATGAGGATTATTTGAAGGAACCGGGCACGTTTACCATAGAAAAAAGAAGATTCAGCTGAAACAAAGTAGTTCTTTTACATTATTTGAAATGCTGTCACATGCAGGAGAGATTCTACTTTTTCTGTTTGGCCTCAGAGGAAAGAAACAGGAGCAATGGGTAGAAACAATGGGCATCATTTAGGATTGATGCTAGGAGAAACTTCCTAATAATTGCAGCTATTCGAAAATGGAATGGCTTCCCTCAGGGGAACATGGAGTCCACTCTCATTGGAGGTCTTTAAGCAGAGGCTGATTGACCACTTAATGAATATATTATAGTGGGGGTTCCTCCATGTATAGGTAAGATTAGATAGCCAATGGGTGCTCTTCCAACTCTCCTGTGATTTGTATCACTAGCGACTATATCTGGCACATATTAGGTGCTTGACAAATGCTTTTTAATTCCTTCATACCCTTTTGATCCAGAAATCCCATTACTAGGCATATATTCCAAGGAGTTGAAAGTCAAAAGAAAAGGTCCTATAGGTACAAAAATGTTTATAGCAGCACTTTTTATGGGAGCAAAGAACTAGAAGGAAAGTGGTGGCCATCCATTGGGGAATGGCTGAACAAACTGTGGTTTGTGGATGTAATGGAATACAATACTGTAAGAAACAATGAATATATAGAATTTGAACAAATTTGCATAAGTTAGTTCAGAGAAATGTAATTATAACTAGAAGAAACAATTTATATAATGACCACAATCTTATAAAGGAAAACAGCACCAAAATCTGAATTCTGATTAATTCAGTAACCAATCTTGACTCTAGAGAACTGGCAATAAATCATTCTTCCCTTTTCTTGGAATAGGAGTGGTAGATTATGGGTAAAGAATGACAGGCAGAATGTTGACAGACGTGTATTGGTTTATTTCATTTAACTATGCTTTGTTAAGGATTTGCAAAGAAGGATTCTTCCAGGAGGAAGTGCCATCAGGAAAGAAAAGCAATGTTGTTGTTGTTTTTTTAACCATTAAAATATTTTATTAAATTTTTTTTTCCTTAGGGCAATCTAATCTAGTCTCATTTCCTCCCCCTGCTTAATTTTAGGCCCAGCTCTTTGTCTATCTTCAGTGTTTTCCACATATGTATGTATGTGTGCATATATATATATATACATACACACACACATATATATATATATACATATATATATACACACACACACACACATATGTATATGTATATAAAAAGTGATGGACCAGCTTTGTGGTTATATTTAGATATCTCAGTTTAGACTTCTTCTCTAGATAACAGACATTCTTCATCCACTTGGTTTTTCCTGTGTGGCTGGTCAAAATCTTTTGAATAGTTATGGATTATGAATGTTCTAGATACAAAGGTCATCAGAACATCATCCACAAGCAGAAGCATCTAGGGGACACCTCCTCATTTATAGGAAATACTTCTTTAATTTGGAGTTTTTTCTTGATTTCTTCCAGGACAGTGGCAAACAACTTTGGTGATCACATCTCCTGTTTTATGCTTCATTTAATATTGACAATCAGAGAGTCATTAAACAAAGTTATCTGTTTCTATATCTTTTACAGAATATTACGTGATTCTAAGAATACATTGTTAGAAGAAAGCTTTTTAGGAGGGCATTTTGCTTTTTAAACTCAAAAAAAACTTTTTTTATATTCAGCAAACCATAGAAACAGTGGGATACTGTATTCACTGTGTCTTCCAGTCAATTGTGGCTAAAAATATGATCTGATGTTCCATATCATTTACCTGTTACTCTCTCGAACTTTCAACAACAATACCCTTGATAAGTGTATAGATTATTCTCATGAAGATTTTGTAGACATTAGAAAGTAGAGATATGATTATCTCTCAATAACCTTTTTTGGTTAGTAATAGGGCCAGGGATTTTTTTCCCCAAGGGTGTGCTAGGCTTCCTTCTTCCAGTTGTCTTAAGAGCCCTCAATGCTCTGAAAATGGTGTTACTGCCAGCACAAATCTTTGTGTACTTAGTCTGTTCTCGCTCCTGTGATGTTAAGAGTTCAAAAGTCTGGGGCAGTTAGGTGGCCCAGTGAGTACAGCACTGGCCCTGGAGTCAGAAAGACCTGAGTTCAAATGTGACCTCAGACACTTGACACATTTACTAGCTGTGTAACTTTGGGCAAGTCACTTAACTCTAATTGCCCTGCCTTCTCCCCCATCAAAAAAATGTAAAAAAAAAAAAAAGAATTCAAAAGTCTTGGGTTTGAGACTTCTCTGGAGCCAAGATGGCAGAGTAGAAAAAGCTGAACCCTCCTAACATTCTCCTCTAAATTACTTTAAAATTACATCTTGAATCGAATTCTAGAGTAGCAGAGTCAACAAAAGATCACAGTGAAACATTAATCTAGCCCAAGACAACTCAGAAGCTTGGAAAGAGAGATCTATGACATGGTGTAAGAGGCTGCCCCAGAGTTCACGTGGATAAAACACTAGTGGTGCAACTAGGCCATGGTGACAGAAACAACAGGAGCTTCAGGAGCTACCAACCCAGAGATGGTAAGAGGACCTGCCAACTGGTCAGAAAGAGACTACAGGGGACCCCTGTGCTGGCACTGGATGCAGGACTAGATGCTGTTAACAACTCCATTGTTTATACCCATTTCTGGGTCATAGTTCAAGGGCAGAGAGGGACCCTTTCATTCAGAGGGAGTAGAAACCCTTGGGAAAGTATCACTTTTGGTCCCAAGGGATCAGAGACTCTGAGAAGCAATACTGATTGCAGTGCCAAGGGAGCAGGGGCCCTTCCTGGGTAAAGACCAGAGTGCAGACCACAAGGGCAATGACCAAACCTCTCCCAAAGTTACACTACTTTGGAAGCACCAAAAACTTCCAAACCCTCAGAACTAGTTCCAAAAACAGTAGTGCAAAAAAAAAAAAAAAAACCCAAAAAAACCAGAAGCTTGAGATGGTGGACTTCCAACTTCCCCACTGGTAAAAGAGTCCAACATTAACACAGAGTTCCAAATCAAGTGGAAAAATAGTGGGAAAAGAAGCTAACAACAAAAAAAGAACCTGACCCTAAAAAAAAAAAAAAGCTACTATGGGGAGAGTAAAGATCGAGACAAACTCAGAAGAAGACAATGAAGTCAAAATAGCTACAAGCAAGGCCTCAAAGAAAAACATGTGAATTGGACAAAGCCCAACAAAAATTCCTGGAAGAACTAAAAAATTATTTTCAAAATCAAATAAGAGTGGTAGAGGAAACATTAAACAAAGAATAAAAGCAAAGGAAGAAAATTATGAAAAGAGACTTAACAGCTTGGTAAAAGAGGCACCAAAAAGTCCTGAAGAAAATACCTTAAAAAACAGAATTGGCCAAATGAGAAAAGAGGTACAAAAATTCACTGATGAAAATATCTCCTTCAAAAGTACACTTGGCCAAATGGAAAAAGAGGTTTAAAAGATCAGCTAAAGTTAAAAAGGTAGGGGTAGCCATCATGATCTCAGACAAAGCAAAAGCAAAAATAGAGCTAATTAAAAGGGATAAGCAGGGAAACTACATCTTGCTAAAAGGAACTATATACCATGAAGTAATACCAATACTAAACATATATGTACCAAATCATATAACATCCAAATTCTTAAAGGAAAGGTTAAATGAATTACCAGGAAGAAATAAACTATACTACTAGGAGACCTCAACTTTTCCATCTCAGAATTAGATAAATCTAACCAGAAAATAAATAAGAAAGAAGTCAAGTAGATAAATAGAATCTTAGAAAAGTTAGATATAATTGACCTTTGGAGGAAAATGAATAGGAATAGAAAGGATTATATCTTTTTCTCAGGTGTACATAGTGCCTTCACAAAAACTGACCATATGTTAATTAGGGCACAAAAACCTCACAAAGATGGAAGACTAGATTAAAAGTTAATTGGACACTAAATAATCTAATCCTAAACAATAGAAACAACCAATTATTTCATGAAAGAGAATGACAAAAATGAGAAAACAAAAATAAAATTTGTGGGATGCAGCCAAAGCAGTAGTTAGGGGAAATTTTATATCTCTAAAAGTGTACATAAATAAATCAGAGAAAAAGCAGATTAATGAATTGGGCATGCAACTAAAATGAAAAATGGACAAAGAACAAATTAAAAAATCCCTAAACACCAAAATGGAAATCCTGAAAATCAAAGGAGACATTAATAAAATTGAAAGTAAAGAACCATCAATAAAGATGAAACTAATGTAATTATTAGGAGTTATTTTGCCCAACCATATGCCAGTAAAACTAACAACCTAAGTGAAATAGACGAATATTTACAAAAATGTAAATTGTCTAGATTAAAAGAAGAGAAAATAGAATACTTAAATAACCCTATCTTAGAAAAAGAAATTGAGCAAGCCATCATTTAGATCCCTAGGTAAAAATCAACAGCACCAGATGAATTTACAAGTGAATTCTGCCAAACATTTAAAGAACAATTAATCCTAATACTATATAAACTATCTGAAAAAACAGGGAAAGGAGTCCTAACCAATCCCTTTTATGAAACAAATATGGTTCTGATATGTAAACCAGGGAGAGAAAAAGCAGAGAAAGAAAACTATTGACCAATTTCTTCAATGAATATCAGTGAAAAAATTTTAAATAAAATACTAGCAAGGTAATTACAGCAATGTATTACAAATATCATTCATTATGACCAGGTGGGATTTATACCAGGAATGCAGGGCTAGTTCCATATTAGAAAACTTATCAGCATAATTGACCATATCAATAACAGAAATCATATGACTATATCAATTGATGCAGGAAAAAACCTTTCAAAATATAGAATACCCATTCCTATTAAAAACACTAGAAAGTATAGGAATCAATGGAGACTTTCTTAAAATAGTAAGTAATATCTATCTAAAACCAAGAACAAGTATTATCTGTAATGGGGATAAACTTGAAACCTTTCCAATAAGCTCAGAAGTGAAACAAGGATGTCCATTATCATCAGTATTATTCAATGTTGTATTAGAACTGCTAGCAATAAGACAAGAAAAAGAAATTGAAGGAATAAAACTAGGCAACAAGGAAACAGAACTATCATTCTTTGCAGATATAGTATACTTACAAAACCCTAGAAAATCAACTAAGACACTAGTTTAAACAATTAAGAACTTCAGTAAAGTTGCAGGATATAAAACAACCCCACCTGGATCATCAGCATTTCTACATACTACCAACAAAACCAAGCAGGTTTTAAATTCCATTTAAAATAATTGCTGACGATATGAAATACTTGGGAATCTACCTGCCAAGACAAAACCAGGAACCCATTGATCAAACCCATTGAACACAATGACAAAACACTTTTCACACAAATAAAGCAAATCTAAAAAGCTGGAAAAATATTAATTGCTCATGGGTGGTAGACCGAGTCAATATAATAAAAACTACAATTCTACCTAAATTAATTTACTTATTCAGTGCCATACCAACCCAACTACCAAAAATTATTTTGTAGAACTAGAAAAAATAACAAAATTTATCTTGAAGAACAAAGGGTCAAGAATATATCAAGGGAATCAATGAAAAAACGTGAAAAAAGGTAGTCTAGAAATTCCAGATTTGAAACTATATTGCAAAGCAATAAGCATCAAAACAATCTGGCACTAGCTAAGAAACAGAGTAGAGTGGTGGATCAGTGGAATAAATACAAAGCAGTAAATTACCACAGTAATTTAGTGTTTTATAAACACAAAGATCCAACTAACCTTTTGACAAAAATTGCTGGGAAAGCTGGAAAGCAGTTTGGCAGAAACTAGGGATAGCCCAACATCTCACATTGTATACCAAGATGAGGTCAAAAGGGATACATGGTTTAGACATAAAAGGTGATATCATAAGCAAATTAGAGGACCATGGAAAATTTTACCTGTCACATCAATGAATAAAAAAGGGTTTATGACCAAACGAGATAGTGAGAATTATAGGATGTAAAATGGATAATTTTAATAACATGAAATTAAAAAGATTTTGGACAAAACTAATGCAGCCAAAATTAAAAGGAAAAAAACTGGGGAAAAGATTTATAGCAAGTTTCTACGATAAAGGCCTCATTTCTCAAATATATAGGAAACTGAGCCAAATTTATAATAAGAACCATTTCCCAGTTGTTTTCAAAAGAAGAAATTGAAGCTATTAATAGTCACATTAAAAAATGCTCTAAATCACTATCGATCAGAGAAATGCAAATTAAAACAATTGTGAGGTACCGCTTCAACATAACAGATTGGCTAATATAACAAGAGAAGGAAAATGACAAATGTTGGAGGGGATGTGGGAAAATTGGGACACTAAACACATTGTGTTGGTAGAGTTGTGAACTAGTCCAAACATTCTGAAGAACAACTTGGAACTATGCCCAAAGGGCTATAAAACTGAGCATACTCTTTGACCCAGAAATACCATTACTAGGTTTGCATCCCAAAGAGATCAAAGAAAAGGAAAAAGGGACTTATTTGTACAAAAACATTTGTAGCAGTTCCTTTTGTGATGGTAAAGAATTGAAACTAAAGGGATGCTCCTGTAACCAGAATGGCCTTTGTTTTCTTTGAATGACTCAGCTTACCTCATTGAGCCTCTGGACGCTGTGGCATGCTCTTCCGGGGCAGGAAGCCCAGAGAGCATGCCAGGAAGCAGACAACTTCCTGTGTGATGAGTCTTGGGGCTGGCTGAGGGGAGGTGTTAACGTCTACGCTAGGGGGAGGGCCCAAGTCAAGAACCAATCAGCCCTGGTCATTCAGGTGGTGCTTGATGATGTCAAAAACTCTATAAGAGAGGAGAGGACAGCTTGAAGCTCTCTCTTTTCCTCTTCCAGTTGGTGTGGGAAGCAGCGGCAAGCAAGCGTGACTCTGGGCCAGCCCTTGCTCTCGGGCTGAGCCCAGATGTTGGTAACTATGAATTGTATTGGGTCTGTCTGTTGATATTTGTAATTTGTTTGTATTTTGGTTTTGAGGTTTGGGGTGCTGGTTTGTTTTTCCCCCGAACTAAATGAATGTTTTGAACCTCAGGGTGCTGGTTTTTTCCCCTGAAGTAAGTCAATGAATCTGTATTTGGTCTGTCTCTTGATGCTTGTCTGTATGCTCCCCTGAACTAACTGAATGCTAACTGAATGCTGGCGTTTTCCCCTGAACTAAGTGAATGTTGTCTGTATGCTAAGTGAATGCTGGATTAAAGTAAGCTGGTCAACCCCTTCACCGTGCTTTCCTTGTTTAAGCAGATAAAAAGACCTGTGCTTTCCCAGCGTCCCAGAAGCCTCCTGGGTGCCGGCTGTGGGGGAGGGATCTTATGCCCCCACCGTAGCTGCCAGCTGGGTTGTTAAAACAGCTCCTCAATTGGGGAATGGCTGAACAAGTTGTAGTATGTGATAGTGATGGAATACTATTGTGCTATTAACAATTTACAAAGGAGATAGTTTCAGAGAAACCTGAAAAGATTTACATGAACTGATGCAAGGTGAAGTGAACAGGACCAGGAGAACGGTACACAGTAACAATAATGTGGTAAGGATGATCAACTGTGAAAGACTTAACCACTCTAATCAAGACAATGATCCAAGACAATTCCAAAAGATCCATGATGAAAGATGCTATCCACCTCAGAGGCAGAAATGATGAACTCTGAATGCCAAGTCAAGCATTCTTTCTTAAACTTTCCTTATTTTTATTGTTTTATTTTGTTTGTGTTCTCTTTCACAACGTGGCTAAATAAAAATATATTTTGTATGCCTTCATATGTATAATCAATATTAAATTGTTTGCCTTCTCAAAGAGTGGGTAGGGGCAAGAGAGAGGGAGGAGAAATATTTGGAACTCAAAATTTAAAATAATGAGTGTTAACAAATTTAAAGATGTTTACATGTAATTGGGAAATATTTAATGAAATAAAAATAATTTTTTAAAAAGTCATGGGTCCACTGTCACTGATGGACAAATGAGTTCGTAAGATATATCTCAATAGGCATTTAAAAAAAAATCTGGTTGTTGTCCTTCCAGTTTCATCTTTAAATCTTCTTGGGGTGATTTTAATTTACTCTAAGGTGCTATTTGCCTTATTGAAAAAGTTTTTTTTTTTAAAAAGGCATGTATATGAGGGGGACAGAGAAGATTTGCAATTGATTAAAAGTTGGTATTTGGGAATTTTTTTCTTTCGAGTTTTGGTTTAGAGGCTTTGGTAGGAGATTGGGAGAAATAGGTAGTTTTGTAGATCTCATTCACTGCTTGATTTCCCCCATTGGATTAGAAGAATATTGTCACAGAAAGTCCACCCCCCCCCCAGCCCAGGCTGGGAAATGGAGATGAAAAGAGAAGAAAGTAATGTACAGCTGGCAAAGAGCAGAGGAATGACTATATCAACTATCCCTTAGCTTTCTCCTCTCTCTACCTAAGTTAGTTGTTCAATGTGCCTTTAATTTAACCCTTTGCCCATCCTTGCAAAGACAAAGTCCATTATACTTAGAAGAACCTTTCTTAGTAGTTCTGGTTACTGAAGATATTTTAAAATATATATATGTGGGGGAAAATATTTAGAACTAACATGCTTCTTGTTTTCTTCTCAAAATATTCGTTTTACACATACACACACATTACCACATAAACAACAGTAACAAAGCACAGATTATGATCGTAAATTTTCTTGTATTTTATGGGCTCAATTTCTGGCCCAGGCATAAATGGAAACCATACCGTTGGCTTCATTAACACTATACCTTAGTACTAAACAGTCCAGACCTACTTATGGGCCTTTCTTGATTTAAATAAGAAAAAAATACCAGCCTGAAATGAACTGCTAAACTGAGTAGAGTGTTGCTTATTTTATAGTGGAAAGAAACGACCAGAAAGGGCTATTAATAGTAGCACTATATTCCCTGCTAACTCATGGCCTACCTGGTTTTATAATTGATCTGATGAGTGCAGATACAGTGGTGGGATGTTGCATGGAATTTTCTTTCCAGCATAAATATTAAACATTCTTCATGTGTACATAGAGCTATGGTTTCAGGAGCTAGTGGATCAGGCTGGGGAAAACACTCTTTACAGAGAGAGAGAACTTAGGTACCATGGGGTTAGTCACAAGCAAAGAACAACAGCTATATTTGGAGTAACAGAGAGAGGCAGGGTTAAACCTATGATCCTGCAGCATGCCACCAAGAGGCTCCCTAAGGGTGAAGTTTATGCATATTTGGTTCCAAAGCTATACCATGTACAGCTTCTAGAAATATAAAAGCCTACCAACTAGCCACTTGCCTGTTTTGGACATGACTTCCTAGGAACTCCTCTTCTTTTACTCCCTAGCTTTTGATCCCGTCCAAGTGCCTTTTTTAAGGTCCCTAATCTTACAAGGCCTAAAGCATCCCACTTGCCCTGCCTCTGCCAAGAGTGACTCCTTCTTTCTAATGCTGTCCGTCTCTATAGTAACAGGCTGGAAAAGCTGCTACAGCATGAAAGAACTGTTTTCAGCAGTGGTTTTACGCAAGCAGTGGGCCCAAAGGCCAGAGACTTGTTAGAGAATCCTGTCCTTCTCTTACCACCACCAGTGTGCCCCATGAAGGGAAGCTGTTGAGAAAATGGTGAAATCTTAAACAGGATGGGTGAAGGTGGAAACTGAGCTTGGGAAAGAGAGGCGTGGCATTTGGGAGGGACTTAATTTGGAAAGGTTAAAAAATATGCAGAATTTGAGAAAAACCAAGAATATGGACAAAATGAGTGAAAAATAATGATTAAGGATTTTCATCTACATTTTCATCTACACAGACTGGGTAGATTATATACCATGGTCCTTCATAATATTAACTTGGATTATATTCAAATTTTGAAATATGTTAATAAAAGCAGTTAATATTTTTTACAAAGTACTCAAAAAGCAAACTGTACTTGGCTACAGAGTAATGACTATATACAGTTTCTGCCCTTCATAAGCTTATAATATGCCATGGGTAGAATGTAAGCTCTTTAGGAATAAGGACCATTTCCTTCTCTGTGTTAATCTCTTTTGTGCTAGGACAGTGACTGCATAATGGAAGCATAATAAATGTTTTTGATTGGTTGGTGGTAAATGAGTAGAAAGGAAATGAACTTGTGATTTCTTTGGTTTAGGGAATTCCCTATACCAAGAAAGGCTGGCATCTCCTCTGCAAGTTGTAGTCTCAGAATTGCCAGCAATGAGATGCTAAGTGATTTGTTCAGGTCACACACTGAGATCTGAACCCAGGTCTTTGTTTTAAAATTGTCTCATTAGACATCAGTAAATGGCCAATATCTAAATATAGCAATACCTTTATTAATAAAAAGGATTTATTTCAAAGGCAAGTCTTAATTGTCAGAAACATTGCTACCAGAGATAGAATATAGGCTAGTATAGTGATCCATTTTAGCACCCAAATTCTCTCTCCTTACCCCTGTTTTTGGGAGTCTATTTTCTATTCCCTCTATGCCCAAGTCCAATTTTATTAAAAAGAAGTTTCATTTTCAGAGGATTCATTGATAGAAGCATCACTAAAAATATAATACTTTCCCAAATATTAAGGTTACTTTAAATTCAATCTGTAGCAGTGTAATGTAGTAAAAGTAGTAGACTAGGTTTCAAAAAACCTGTATTTTAGTTCTAATTCTGATTCTGCATCAATGAGTTTGCTTGGGCAAATCACTCAGTATCTCTGGGCCTCAGTTTCATCATCTCTAAAATGGGGATAGTAATGCTGGCCCTGCCAGCCTTAGAGGCTGTTAGGTGGCAAAGTGGATAAAGCCCTAGGCTTAGTTAGAAAGACCTGAATTAATAATAATAACTAACATTTACAGAGAGTTTACTATATGCTGGGCACTGTGCTTAGCCCTTTATAATTGTCATCTCATTTGACCCTCACAATATCCAACAAGTTAGGTGCTATTATTAATAATCCAAATTTTACAGATAAGAAAACTGAGGCAAACAGAGGTTAAGAGATTTTTCCAGGGTCACACAGCTATTAAGTGTCTGAGGCCAGATTTTAATTCAGGTCTTCCTGATTCCAGGCCAGGCACTCTATGCGTGATACCACCTAACTGCCTAATTTGCTGTATATGCTTACTAGCTATGTGACTCTAGGCCACTCACTTAATAGCTCTCAGCCTCTACTTCCTCATCTGGAAAATAGGGATGCAAGTAGGCCAATAATAACATTTATTTCATAGGGTTGTTATGAGGATCAAATGCGATATCTCTAAAGGGCTTTGCAAAATTTAAAGGTTTATACAAATATTAATAATTATTACTATTAGTTTGTTACAAAGATTAAATAGGATAATGTGACGGTATTTGGAAAGCTATAAAGGTTACTATCATTACTACTAATAATATATTTATTTTTCAATATTTTTTATATTGTCAACTACATTAAGTTCAGAAAATCTGTATGCAACTAAGCACCAGAAAAATCTCTATCCTATTTAAAAAATATTCTCAGATATTGGCAACTTGTCTTCTATAAAAGAGAACACTCATTCAAAAAACATTAATAAATACTATATGCAAAGCACTATGTTAGGTGCTAAGAAATACAGAGCTTAGATAAGATATGGTCCTTGCCCTCCTGAGGCTCACAGTCAAATAAGGGAGAAGAGCTTACCATAATATAGAACATTGTATAAATACATTCGAGAGCATGAGTAAAGATGTGCCACCTACATATGCACATGTTGGCTCCTTCAGATATATAAGAAGCTCCTTTAAAACAAGCACTGCTTTCACTTTTGTTTTTGTATTCCCAGAGGCTAGCATAGTGCCTAGTACATAGTACAGGTACTGAATAAATTACTGATTACCTACATAGGGAACAGGGAAGGCTTCATAGAACAGGTGTTATTTGAGTTGGATTTTGAAAAATGAGTACAGACTCATCCAGAGGTTCCCAAACTTATTTGGCCTACCACCGCCTTTTCAAAAAAAAATTATTCAGTGCCTCCCTGGAAATTATTTTCTTTAACCCTTTAATGTTTTTTTTTAAATTTGCATCATTTCAAAAATATATAAAATATATTTTTAAAAATGACACATCTTAAATTTAATAATTTATTGTAGATTTGTGGGTTTTTTCCTGCATTGAAATTTTGATGACACAATACTGCGTCATGTAACCACATAGTATCATATTGTAAACAAGTCATTACACACACATATTCCTGCTGATACATGGCTGGACTTCCCAACAATGTGTGACATACTTGCCTGACAACACTTGCTTGTTAAGAACTGTCAGTGGACTTGACCACTGATTGGTTATAACTTGTATTTTGTGTGTTTATTTGAAAAATAATGTAATCACTATGACTTAAACTCCATTACATAACAGATGAAACATGTATGAACAGTTTTTCAAAATTTTCTTCTCTTCCTTCCTTATGCTTCCACTGCTTCCTTATTTTTATTCAACATCCCCCAATTGCACTGAAGGCTACTACCAATCCCCCCAGTCCTCCCCACCTCCACCCCCACCCCCCCTGCCCTGGGAGCAATATTGCCCAATTTGGGAACCTATGGACTCATCAGTAAGAGAAAGAAAGAATTCTAAACATAAGAGGTACCATAAGGGTGCATATGTGTATGGTATATTTGGGGAACAAAGAATAGACCCATTTTACTTATTATATATACAATGCAGTGCATTAGCTAGAAGGCTGAAGAGGTACCAGATTTTGGATGGCTCTGAATGCTGAGTAAAATGGCTGAACTTCCTTTGGAAGTAATCAGGTAAGCCACTGAAGATTTTTGACATGACAAAGTGACAGCACTAAATCTATACCTAGGAAAGATTATTTTGGTAGCACTATAAAAGATGGATTGGAAGAAAGAGAGAGAGAGAGCAAAGGTGAGAAAATGTTAAACAACATAAAGACCATACCACAGACGGGAAAAATCTAAAAAGAGAAAGACAAAAATAGAATTCTGCATAGCAAAGACAATTAGGATGGTGCTACTTTTCTTGTGAAAATACCTGAAATAGCCAGGCATTGAGGTTTTATTTCCTGGTTTCATGCCAGTCCAATTCAGTCCAAAAAACATTAAATGCTTACTATGTGCCAGGGATAGTACTAAGTCCTGGGGATAAAATTAATAAAAAGACAGTTCCTGTGCTCAAGGAGCTTACAATCTAATGGGGGGAGACAGCACACAAAAGGAGGCAGGAAAGAGGGGTGGGGGTAGGGGAGAGAGACCAGGAGGTGCTCAGTGGGTGGGCATCTTATTCTGTGGAATTGAAACCAGGAAGGGTGGTAGATGAAGAGTGAAATGAGCCCCAAAGTCTAATTTCTGCCCTCTACAAAGGAAGGCACTGGGAGGGCTTTAGTACTCCACCCTCCAATCATAGTGGAGAGGAGGCTAAAGAAGGTGGTATCAGTCACAGCTTGAATTAGCAGCATAGTGATGAGACTAGAGGTGATGAACTTAACCTGGGATGGAAGTCTTGTTCCAAGGAGTTGAAACCAGGCAGAGCAGTAGATGCCATTTTAGTTCAGTCAACTTTTTCCTTTCGTAGAATTTGGAACAGAATTTATCTCGTTTCATGTTTTTATATATCCTCCAAGTGAAGCCAACAAGAATTTATTAATCATCTACGACATGCCAAACACTGCTAGTGCTGGGGATACTTTTGTGGTTCAGTCATTTCAGTCATGTCCAACTCTGTGACCCCATTTGGGGTTTTCTTGGCAAAGATACTGGTGTGGTTTGCCATTTCCTTCTCCAGCTCATTTTACAGAAAATTGAGGCAAACAGGGTGAAGTGACTTCCTCAGGTCACACAGCTAGTGAATGTCTGAGGCTGGATTTGACCACAGAGAGATGAGTCTTTCTGACTTCAGGCCTGCCATTCTATCCACCGCGCCACCTAGCTGCCCTCTGGGGCTCCAAAAAGGCAAAAAACAATCCCTGCTCTCAGGGAGCTCACAGCTTAATTGGGGAAGATATAACTAGCATTAATTTAAGGCTTCAAGGTTTGCAAAGGGCTTTACATTTCTTATCTCATTTGATCCTCCACAATGTTTAATTTTCAATAGCATACTGAACCTTCTCTCTTGAATGTGGGATGCCAGCCCAAGAGACAAGCGCTTCCTCTCTAAGGAATGCTAATGCTAAGCAATGATTGACTCCTAGTCCCAACTAGCACACTGGTAAGATAATACTAATGGAATACTTAACCACATGAACATAAACTCATAAAAATCCTCAAAACGAAGTTACAGCTGCAGGTTCATAAGACTCTGAGCTAGAAAAGGGCCTTAGAAAAGAGCACCTAACTCCCTCATTTTATAAATAAGGAAACTGAAGCCCAGAAATGTGAAGTGACTTGCCCAAATTTATACAGTTTATAGGAGGCATTCTTATATTTAGTGTGTGTGTGTGTATGTGTCATAGGCCCCTTTTGCAGGCTATGGACCATATCTCAGAATAATGTTTCCAAACAATGAAGGTATAGATCTAGAGGATGCTGAAAATAAAGATATAATTTTTTTCCCATCCAAATTTGTGGATCCTGTGAAATTTTCAGGTCCATGGACCTCAGGTTAGAAGCCCTGGTTCTTATAAACCCTTGGTTGATAAGGTCATAGGATGTAGAGTTTGGAGGTCATCTTGTCCAATCAATTATCAAACATCTATTAAGTGCTTTCTATATACCAGGCACAGTACTGAACACTGGAGATACAAAGACAAAAGCAATATAGTCCATTCCCTCAAGGAGCTTACATTCTAATAGAAGAGGCAACTTGCATATATATAATTTTATATGACACATATAAAGCAGATGCACTTTATCCTTGGATAGGTAGGTAGTGACAGCTCCCAGGACGAGGAAAGGACTCCTGCAAAAGGGGACACTTGAGCTAATTCTTGAAAGATAAGAAAGCAGATAAGTGAAATAATTTGCCCCAAGTCACACAAATGGCAAATTGCAAAAATGTGTTGCAAACTCGAGTTTTCTAACTCCCAATCCAGTGTTCTTTTATTTAGTCCTATCTTATGTACTACATTTGTTTTTTACCATCATGAACAAAAACCAGCCTGCAAAAAACACAATTCGATTAACCTGAAATTAGTGAGGAGGTTTTGGGGAAAAGGTGATAGGAAGCTTCATATGAAGAGGGCAATAATATAGCACAGACTACATAGTCTCCAAAGCATAATGCTATATTCCCACACTGGGTACCTAATAAATGTTGATGATCATGGTAGACTGGTTTGAGGGAATTTGGTTACCTATAAATTATGAAGTACAAAGCAATAAGCACTTATTAAGTGTTTACTGTGTTTCAAGCACTGTGAATTACATATTTTGTCTGTTTACAGGTCACTATGCTGGCTGAATATATAATATTTGCCAGTTTCATACAGGCAGGCTCTTCTAATTGCCTATACTAGTAGATACACTCTTCTAGTAGTATATCTACCCTTGAATTACTTAGGTTTCTTTATTAATCACTCTTTACAACCTGAGATTTTTCCTTCAGAATCATATAGTGGTTAGTTAATGAATTGCTGGCTCTCTTGATGTTTAAAAGCAGTGTGGTGAGATAAAACTGAAAGAGGAAAAAAATACAGGATAGCAACAGAGAACAGGGATAGATGCTGCTTACTATACATTACTATAACCAGACCAACAGAGTGATCCAATTTCATAGGCCTCAGGGAAAAATTGGGGGAGAAAGGGTAGCAGGTTCCCCACCCCTGGGGTAGGGGTTCAAAGCAAATTTCTTAGGACTTAGTTCTGTAGATAGGTCCATTACTCTATCAGAGAAGACAGTACCACAATAGATCACTCTCATGCCAACGATGTTGATTACTAAAATAAAAATCTTCAGTCCTGTTGATTATTAAAAAACATCCCTTCAGTTCAGGGGTAGTATTTCACCAGGATGCCATGCTGAAAATTGAGGGAATACACTATTATTATAGTTGCCCCCAAGCATAAGGAGAGAAGCCCAAATGGCATAACATGAGGAAAGGATGGCTAAGTACGGAAAAGACAATCATTACAGAGCAAAGTGTGACATTGTAGCCTGTAACTCTTCATACAAAAATCTTAGAATGATAAACACCAAAATCAAGATGACATTACAACCCTACCTGTAGACAGGCTAGTTGTAGACTGCTTAAATGCCCCTGAAATTAAATATGTGATCCTAGAGTATGTGCACAGCTCTTTGCGTGTAGTCTTCTCCATTATAATGTTAATTTCTTGAGAGCAGGGATTGTCTTGGCTTTTCTTTGCAACACCAAAACTGAGCAAAGTGCCTAGTGCAGGGGTGGGGAACCTTAGGCCTTGAGGCCACATGTGGCCTTCTAGGTCTTTGGCTGTGGCTGTTTGACTAAGTCTCAGTTTTACAGAACAAATCCTTTATTAAGGGGATTTGTTCTGTGAAGTTTGAATTCAGTCAAAGGGCTATATTGAGGACCTTCAGGGCCACTCAAGGCGGAAGGTCCCCACCCCTGGTCGTATACAATAAGTTTAGTAAATATGTGTTGACTTGATTTATACTCAGAGAGCCACCTGCTGATGTCTAGATCTGTGCATAAAGGTGAGATAGGGCCTGGACTTAACATTTTGTTTATATAGGGAAACTCCAGACAAGGAAACTCCATCTACAACACATGTTGGCAGTTTCTCTGCAATTTACTGTTTCAGAGTGTTGACTAGAACCCAAAGAAGTTAAGTGGGTTGCCCAGAGTTACAACAACAGTATGTAACAAAGACTTCACTTGAACTCAGGTCTTCCTGATTGAAAGGATGGATCTCTCTCCACTATACCATAATGCTGCTGAAATTCTGGTAACTTTGTTTTGTTTTTAACAGAAAAAGATGCAACAACAATCTAACAATACCTCACAATTCAACTATTGCATTTGTTAAGGGCTTCTATCTCTAACTTTTGCTTCAATCTTTTTCTTCAAGAATTTTTTAAATGTGAGAAAATCATGCTAAATGTTCTGGTTCTAAATCATTTAGCTTCCTAAGAACATCAGCCATGTGAAGAGAAAAAAAAATGTGTTAGTGAGTAGAAACCACTGTTAGGAGAATAAAGAACTCCATCCATAACAAAGGTAAAGGAGGAGGTAATTGCATCTTTTTCCCTTGGACAGGCCAATTATCAGGATTTTCCCCTCTTCTTTTTTCCTCCCTACAACAGATACATTAAGACAGAATTCACTACTGGCAAAACTTGCCATATGTGTGTATACATGCATACGGACAGACACACACACACACACGCACACACACACACGCATACATGCATGCATGCATACGTTCATCCTTAAAATAAAATGAAACAAAAAAAGCCTTTGACCCTAAGCTTCAAGGAGGAATTATCTATATCCATTATCTATACTTCCACAGGAACCATTCATCCATAACATGTATGTATATGTATATACACACATATATCTATCTATGGAGAGAAGATTAGTTTAACAAAATTAAATATTAAGATGATAATTATCCCAACTACAAAAAGATACTCCCATGTGGGTAAAATGTAATGGATTAGAAATAGAGACCTGAGTTCTAATCCTGACAGCCATTACTAGTTCTGTAACCTTGAGGAAATCATGTCTCCAGTATTCTTCTTAAAATAAGAGGCTTAGACTAGTTGATCTCTAATGTCATTTCTAACTCTGTAATTAGAGCTTTAGTATTCCAAAAATAACATGTGCTCATTGAAAAATGATGCTCACACTGGGAAATAAAATATACTGGCAATGGGGCATAGAAGTCGATCTTGCCCTACAAGAAAGTAAGGGGGAAAGGGATAAGAGGGGGGTGATAGAAGGGAGGGCAGACTGGGGGAAGCAGTAATTAGAATGCATGCCATCTTGGGGTGGGGGGTAGGGGAGAGATGGGGAGAAAATTTGGAACTCAAAATCTTGTGGAAATGAATGTTGAAAACTAAAAATAAATTAATTTAAAAAAAAGAAAAATGATGCTCACTTTGGTATACATGTTGATGTCTCCTCAAACAGTCATCAATCTCAATCCTCATGACTTGTACTTTTTTTTCAACACCACAGTAATATTTTTAGATAGTAATATATTTTTATTTCATCATCAGCATTCAGTATTCCACCTTCATGTTCCAAAACCCTGAAATTTCTTTCTGACCACATAGACTCAGTCTGCTGTCTGCCAAACTGACCTACTTGCTATCTGACAAACTCCATCCCTTTGTACAAACTTATATCCCATGCCTGGAATGCATGTCCTCTTCCCCCTCACCTCTTACGATCCCTAGGTAGTTTCCTTCAAAGCTCAACTCAGCTGCTAACCTCTTGTGGGTAGGACTTCATGATTTTCATAATCACCAATATTCTCTCCTTTCTCAAAATATATCTATTTATGCTTCCATGTTGTATTTCCCTAGAACATAAAATCCTCTAAGGCTAGAACTATTTTTTGTTTGGTCTTTGTATGCTCAGCACCTAAACCAAGTGCCTTGGAGACAGTAAGCACTTCATAAAGGGTTGTTGAATTAGACTGCATTAAAGCCTAATTGTTCTGAAAAAATGGTTGTATGATAAAAAAAAAAAAAGAATTATGTACTTTCCCTAGGCCTTAACAGATCCCTCCAGAGACTGAGGGGTAGGAGGTAGATCTTGTCTCACGTGAGCAATTGCTAGACTAAGATTGTTCAATAAATACAATCTTTTTCCCACATGTGGTGAATTTATCTATTGTGGTTAATTGAGTCTCTGATGGGGGAATAGAGAAAGAGCTATTACAATGTTTGTTCACCAATCTGAAATATCATCAAATGGTCTTTCTCTAATTTTGCTAGCCTCCTTCCACAGTATTAATTCATTCGTATTAATTCATTCTTCTCCTTCTCAGTACTCCCTTCCCCTCTCTTCTCTCCCTCCCCCCCAAATATCCATAGGTTTATTCTAACAAGTCTCAAAATATTGTTAGCTTTCAGGTGAGTAGCAAAACTTACAAAATACCACCAAGAAATAACAGTGCTTACAAACCTTTTGTTGTTCCGAGGATAGACATGTTAAAATGTTATGGCACCCCTAAGGGTTAAAGGAGTTGTTTTTGATCATTCCTTCATTCAGTAAAGGTTTTAAGAGACTCAGTGCACAAGGTATTGGGCTAATTGATAAGGGACCAGTTAGAGTCAACTAAGAAGAATAGGACAGGAACGCAACCAAAATGGACCTTCTAGTGTAGTGGGGTAAATATACACTTACACAAATAATCTTCTTTTTGACCTTTTGTTTATTGAATTTTGAATGGAGAGGGGGATGGTATTGGTTAAGAACTCAAGAAAAGTAAGTCTTTAAAATCTTCAAACTATTATAATTAGGGCAACTAGGCGAAGAAGTGGATAGATGGTAGAGCCTAGAGTCAGGAAGACCCAAGTTCAAATATGGCCTCAGACACTTACCATCTACCATCTGTGTGACCTTGGATAGAACCAAGAACTTTACCCTGTTTGCCTCAGTTTATTGGAGAAGGAAATGGCAAACCACTCCAGTATCTTTGCAAAGAAAACCTCAAATGGGGTCATGGAAGAGTGGGACATGACTGAAAATGACTCAACAACAAATGATAATTAAGAAAGAGAATAGAAAATCTGGGCCAGTAAGGAGCTGGTATTATAGGAAGATGCCAGCTCACTATGATAATCAGTGTGATCTTCAAGAGACACAGGAAATGTGCTATCCTGACACAGCTGAGAAGTAATGAAGGAAATGGGCTGAACTAAAGTTGAACTATTCAGACATTACTCAAGGGGAGCCAACTTTCCCCACTCCCCACCCTACATAAGCATTATAATGGAGTTTTATGACTTAATGAGACTTCTTAAGAATGTGGAGACTTTCCCATCGAGTTGGCTTTAAGGCCAGGCTCTTTTCGTAAGATAACAAAATTCTTTGAGTTGGATTTCACTCCATTTTTAACGAGTTCATCATTTTATACTTACAAAACAACAGAGGAGGCATGGTACCAGTGGAAAGAACACTGGCTTTAGAAAAGAATGAACTGGATTCGAATTTAAGCTCTGCCACTTTAGACAAATTATTTAAACTCTTTGGGTCTCAGTTTCCTGTTGTGTAACGTGAAGGGGTTGGTCTAAAATCAAAATTATAGATCAGGGTTCTTCAGTGTGTATGTGGGGGAGAGGGGGTGGACCTTCTTTTGGGAGTTTGGTGAAGCCAATGGACTCCCTTTCTATTTCAGATTGGTAAGCAAACATTGTGATAGCTCTTTCTTCAAATATTTGAAGGAAATGCTAAATATCCATTAGCAGTTAGTGAAAATAAAAGTGCAGTTTTTTTTTTCTTGCCAAGTTCACCCAACCGCAATATCTATCCACAGGAATCCATGGACCCCAGATTAGATCCCCTACTCTAAATGATCTCTAAAGGTGTCTTCTAGTTCTAAGCACACGATTCTATGACCTAGAATTTCCCTTAGGGTCACTACAACAGTTTGGAAATTTTATTTACTATTATTAAGACATTTACAGCAAGAAAAAAAAATTTTGTTTGCAGTGACATTTTACATTTTATATCCATCCAGGGTATCTTTCTGAGCAGGGGGCAGCTTCTACATTTATTATAGTTTTGTTATCAGTCAGCTTGTCAACACAAAGGATAACTATCACTCATATGGGCCTATCATCAACATATAGTACCACTTGCAGTTTGGTTTCATTACTCTGACCCATATGCTATATGTACTAACACCATGAGGAAACCATTTTGGCCCATTTCTATATGTGGCAGTTAAATGCTTTTGTAAGTGACACACTCTCCACTAAGCACCAGATGGAACCTAACCTACCTTACTTTCTAGGCTGTGAGTATTGAGATAAGTAAAAATATGGATGAAGGAAAGGATCCCTACTTCAAGAACCAGATCTTTGGAACTAAAAAGTCTTGCAAAGATCATCAAAATCAATCTTTCTGGGTATGAAGAACAATACCTATTTAAATTCAAACACATGCATTTTTGCAAAGAAATTGCCACAGGATTTTAGAGCTACAATAGGTCTTAGGGAAGATGTAGTTTATTACTTTGGAAGGCTGTGTGTGAAATGTGGATTTGGAGGCAAAGGGCCAAGTTTTAATCTTGGCTTTTTTACTTACTACCTATGACCTATGTGACCATGGGCAAGTCTTCCGGACTAATTAATTTCCTTATCTTTAAAATGACGCAGTTACACAAGATGGCTTCTAAGGTCTATATTTTTATTGTACTAATTTCATACAGAGTAGAGAATAAACCTATGATTTCCTTGATATAAGAAATTCTTACATGGGAGGACTTCTAGGTTGGCACCTTCTTTGCAATTTATCATCTTAGAGAGTTGCCTAGTGGAATGAGAGGTTAAGGATCCAGGGTCCTTATGTGTGAGCATTAGGACTAGAACCCAGGGTCTCACTACTCTAAACCCAGGATACTTTCCACCATGATTCCTGTAGGATATGTATGAGATTATTTTATTTTAAATTTAACTACAGCTGGGTAGTTTTTGTCATGAATATTTTAAAATAGATGTTTTG
Source organism: Trichosurus vulpecula (assembly GCF_011100635.1). Classification (NCBI taxonomy): domain Eukaryota; kingdom Metazoa; phylum Chordata; class Mammalia; order Diprotodontia; family Phalangeridae; genus Trichosurus; species Trichosurus vulpecula. Next base: position 145,707,270 of record NC_050579.1, on the reverse strand, counting down.
TGAATGGATTAAATGAAAACTAATTTTCATATTAGTTTTGCTATATCAGTAATTGCTAATAAGTTAAAAATGGTAAAAACCCACAATATATGTTACGAGCACCTTCTTTCCCAAGATTAAAAAGCCCATATTAGCAGCAAAGGGCTATAAATGAAATCAACACTGGATAGGCTTTGGGCATGCAGAGGCTCCTTTGACTGTTTCTGAGGGCTAAAAATATGTCTAAAGTTACTAATAATTTGGATCCTGGATTTTGAATTATATCTAATGGCTGGCAATGCTTGCTTGTCTTTTTTGCTTTTCTCATCTCTCCAATGTTCCTCTTCTAGCCCTTCTAATTTTTAACCCCACCCCCTTTATCAGTAGAGCTGAGGAACCTTATTACATCTCTAACTTTTGATTTAGGAAAGGCTTTCTAGAACTGGAAAGACTTGGATGGGTTTCTTAACTTGGGATTAAATTTTTTCTGATATTTCAAAATACTTGGATTCTTTTGTCATCTTATGTATTTTATTTTAAGCATTTAAAACATAATTCTGCAAAGTAGCCCATAGGCTTTACCAGACTGCCAAAGGTGTTCTTGACATGAAAGGTTAGGAACTCGTAGAAAGGGGGGATCCTCAGACTTTAGAAGATGGTAGACCTGTAGAGATCTGCCCATGCGGAGAGCAGGGGTGAATTTCCTGATTATCCCCATTACTTCAAGTTAGGAAGGCAGCTTGTTTGCTAAAATATCAAACATATTCACAAGGAAACTTCCCCTATGTGTATGGTTCACATATACTAATACAATTATTTCTATAATGCATATGGATGCATTGATCTGCTGAACTCAACAGAATCCTTAAATCTGAGAGGAAACAGTGCTGATAAGCTTAAATAATGCAAAGAAAGTCAACGTTCTTTGCCCCCTTCCCATTCCTTTCCTTTCCCACTCTTCCCTTTCCCTCCACTCCTTTTCCTCCTCTCCACTTTCCCTTCCTCTCTGTCCTTTGCCCTCTCTTCCCCTCCACTTCTTTTCCCTGTCTCCTCCGCCTCTTCTCCCTCTCCCTTCTCACCCTTCTCTCCTCCCCTTTCCTCTCTCCTCCCTTCTCTCCTCTCCTCTCCTCCCCTCCCCACTCCTCCCCAGTCCCCTCCCCTCCCAGAAGCCCGGTAACTACTGGCCGACACACCCTACGTGAGAAGAGCGTGGAAACAATCCCGTGGGCGGAGCTTCCCCGCTCTCCTCGGCTCTCTCCCCCTGTCGCCCGCCAGCCCGCTCCGCTCTGCCCCGCTCGGCTCCGGAGGAGCCCTCCCCGGCGTTCCTCCCAGGCTGTCACCCGGCTCACTTTGTTCTCCGCCTTTGTCCTCGCCTGCGCCAGCAGGTGGAGCAGCCGCGAACCTTTCGGAGCCCGTTCAGGGGAAGGGAGCCCATCTTGCTCTCCGCCGGAGCAGGAGCTGGAGGAGGAGGAGGGTCAGAGCTCAGCGTGCAGCCAATCGGGGCCCACGCTGCTAGTTAGCCGAGCAGAATGGGCTGTAGTTGAGTGAAATAGGAAAGCTGCAAAAACACTGTGGAGTTGTTTCCCGGTGTAAATAAAAAAGAAGAAGAAAAAGAAGACGACGACGACGAGGCAAAGACAACCAAAAGTTTCCCAAGTCGCCGCCGCCCGCCGTTGGCCCGGGGCCGGTGCTGGAGCGGGGCTTCGCCCAGCCAGAACACGTTGGACTCGGCTGTGCTGCAAGAACACCCCATTCCTATTGTTTGTGTGGGGTTTCTCTCCCTCTCTCAAAATATGGCAAAGGTTCAGGTGAACAATGTAGTGGTGCTGGACAACCCTTCCCCTTTCTACAACCCTTTCCAGTTCGAAATCACGTTTGAGTGCATAGAGGATCTGTCGGAAGGTGAGTAGACGGGATCCCGCCAGGGGGGCTTCAGCCCGGGGCGCTCGGGGGCAGGTTTTTCTCCGCGAAAACTTTCCTAAGGCCTGCTGTTTTTTTTCTTCTCTCCCTCCACTCTTTCCCAGTTTTATCCTCCGCGGCATCTAAGGGAGAGAGGGAGGGAAGGAAGGAGGAGGAGGAGGATGGGCTGCCGCTGCTCCTGCTGCTGCAGACCTGCAGCTCCGGAGGGGTCGGCGGGGCTTTGGCCGGGGCGCGCGGCGGCCGCTGCTGCCCCCGCTGCTGCTGGAGGGAAACTTGAAGCGGGTGCGTTTCACCATTGTGTCCTTCGCCCCGGCGGGGAGACCGAGTGGGAGGGAGGGGAAGCCGCCCCGGTTCCCAACGCTGCCTTTTTGCAAAGCCGGGCTGAAGTTGCGAGTAACTTGTTTGAGTGGTGGTAGCCATGTTGTCAGCTTTGTCTGGGTGTGGGAGAAGGGTTAACGGGAGGAGAGAGGAGCCCCGCGGTCACCCCCGCGAGCCTCAGTGCCCCTTGGCTGCCTCTAGACGAGGAGTTGGCTCAGCCGAGAGACCAATGCGGAGGAACCCGCGAAGGGAGAGGGTGCAGGACCCCCGTCTGCATGGCCTGGGACTGGGGGGGGGTGGTGAGTAGTGGAGAGGAGATTTTTTTAAAAAAGAGCTGTCTGGTGTGTGCGCGTGTCTGTGCTCGCCGGAGAGTTCGAAAACGGAGCCATCTTTTACCCAGAGTGGAGACTGAGCTGTGAGCCCCTGGCGTCACCAGCCCCACCGCCTGCACCCCCCGCTCGCTGTAAGTGCTTCTAACTCCGAGCACCTGCCCACCTCCCCGACTCCCACTCGCAAAGGCCACAACTCCCTTAAAGTTGCGCTACTTCATTCCGGGGGCCCTTGCTCCTCCTAGCCTAATTAGACCGGCAGGAAGAGCCGGGGCAAGCTCTCAGCCTTCCTCTCCAGCTTCCTGAATCGAGCGGGGAGGCGGGTACCGACACAGGCATCCACACACCCCCTCCCTCGCCGCTCTGACACCCGCCCCCCGCCCCTGTCGAGCCCGGGAGAGGGCAGGGTGCCAAGCCGTCTTCCCCGGGGATTCTGACAACTGCAAATAATTGGAGAGGCTCTAGAGGGAATCACCTCCAAGCAGCCTTGGCTACGAGAGGGTGTCCAGGATGCCGATGGAAAGCTCTTTGCGAACATTAATGCGCTATAAAGGCTAGCTGGCTATTATCACCAATAATTCTGGGAATAGTAATTAAAAAAAAAACTTTAAAGTAACTTTAGGAGAAAACATTTTCCTGTATGTTTCAGAAGGTAAATAATTGCAGACCCTCCAAAATTATGTGGAGCTCACTGGCATTAATGAGTGAAAGATGTTAATTGTAGGACTTCATGTGTGGGCTCGGAAATGGGACCTGTTCAGAAGCCAGTTAAGAGTGCTGGAGCTTTCCCAGTGGATATCTGGGCTGCCACCTACTAAAAAGACCACGCTCAGGAACTTGTTAACATGCTATTAAGCTAAGAGCTCATCCACAAGTGAAAATTGTACTTAAACACACTCACATATTAAGAGAAGGGGGTAAGGGAAATAAAGTTTTAAGTGCTTAAAAAGATCTTAGGCTTTAGAGGCCGAAGGAGTCCCTAGAAGGAATAATTTAGTTCAGTGCCTTCGATTTACAGACCAAGAAATTGAATCCAGAGAGGTTAAGTGACTTGTTCAAGGTCACATGGGCAGTAAATATACTTTAGGGGCTCAAAAATATTTTATTTTTCAAAGATGAAAATTTCATCATCTTTATTTTCATCTATATGGTATGTAGAATAAATGCAATTTCAGATACCATAAAATTTACCTCCGAGGTCTTTTAAAAAATTCTCTTGAATTTTGTGAAATCTTTAGTTTCCAAAATATGAGATTTGTCACTGACGTACTATATTGTGGGTGCTATATTTTAATTGAGAATGGCTTTGAATTTCTCATATGGACACATCAAAGTAAACTTCATAAAGTATCTTTTCTCTTGATTATTAACTGACATTTCCTGGAGTTTTTAAACTACTTGTTAATCTTTGTACACAGCTTTTGGAACTTGATGGATCAAGAAATGGGCCAAGTTTTAAAAGTTAGCAGAATTAAAATAAAATAAAGCTAAATAATAGCAAAATACAGGATTGCTTTTCTATTTTCTCGTTCAAAAGCACCTTTTTCATTTTGGACAGCTGTAGCCTCCCAGCCACCATCAGTATTAAATATAAAGTGAATGAACAGATTAAAAAAGGGGATGAGGGGACGAATTGCCAGAACAAGCGTTACTTATTAATTCAGTATGAGTTTCTCAAGTCATAAACAGTTTTTGGTGGTGCCTCCTATTTTAGGTCTCAACTAATAAGGAATATAGGAGTTAAGGACATAGATAAAAAGCCTCTCTGGGTTCATGATCTTGGATAGTTGAAAGCTATGACAGGCAAAGCGACATTTTAACTTTTAATTGACATCCATTCAGAAACCAGTTACAGTATTGAGATTTGCAGGGTTGAGTGTCAAGGATACACCAACTATCACTTAAGAGCCATCATTTCTCTGAATAAACTTTTGAGCTGAGTCATAATTATCCCTACCCCCAAGGGGCCAAGGAGCTCCTTGAAAATGTGGTCTGCTTGAGTGGATTAAAGGAACCTCGTGTATTCCATACATACTTTTAATAATGTAAGTGCCACAATGGAGCTAGTACTCTGATTTTCACATGTGTTTAATTTGGCAACCTCAAAAATTTTTTTTAATTGTTTTTTTTTTAAAGTTTTCTTTTAAAGTAACTTGTAGTTGGCAGCTGTTACGGGGGGCAGTTAGGTGGCTCAGTGGACAGATAGATTGCAAGTCAGGAAGACCTGAATTCAAATGTGGCCTCTGACACTCACTAGCCATGTGACACTGAGCAAATCACTCAACTGTAAAATGGGGATCATAATAGCTTCTACCTCTCTGCCTTGTTGTGAGGATCAAATGAAGAGAACTTTTGTCAAGCACAGTACCTGGCACATAGTAAGTGCTTAATAAATGCTTGTTTAAAAAACAATAGCTGTATTTTAAACATTTTATTCCTACAATCATAGGATTTGGAGCTGGAAGGCCTTTAGACATCATCCATTCCAACCTCTTCATTTTCTAGATGAGGAAACTGAAGCCCAAATAAGTTAAATGACTCGGGCAAGGTTATACATAAAGATTTTTTAAATAAATAAATTTATTTTTAGTTTTCAACAGAGTAAAGATTTGAACTCAGGTCCTCTGACTCCAAATCTGCCCCCAGGTCTCCTGCATTTGGATGCAGTAGTCATTATGCTACCTAATACTATACGTGGACTGCTTCCCCTGGTAGGGTTGGTTACTGCTCCAGAACGATACTGTTTTGTCCTTCCAGAGCCTGGACAAGCTTTTTGAATATTCTGACCTAAGAAAAGAGTGGTAGTAAATGGTAACTCAAGAAAGTAAAGTGAGGGGGCATGGCAGTAGTTAACCAGACTGTGGATTAACCAGACCCCAATGATCTTCCCTCAACAGGAATAGCAAATATCTAAACAGGCATATAAATTCATGCACAGACACAATCCCCCAATTACTGAACATTCCATATATTATTTGAGGCTTTCTTCAGTTCCTATACAAAACCAAGGAGAACAGATGTGTTGTTAGCCCTACCATATTCCTTTCTCCTATGTTGAACCTATGTTCCCTTGTGGTCATTTTCCCCATCAAACCCACAAAAACTGAGTACAGGTTAGAGTCAAAATAGTATAAATTTGCTATGAAACAGTTAGTGCTAATAGTCCTGTATGTAAGAAGAGTTCTATAGGTATTATTATGTGCCTATCTGAGAATAAAGAGAAATAAAAAAGTTGACTGTTAAAATGGGAAATTTCATTACACAAAGTAGAATGGAGTTTTCCAAAATAATGCTATAGGAGGAAAAGCTGTTCAACCAGCTAGATATGAATCATCATCAATAAATGTTTGTGTACGCAGCAATGTGCCTTGAATGCTCAATAAATGTTTGTGAAATGAATCAGTCTCTCAAGAATATTTCAGTCCAGTTGGGAAGATGAGACGTTGGCTAAATAAGTATTGTAGACAATAAGTGTCAGGAGTTTGTATATACATAATGTGAATGTAAAGGTTACCCCAAACAAGCCTACCCCATTGAGCTCCACCCCCACATGCCTCATTTCGTAGGGTTTATTATTTCGACACAAAGGATAAATTTTACCTATGGGGTGTTCAAAGAAAACATATTAACTGTGCCAATAGTTGGTTCAGGTGAATGGTTCCTTAGTAGGAGGTAACCTTCTCTAGACCAGGCAGGAGTAATTTTTAAAAATCTTTATCTTCTCAGCACATAGTAGGCAATTAATGTTTGCTGAGTGAATGAATAAAGGCAAAGATAGTCATTAAAGCTGAAGTGGGCAGCTTACAAATGATTTTCATGCCTCTGATTATGGCAAACTTAAGAAAGCCTTACAGAAATATCACAGTTGGCTGATGTGTTCATTTTGCTGAATTGCCATTTTCCCCATCTTTTTTACTCTTTGTTTTAAGGGTTGACTCTCTTAAGTGAGAGGTTTTGCAGGAGGAGCAGGGGATGGAAAGGATTAGATTCCTCAGGAAACTGAGAATCTTTTTTGAATCTTCTGCTATGGCGAGGTGGATGTAGGGACAACAGATGTGAATCAGTTGATATTAAAGGGGGTATTGGAATTTCAGTGTTGTAATCCTTGAGTGTAAAATAATGTGTATTGGTCTTTAACTCTAGACTTGGAGTGGAAAATTATCTATGTGGGTTCAGCAGAAAGTGAAGAATACGACCAAGTTTTAGACTCTGTTTTAGTGGGCCCTGTTCCTGCAGGAAGGCATATGTTTGTATTTCAGGTAAGACTACTGTTAAATATTCGTACCAATAAGTTACTGGAAAGTCCATTTTGTATTTGTAAAATCTCACTTTTATTTAACACCATGCCTCTATTAATAAAAGCTAAAAATAATAGCTAACATTTATATAGAACTTACTATGTGCCAAGTACTATACTAAATTTTAGCCTTACAATTGTTATCTCATTTGATCCTCACAACAACACTGCAAGAGGGGTTCTATTATCCCCATTTTATAGACAGAGAAAATGAGGCAAACAGAAGTTATGTCTACTTTTGCCTGAAACTACAAAGTGCTTGACTCTTATGGAGGGAGTGTTTTTAGAAGTTACTCTCCTGTTGTATTATAGATGTTTGTCATTAAAATGTCACCAATGAAGAATAATCTAAATAAAAGTGTGATCGACTTATGCAAGAAACAATATACACATTGTTATATTATCAACTTGAATATGACAAAAGGCCAGACCTATGGAATGACTCCTTGAATGATGCTCATGGACCACTAACTTTCTGCTGACCTCACTTTGAGCATCACTAACATGTTAAGCCTTATTTGGGATGGAAAGGGCTGTATATATAAGTGGATGTGACAGGTGATTTAAATTTAAAATAAGGTATGTAGCAAAGTGTGTAGGTCTTTTGGGGCTGTGGAAAGTAGAAGTTAGAGGTGTGAGGATGTATATCAAGGAAATAATTTTTGGAGTGCCCTATAATCAAGTTTCCTAGCACATCTTCTCATTGTACTAATTATCCATCCCCAATTCTACCAGCACTAAAATAATCACTTTACTAGGTAAACACATCAGTGTATAATTTTTCTGAGCTGAGAATACCACATAATGGTCCTTGCTAATCACTTAAGGGGATAAACTATCCTTCCTCTCAGTTGACTCAGGACCATGTTTTTGACTGGTAACACCTTCAGTTATTTTCCAACATGAACAGAAGCAGACAAAAAAAAAAACCCCTTACGTGAATTCTTGAGTACTGCTATTCAAAAATAAGTCACACCCTCTGACTTAGCACTGTCTTTGCATAAGTGCTTGCTTTGATCTAGGACAGTTCTAGGCAGAACAATTCAGCTCTCAGTTATCCCAGGCAATGGAGGGGAGTATAGCATTGTGAAGTTCTCCAAATAATAAGTTCTTAGCACGTGACTTGGGAGCTTGGTATCTCTTAACAAATTGCAGTACTCCAGGCAGAATTTATATTGTGAGTCTATAACTTAGAAGAATATGGAAATTTTTTTCTTTCCCATCCTTAACACTCATCTTCCCTTACATTACCCACCTCTCCCCACATGGATGACATTATAATAAATATAGTAGGGATTATTATAAAAGGGCAGCAGATAAAAAGTTAAACCTCAACAAATAATTGAATAAAGAAGTTGATATCATTAAAGGGGGAAGTATTTGTCCTATTTCCTATGATTTAAAGATTTCCTTAAGAACACATGAGCAGTTGGAACTTATTTTGACAGAATTTTTAAATACCTGGAAGGCTATTTTCTTTCCTTTTCAGCTTAGTAAAGCCTTCCCTGAAGTTTTTTTGTGTAGAGAAGTAGAATTAGTTCTGATCCATGAGGTGAGCCACATGGTCTATAGAGGATTCATGGTGTGGCAAAGGCTGCTGCTGACCCATGCTAAAACAGGAAATTGCTTATTGCTTTTTCTATTTTATTTTGAAGTAATAGTCCATGTTAGGCTGCTGCAATCATGTACTAATAAAAGGATGTACATATATTTATTGATGACTTTTGCTTTATGTTCAACAAAACCTGTAATGGAACCTTTCTTGTGTATTTTAGGGTAGGAAAAGGACTAGGCCTATGATTTCATTGATACAACAAAATCCTAGGTGAGGAAACTCCCTCTACAAATGTTAACTGGCACCTTCTTGGTAATGGATAGTCTCAGCAGTGTTTGGCGTATAATAAACAGTTGATAAATATTTCTTGGCTTGACTTGACTAGAGAGTTCCCTAAAGAACTGAGTTAGATGACTTGTCCTGAGTCATACAGTCAGTTTGTGTCAGAGGCATGTTTGGAACCTAGGTCTTTTTGGCTTAGAGGATGGCATGCTGTCCACTACTGCCACACAGCCTTAAAGCTATTAGAGAAAAAAACTGCACTAAAACTTTTGGGACACCCTATGCTATTAAAAATATCCTCAAGTTTTGGCTGAGTGGATCAGGCATGTCATATATATCCAAAAACTTTTGACTTTAGGATGTGGAGCCTAAAAGAACAGATGAACTACAATGAGAATTAGATCATGATTTTAAACTTGTGCATATAACAAACTCACCAACATAATACTTTAGGTGTTTTAATAGGGTAAAGTATGGTTTTCCCAGCAACGATCAGCCTCAGGAATACGTCAGTTTTCTGTCACTTCTTGGTTTGCTAGCATATAATTAAAAGATTTTTCTTAATGGCATGTCAGTAGTGAGATAGGTGAACTGATATGAGAGGCAACCTAGCACTGTGGAAAGAGTCCTAGACTTACAGTAAGGCGACCTGGGTTTTATCCTGGTTTTGCCACTACACCTATATGATCTTGAGCAGGTCACTTCTCTCTGGCCTTTAGTTTCTTTCTTTGTAAAATGAGGGTATTGGATTAAATGACTTCTGAGATCTCTTCCAGGTTGAAGAGCCTCTGGTTTAAAGTAGATGGCAAGAAGACCAAACAGCTGTGCAGAGGCAGTAAAATATCTCAAGACCCCTAGATAAGCTATGCTATACATACTGTGCTAACCAAAGGGACCTCTGCAGCTCCTCCAACTAGCCCTATCTCAACTAAATATCAAAATGCAATCTAAAGGAATATCCATAATCAATTTGTTCATGGAAAGCAAGGTATGGACCAGGGGAATGACTTTCCATTTCACGATAGGATATCTTCTTTCATTGTTTCTACTCTTAACCAGCCAGGTAGGGAAATCTTCAAGGACCTCCCCGAGTCAGTCTGACTACTTGAGTGGTTGTACTTCCAGGCCAAAAGCAGACCTTCCCTTCCCAGTCCTGCTTCAAAATATCATCTTTTCATAAAGCCTTTCCTTGCTGAATACACACAAATACATGCGAATACCCATCCCATTTCTGCCAGTGACTTAAATACCAGGCGTAAATCAGAGAAGCAAGTATAGCCTATAAAGGAGCACCAAACTGCACGTTATTAATGAGGGAGGGGGATAGGGAGAGATGTGGAAAACTGGAGGAACTCCCAGAGTGAATGTAGCTGAATGACTTCTCTAGACCTTGGTTTCTTAATCTTTTTTTTTTTATAGTTGGGGAGAGGAGTTGGACCAGATCAGGGGAGATCGACTTGAATTCTATGAACTTGTTTTTAAAAACAAGTTTTATGCATTTAAAAACATTACTCTGGTGGGGGGGGGGGAGCAGGATGAGTCCCTAGGCTTCACCAGACTGTCAAAGGGGTCTATGACATTAGAAAGGTTAAGAATTCCTGGACTAGATGATGTCTAAGAGACCTTTAAACTCTAGCATTCCATGATTCAGATTCAACCCAGAGAAATACCCACTCCTGTATTATAAGCCTCTTGAGAGTAAGAGGAATGTATTAATAACTGTATTTTTTGTACAAAGCACAATGTCTTATTAAACATAGTAGACACTCGAAAAATATTACTGATGATCAATCATAATAGAGGTGCTCAACAGAGGCATATTGATATGTATTGGGCTGTAGTAATTACTGTGACCAAAAGATATTTCTGTATGACCAATTTTCCCTGGTATTTACTAAGCTATATATTCCTCAGCAACTTAGAAGATCAAGTTCAGATTTCTCACTGTGGCATTCTAGGTCTTCTAAACTGGCCCCACTGAACTCATTCAACTCCATTTCTCATTGTCTAGTGTAGAGTATACTATAGACCCCAATCTCCCTACCATATTTTGCATATGCTGTGCTTATTTTCACCTCTGGGCCTTTTTTTCTCCTGCCTGGAATCTCTTCACATGCCTTTTTTCCACCTTTAAAAATCCAACCCACTTGGCCCTTTGTGAAACCTTTGACTAGCACAAAATTATTTTTATCTTTTACTGAATTTTTGTGAGTTTGTACATCAGTTTGGCACTTGGATTACATCTTGCTTTGTGTTATTCTTATATACAGTTTTTATATTATGTACTTACATACAGTCAAGTGGGGCACACAGATGCCACAATATGTTTTGGGAATTAATGTGTTAGTTCCTTCTAAAGATGATCCTGAGATATTAGTCTGTTTAGTTGCTTTAAATCTAGACCAATAAAATGGCTGTAGGTAGTGGATGTTGAATGAGAGGACTCTGGGTGGTACAGGAAATTGGCGGGATAAATCTTGTTCGACAATCTGTGTGTTTTTGGATAATCAAATTGATGACTTTGGTAACTTTTATCTTTAATTGCTTATTTGGCTAACATAACATAAATCCTTGATTTTGGATGTTGCCAAATTCTTCATGAAACACCAAAACTGGGGGAAGAATGACAAGAATCCCTAGATAAAATGATGCCTTCAAGGATCCAGGGGTACAGAGGTGCACCATAGGAGGCACATGAACTCTTCCTTCTAGCTATAAGTCTCAAAAATAAACATTTGCCTTCACAGCACGATTGCAAATATCTTCTAGATCTTACTGCTCTATCTTCATCTGATGTGCTCAAGGTAACTAAAATCCTCATCTTGCCTGCAGTTAACCTTTCCTCCCCACCTTCTTTTTTAATCATTCTAGGCTGATGCACCAAATCCAGGCCTTATTCCAGATGCAGATGCAGTAGGTGTAACAGTTGTGCTAATTACATGTACCTATCGAGGTCAAGAATTTATTAGAGTTGGCTATTATGTAAATAATGAATATACGGAGACAGAATTAAGGGAAAACCCACCAGTTAAACCAGACTTTTCTAAGGTAAGTAACATTTCAAGCTTATCTTTTAATTAATTTGCTTTTACCACATAATTCAAAGGTGATAAAAACTGACTTATGGGAAGCTGCAATTTATATTACATTATGTATGTGGCTTTTTTTACTAAGAAATAGTTATGAGTCAGATTCTGAAGTTTTGGTGCTAGTTGAAGTGCACAATTGAAGTCTAACTGTCTGCATAATTCATGATGACTGTAATTATTGTCTTTCCTTGTGAAGCTTTGGTAATTGATGTTTGTAACATGCTTTTGAGATCCTAAAACAAAGGGGACTACACCTCTCTTGGCTCAGCTAACTAAATTAGACCTGTGGCCTTTAGGAGGGCATTTGCCTACCCAGCGTTTTCATTTCAAAGGTTTTAATAACCTTTCCCCATATTCAAAGTAGTGTTGCCCTCCAGCAATAATACCCATATGAAACAGGTGAGGTTGTTACTTAAAACTGACTTGATAGTGCCATGTACCCAGGGGATGTTTGGTTAATGTTCTTCATAATAAAGGCCACCTCCTTCCTCATCCATGTGTGTGTGTGCCCTTCCTAGATAAGCAATCGAATTCAGAGCATTGTGGAACCACACTTAACCAGCTACTTTTTTCTCCCTGTAATGTTCCAGTTTTGCTTCATACTCGGTTTTTACACATGCCAAACAATGTAATTTGGTTTCTTATTTCATCCAAGGATGAAGGTCAGTAGTTTAAATCATGGAAGAAAAATGTACCTAAGAGCCATGATTCAATATTCTAGTAGCAAGGATATGTACAGAATATTCAACCCCTTTGTAAACTTTTTCCAGTTTTTTGGAAGTTACATGACATTTTAGGCACTCACTGCTACAGTAGTCCACCTCTTAACAGTTTTGTTGCTACAGTGAGCACTGGATTTGGATTTGGAGACCTGGGTTCAAATCCCAACTCTTACACTTAATATCTGTGGGACCTTGGGCACATGAATTTCCAAGCTCCAGTATTTTCATCTTTCAATGAAGGGGTTGGACCAAATGGTCTCTTAATGGCATTTCCAGTTCAAAGGGCTAGCAATTACGTAATACCTTGGTCTTAGAAAAATAAAATTTATGACCCAAAGAGCAATTAATTAATAGAATTATGGTGTCCATATATAAGCTGCAGTATTTTACCAGTGAAAATGAGAAACAGTAGGTAGACAGTAGCATGGCGTGGTAGGAAGAATACTGCCTCTGGTGTCAGAGGACCTGGGTACAGATTACACATCTGATGATGATGACTTCTGTGATTTGGGTATGCCATACCCTCCTAGGTCTCAGTTTCCTCATCTGTAAACAAAGGGGCAGTCCTAGGTCTGTGATTTTGTTATCTGATGACAGCTGAGAGCTATATAACAGGAAAGTCTATGAAAGGACACAGGGTTATGTGGAATAGGTGAAAGTGTGGAGAACGTACTCACACTTTTGAGATAAGTACTTCCCAGTACCAGAGATCTTCAGTTTTTGATGCCAGAAATTGAGATGGGGATGAAATGACTTTGATTCTACCCTCTCTTCATCTCTACTTAATCTTTTCTGCCTCCTGCAACCCAATTCATTTTCTGCTCCTAGCCGAGAATTCTGTGACTATTGCTGTGGACAAAGAAAGCATCAAGCAGATTTCTATTCTAAAGCCACTTCTATGTTTAAAAAAAATTCTCTCTCAGTTAACTAACATTGTAGTTAACCTAACCTCATAACCTATAATTGTGGGTTTGCTTGTCAGAACTTGAAATTGTGTCAGAACCCCATTATTTTAGAATCATGGTAAAGAAAATTACTTAATTATCAAAGCTTTTGCTCATATGTAACTTGAACAAATAGTGCATTTAATAAAATGTAAAACCTAAATAAATTGTAAAGAATAAGTTAAAAACATAATGCAATAACATATCACCAACAGAGACAATATTGTTACTACAGTTCCTAGTTAAAACCAAGTATAAAAGGAAGATAGAGCAAAGACCTTGAATCCAAAATTTAATAAAGTCTTCCTTTGTGAAGGAAGACTTAAGTTTTGTTTTGTTTTGTTTTGTTTTTGTAAAGAGCTAAGGATTCTTCTTATTTTTGTATGTGTATATACCTTTTGGAATAGGTAAAAGAATATGAGGAACCAAGGACCAAGATGAGGAAATGTTGGGCCTTGAGTCTGACGGAAGTAAATTTGTTTAATGTCTTTTGTTTCTTTTTAAAAGAGCTTCTACTTCCTAACTATTAATGATTCTTAATTTTTATTTGTTTTTTTTTATTGTATAGGTAAGAAAATCTTATACTTTTCCCCTCTGTATGAAAGATCAAAATGATTGTATAAATGAGAGATGTGCAAATTTGGACAGCTTTTCAAAAAGTTGGCTACCTAGATCTAGCTAGTCCAACTGTCCTTATTTTAAAAATGAAGAAACCGAGTCCCAGTGAGTTTAAATAACTCGTCTAATGTTACACAAATAATTAATGGCAGAGCTGGGAGTTAAACTCATGGTTTCCTGTGCTTTCTTTAATTTATTCAGATGGAATACTATTGAAATAAACTGCGTTGAATCTAACTGGTAATGTTTTCAGTGAGTGAAAACAAAAGTAAGTGAGGTTGAATATAAGAGCAAATCTGTCAAACCAATTCATAGGGAATACACAGCAATAGAATTCGTTCATATGGGTGACTAAGACGATCCTTTTCCCCCCTCACATTGGCACATATATTAGATAATACAGATTAAACATTTACTGTAGGCCAGGCACTATGCCAAGCACCTGAGATACAAATACAGGCAAGCAAGATGTCCCTGACCTCCAGGAGCCTATATTCTAATGAAAAGATGGTACATAAAGACAAACTAGAAAGCAGGTGGATGGTGGTATACTCATATATGTCACATGTTGTAGAGATGGCCTGGAAGGGGCATGGGAGTTTGGTTCTGTGTAAGCCAAGACCAGAACAGAGGGAACAAGGGTTGGAGTCAGGAGGAAGATGAGCGCTGGGATTTAATGAAATTTAATTTATTCCTGGTGCCCAGCAGGATAAGATGAAGAAAGCCCACCTATCAGATGGCCCAGTTGTTGGCAGTTGGGGGTGGAAACAAAGTTGTAAGATGGGTGGGATCTAATGAAATTTTATTTAATTAGTTACATATTATGCACAAAAGGCAACATATGATAGTGTGGATAAAGTGCCTGCCTTAGATCTAGGAAGACTAGGGTTCAAGTTTTGTCTCTGACACATGGGCAAGTCACTTCACCTCTGTCCCAGGCAACTCCAAGCTTCAGAGGAGTTACCAATCTATCAGTGGAGGAAGTTTCCACACCAGGCGTCCCCTTGATGAAACTGCAGGTTCAGACCACCAACAGCCCCCAAACCTGGTCTATAGGTTAAGGTTTGTATAATAACATTCCTTTCCTTTTACAAAAGATGAAAAAAAATTCAAGTTTGTTTTTTCTTCTAAGAATGAATCCTACTATTTAAATGGCTGAGAAACCACTAATGAACAGAGGCAGATGGTGGAACAACATGGAAGTTGTTGATATCGTAGTTCTTGTTCTAATGTACATATTTTCCATAATTAACAGCATGAAATTCCAAACTCGGAAGATCATTTTGAAAATTGATCTGCCCTTTATAACTCTACTACATGAATTTTAAGCATTTTAAACAGATAGGGCATAGACCATCGCTACCTTTATTGCCTGTCAATTTTGAATTTAGGAAGAAAGGGAGTAGTCTCAACATAACACTATTGTACAAGGAAACTTAGTAGTGAAGTATTGTGACTGACCTTTTAGAGGGTGAATGAGTGGTGAAACCACTTGACATCCCACAAAGTAAGTGCTTAATGAATTCTTCTTGACAGATTGACTGTAGAAAAAGGTAACTATTAATCCTATTTCTAAAAAGTACCAGAACATTACTTTTGGATTAGATGAAGCATTTGAAAAACAAAAGAGAAATCTTTCCTTGATCTGCAATGTATCTTTACTATTATCAGATGGTCATTTAAGTTTTAAAAAATGTTCTTTTAAGCTACTATAGTCGCTCTCAATAAGCCATCTCACCAATGGAACAGATAAAACAAAATGGCCTAAACTGATCGTCTAAAATATTCTGTGTTATTCTCCCCTCCCCCCTTTTTAATTTTTTTATTTTTTTTTTTTTTTGCTTTTTGGCAGGGCAATTGGGGTTAAGTGACTTGCCCAAGGTCACACAGCTAGTACATGCATCATGTGTCTGAGGCCAGATTTGAACTCAGGTCCTCCTGACTCCAGGGCCGGTACTCTACTCATCCCCACCTTTCTAAAAAAGGAAACAGACATTTAAACATTTAAGTTTTTTAAGTCACTTCTCCTGATTCCCCATTCATTGCTCTTTCCATTCACTCCTAATTGCTGAATTCGTTAGAAAAAGCTATCCTTTCTAAACTTCATTTCTTTGCTGTGGCCGCTTACCTTTGTAATTCACTAAACTTGATTTACAGTATTAAAGCTGACCCTGAAGACCTCTTGGTGAACAAACATCAAGACATTTAAAATAATAATAATTACCAACATTTATTTAGTGCTTTAAAGTTTATACATACACTGTGAAGGTTTTATACATACATTTTTTTATACATACACTGTGTAAGGTTTACCTACATTACTATCTCATTTAATCCTCCTCACAACAGTTCTGTGAGAGTAGTTCTTATTATTATCATCATCACCCCCATTTTACAGATGAGGAAACTGAGACAGAGGTTGTGTGACTTGCCCAGGGCTGGCACAGCTAATTAGTGTCTGAGGCAGAATTTGAACTTGGGTCTTCCTGATTCCAAGGCCAATGCTTTAGCCCCTATTCCACCTGACTATCTGATTATTTATTAAGAGCTTAATTGCATACCACATTGTACTAAGTGATTTAGCCCTTACCATCTAAATGTACTTTTTCCTTCCTCACTTCTAGCTTCAAAGGAATATTTTGGCATCTAATCCCAGGGTTACAAGATTCCACATTAACTGGGAAGACAATACTGAAAAACTGGAAGATGCAGAGAGCAGTAACCCAAACCTACAGTCACTTCTTTCAACAGATGCATTGCCTTCAGCATCAAAGGGATGGTCAACATCAGAAAACTCACTAAATGTCATGTTAGAATCCCATATGGACTGCATGTGACTGACTACCTGCCACGCCTTTAGTACATGTTAAGCTATAAAAACAAACAGAACTATTTCCCTGAAATTCCGCAAGTACATAGTCGAGACAAAATGTGAAGAATTTGTTTTAAAAACATCCTGTAGAAAGTTTATAAGAACCAGTATTTGATCAAATTGTGAAATATAAATACAACTATTTTTAAGTAATTCTTTTTTCTCTAATGTGTTATTTTATTTGCTCTAAAACTAATCTGATTAAAGTATATATATTATATTTTCTTCTTCTCCTCTGTAATACCAATCCAAGCACCAACAAGGAAAAATATGAATCCTTAGACCAGGATGAAAAAAAATATAATAACATGATTTCGTGGATAAGATGAATAAAGCAGACTACAGGTTCACCAGCCATTAATAAGAGGTTGGAACACTTTAACCAAATTGAAAAGAAAAAAAAAAAAACCTTTCTCTTTATTAACCTAAAATGTCTGCTTCTGTGAAGCCATATAGTGAGGTATAATTTTGGGAGCAAATTTCCATTTCTTTTAAAGCACATGTTTATTCCTTAAAAGAGGAAATTTGAAATCAAATCTCGACAAAGGATTTTAGCACATGACCTCTCTCACATGACATAGTCTTCTTATTGTTCAGCATTGAGCAAATGATTTAGTGTAGGGAGAAAGAGCAAAATATGCCAACAGTTTAATTGTTTACAAACTTATTTAAAATATCTATGGAAATATAAACATATATTTTTAAAAACAGGCCAACTTCCTAAACAACCTTTCCTGCTTCATATCACTATGACAAATTCAACATACTAAAAAGAAAAGAAACCAAAGCCCCTCTTATTTTAATGGACATGAGGCTAGGTTAGCTCCCAATTCTTCCACTAGGTATCCAAAACAACTGCTTAATGTTTTTTTAATAATGCATAACAATATATTTCTGACAACACGATTATAAAAATTATGAACTCAACAAGGGGGTCTATGATTTTATAACACTAGGTAATTAGTTGCTGTTCTGAAAAGTATGATTTTCAGACATTGACTTTTCCCCCCATTTCTACACTAGATGCAGACAAAAAAATGAGGTTAGGTGTATTTAGAATTGAGATTCCCTAAAGGTGTTTTTTGATGGAAATTTTAAAAATAAATCTTCAAAGAGATATTAATTTTAAATGATAGTTCTTTTCATGGGTTCTATAGATCAGGGCTGTCCAAAATGTGGCCTGCAGTGTGATTTATGCAGCCTGCCTACAATCATAGAAATTTACATTGATGCTTTAGTAAACGAAGCAGAGCTACCACAGAGCTCTCACTAAAATGGCAAATCAAAATATATTGTCTATTGTTTCAATAAGAACCCTGCTATAGATGATCTTCCCATTAAAGTTATTAGTGACCATTTTATAGATCCCACAGACCAAGTTTTACAGCCATACGAGTGCCTTCATATATGAAACTTCATGCCACAATTTTTTTAAAGCTGTTTTGAGGAAGAGGAAATCTAAATATGAGTACTCTATTTTGCTAATGCTTATTGTCACTTTAAAAATAAAGGCAATTTCTTAACTGGATAATTTTGCAAAATGTTATATAGAGTCATAGTTTTTAGAGCTGACATATAGGACCTTAGACTTTCCCCCCTTCCCTTTCATTTGCAGAAAAGGAATGTAGGCCTCAGAAGGTAAACAGTTTCGTTCCAGGTTGCATAGCCAGTCAGTGGAAGAGTCAAAACTAGAACCCACATCTTTTGACTTCACATTCAGTGTTCTCTTCCCTATGCCAGGCTATGCCTTTGAAATGTGATATCCCAGATTATTAAATATTCATTTATAAATAATTAATTTTAAAAGCTATATGAATTAATGTCCAGTATACTTCAAAAACTTTTACTCCCTAATTTAATTTTTTTGAAATTATCTAAATAACTAAGGATAGGGAACAGATTTCACTGGTATGACAAACTTCCTGATGAGGAAACTCCTTCCAGCACATGTTAACAACAGTTTCTCTATAACTTACAATCTTAGGGAGATGCCTAGAGCAGGGCTTCTTAAACTTCTTCCACTTGCAACCCAGAAGTGCTGGCCTAGAGCAGAGCACCTGCCCATGACCACAGACAGAGTCAATGTTGGCTAGAAGCTGCATGGAGGAGTGAAAAGCCCAGGAACACAAGAGTTCGAGTCTTGTTGCTAACACAATGCTAGCTGTGAAACCCTAGGCAAATCACTTCACTTCTCAAAAGGCTAGGCCAGGGGTGGAGAACCTGTGGCCTCCAGGTCTAACTAAAGGTTGAAGGGAAGGTGCCAAGCTGTTGGTAGAGGGGAGCATAGCACCTTTTTGTAGCTCCCTACACCAGTGAAATCCCAGGGCCAGTCGTAGAAATATCCACTTAGAAATGAATCAGCATTTTTGTAGGGAATGATCAGTCACCAAACAAAAAAGAACTTTCGAAAAAGAAATTTAGAATGATACCTTCTAATAGTTGATCTCTCTAAACCTATTAAAACTACAACGTCTTTAAGCATGTACTTGGCACACTTCTTCCTGGTTACTCTAACTAATATGAAAATCAGTCATATATACTTGTTAGAAATAAAATTATGAGGCAAAATAAAAAAGAAAGTAATTTTATCACTGACTTTTGATTAGGAATATAAGAGTGATCAGTTTGTAATAAGATTCAGCAAATTTACCAAAATTTGTAAATGGCTCATATTGTCTGAAAGCTGTATAGAGCCAAAAGTTTAAAAAAAAAAAAACTTAAAATCTAAATCGCACAGTTAGAAAAAATGATTTTAGATCATGAAGTTCTAAGTCACATAAGTAATTTCTAGGTGTCATAACTTTGTGGTTATAAAAAGGCAATTTTTAGACTTTAGGTATAAAAACAATTTGTATCAAGCAATTTTTTTCTCCTTTGTACTCACATTTGTATTTACACAAGTTATCCCAAACTGTACTGAAACACATCTGAGAAGTTGGACACTAAATTATTATTTTTAAATATTTAAAAAATTTTTTTTACTCCATTAGTTCAAATAATTGTGTGCTGAGAAAAGAAGGCTGAACGGTTTACTTACGCAATTGAACAGATGGATGAGGGGGTGGGAGAGAACGAGGACAACCATTTGAGCTGATAAAACACCAAGCAAGTGAGCAGAAAGCATGGGTAATCCATATGTAGGTCTTGGGATTCTTCTCACAAAGTGACAAAGGATGCAGGTGGGGGGAGTCAGGTGGGTTTAAGGAATTCTCAACTTATAAAGATCAAGAGGAATAAAAAGGACAGGGTGGTCCTTCAAATAGGAAGGAAGAATTTTTCTCTATTCTTTACTGTATATTTGTTACTCTTTATACCATCTTTTCTCTCACATGTTTTAAACATGATACTGGCACAAAACTTGGAAAAAAAAATGCTGGTACAGTGAATCAGCAGCTGTTCATAGCCATAGGGAAGTCTCCATATCCATCTTAAACTTTGTAATGTGTATCCATAGACTCTCTTTGAAATTACTAATGCCCCATACAACAATTGTTCTTCTTTGGCAAGCTGGAAGAGAAGCACCATTCTGGCTTTTGCTGTCTGTCTCTTTGGTAGCATGTTAATATAATTTTACAGAGAATGAGGATAGCTAACATTTAATGCAGTGTTTTGATTTTCAAGCATCTTTCTTACATTATCTCAGCTGAGCTTCACAACAGTCCTAGAAGGGTAGGTACTACAGGTCCATTTTACAGATGAGAAAACTGAGGCTCAGAGAGGTAATGTGATAAGCCCCCAAATTAGTAACTGTTGGGAGCACAAATTTCAAAACCAGGCCTTGCTAACTTCCGGCCTAGCACTGCATCCACTACAGAAAAATATATGAAGACTTAGAAAAGCATACAAGAAGCCACTGTTAGAAACTGCCTGTTTCTCATTCAAAACTCGTATTTCTAACCCTTTTCAATTCAGAAATCCTTATCTACTTCAATATTTGCATGTGGAATGTAACAATGAGTCATTTAAAAAAAATTTTGTGTTCTCTTATGTTCCTTAACTTTGGTCCAACTTAGAATTCAAAATTAGTAGTCAGGTATGAAGCATTTTCTGTCAGCTTCCTAAAAGAAATTAATTCCATACCACTGAAATCCAGGCTTATGTTGTAACAAATGATAGTTGTGTTATGCAAAGTATTTTAGGTGGGAGGGACTCAAAGACTAAATTTCTCTAATTAAAACTGTAGCAGAAATTTAGAGTGACAGCAAAAGACTTTCACGATCAAATTTCTGTCAATGCTAAATTTCCTACATAAAAGAAATATAAAAGCAGAATGAGTAATCTTAACACATCTTACAAAGTTCTTAATGTCTTTTGCTGAAGGATCATTACGAATATAAAGCTAAAAGGTGCACTTTACACTGTAGTAGTTAAAACTACTGCTGCTTTCCTTCTATGGAAACGTGGTTTCTAATTTTTGATTAAAAGGCAATTTCAAAGAAGTATATGTATCTACATAAATCTGTGAGTGCCTTCCAGCAAAGTTGGCTATACAAGCCAAATTTATTTTGCTACTAATTCCATTCCGGAATCAGAAGGTGTATGTATATCATCGTAGAAAAATTCCCCTAGCACACAGATCTGAAAGTCTTTGGTGAGAATGGGGTTAAGGTGATTACTAGCCACAATGCAGTATTATGTTAATATGGCTGTACTACTTCTCCTTTCCAACTCTTTCTGATATCTTGAATTCTTCTTTGACCATCAAGCCACCCCTCAGAATTACACCCCCTTTTGTAGTACTGGAATTTCTCTCATGCCAGGAGTCTCTTAAATACTAAGTTTCCAAAGCTTTACCTTGTATAGTATGTCTGGATCTTTATGATGTCTGATAGAGCCTTAATACATTTATATCAGTTGGTTCTGCTTTCTTATTCCATGATAGTCTATAGCCTGAAAATTCCTTAAGGATCTGATTATGCACAATCAATTGAGTTCCCTGCTTCATGTGTTCATGCAACAAGTGTTTACTTTCACTTTGGGGATACTGAGATGATTACGATAGCCCTGTGTTCAAAGAGCTCATGATTAACGGAGAAAGGCCACATCAGACAAGTTAGACAAGTACTACAACATAAGACTGAATATGAAAAATGCCATTGGAGTTACAAACAAATCAAGGGAATGAGAGAGTACAATCATTAGGGAGAAATCAGGGGAGGCTTCAAGAAGGAAATGCCATTTGAGCTAGGCACTGAAGGATGAATAGTTTCAAGAGAGAAGGAAGAAAGCCATTCATGTAAACTAAATAACATCTGCAAAACATGTGGCCTGTTTAGGATATAGCAAATAATCTGGTTTGGGTAAGGGCAGGGATGCATTTAAAGGGGTAATAGAAGATAAGAAAAGAAGGGTTGGTTGGGGCCAGAGCATGGAGACCAGTGTAAGGAATTTGGACTTGCAAGTCTGAACCAGAGGAATGACATAACCAGAGCTATGCTGCATTAGTAATTTTAAAATTCTATACGTCGGGTTTAGTTGGAATGACTGACGCTTGTAGTAATGTATATTTTGTCTCATAAACGCATCTTTAAAGGTCATCATTAAAATGAGATGTAAGAACGACACAAGAAATAAGCATGTTTTTCATGCAGAAATAATTAAAAATACGTAGATCCTTTTAATATTTTTCAAAGGATAGCTAAAAGAATCTGCCACTAACATCTCACTCTAGTGCCTCACTGTGGCATGGCCCTGAGTTCTTGAAAGTCTTGGCAGGCCCTGTCAAGTTAGAAAGGCCTTGAATATGGGCCTATGAGTATGTACATCTGCCATCTGAGGAACAATCCAGCTTTTAAGTACAGAAAGGCTCATCACCAGGTGATTAGGTTTTTTTTGGCTTCAAAAACTCATTAAGGTCATCAACCAAGACACAGGGGTTGCAATGTGAGTTACCTGAGGGAATGATGACAGTAAGAAGATATTTAAAAGGATAGTTTTGATTGTTCATTCTGAATATTTCCCTCATTTCTAGGTCAGGACTGCTAGCCATTTTCATGCTGCCAACACAAAAGAAACTATAAAATCTCTATTTATTAAAATAAAAATGTACCCAAATTTCCTAGTCTTGCAAAAATATGCATTTATTTTACATACCTGCTTATATGTATGACTTCCCCTACTGCTTTTTCTTTCTAGCCTATAGACAAATCCAGGAAGCTCTGGTACTGTCATATAATTCAATACTGTGACATCAAATACCTGCACTGGTAGATCCAATTCCCGTGGTAAGCACAGATCTCGGAGTAATCTTTGCTGCATATTTGAGAAACTGAGATTTCCCCGTACCAGGGTCTCCAACCAGTAAAAGATGGGATTCACCTAGGAAAAAGTAAACATGTAAAGCTTCACATGGCTATGAAAGACAACGCAGGATACTTTTAATTGACTAAAAACTTTTTTTAGATTAAGTGAATTCTGAAAACTAACAACTTAATTGAGGGTGAAGGAAAGTAGGTCCTGGATCTATGGACTAGGGAACATCTAGAAAGAAAACTCCCTCCATCCATGTAGATCTGCAGCTTGCTGGTAACTTAAAAGTAATAAAGTTTCCTGGGGGCAATAAAAGGTTACGTGACTTGCTTCTGGTCACAAAGCTAGAATGTATGTGTGAGAGAGGTCTTCCTAACTCTGAAGTTGGCCCTCTATTCATTCTGCTAAGCTGCCTTTGATGAGCATATAATGGCAGAACAGCATTCAATTCTGGCATGAAACTTAGATATCAAATTTTCTCTTTCAATATAGACATTATGATGCTGTCATTTTATACTGAATATGATATTCAAAAATCTGTACCAAAAAGTTTTGTTCCATTCTTTTCCGGCTATTTAGACCTACATGTAGTGACTTCTCTTTGTCAGCTTATTTTTAAATACCCATCTACTATCTCTGTCTTTTTACTCTTGAATATCTAATCACTGTTTCCACATTTCAGCAATTAAGTAGCAGGAACAGAAATATTCTTATATGTGCATATATGTACACAAAAATAATAAAATATGAAATATTTCAAAATAGGATTTTAAAACATAAAATATCCATTTGCGTGTCTAAGAGAGCATGCACTTCATTGATGCAATACTTAATCCAATATGACTTTAGCAGTTAGAATTCAAAAGCATTTCTAAAATTTATTCTAATATTTATATAACTCTATATGGAAGTTGTAGAATTCAGAGCTGTTAGAGATCTTAAGAGTTCATCTAGCCCAACTCTTAATTTTACATGTAAGGAAACAAGCCTAAATAGCTTAAGCAACTTGCTCAAGGTCACACAGATAGTTAGGAGCCCAGCCAGGATTCAAAGCAAGATCTAAGGCTTCCAATCCAATACTTGGTCTACTGTACCACACTGCCTCTTTCTCTAATTCAGATACAAGCGTAACATAGTAAAGCTTTTGTTTTAATATTGTTCTAGGAACTACAGCAATAACACTGATTTAAAACCAGATTCTTTCAATCCACTAGTTAGTAAGCCTCTTTGTATGGAGTCAGAGATAGACCCATCATACTCAATATAGGTGCAGAGAGAGCTGTTAAAGCTAGCATACAGTGACACTGGCAAAACTATAACATGCCCTTATAATAATCTTTGAATCTGTGACCTACAGTAATGTCTCACCGCAGATGGTTCATTTACCATCCACTGGCAGAAGGGGAATCAGCAGGCAAAAAATTTGGAGCAGCAGGTCTATGGGACTTGTGCTAACAGTCACAGATGGAGAGTGAGCTGGTCGTGTGACATTAAAGAGTATTATTTCCTTTCTTGCTCTCATAAAGAAAGGCCAAGAACCCAAGTACAGACTCTACCCAAACACACTAATGGGAATGTTAATGGTTTATTCTTGGGGACCTAAGCATCCCCACTGAGAAAGTTGTTATATCTGAGCCTTTCTGGAATTTCATTAGTGAGGTTTTGGTAGAAGTTTGATGTATTACCAGAAACACAACTATGTGAGGTTGTCAGCAATATTGCATTTAGACAGTTGCTGATTTAAAAAGATGGTTAGAAAGAACCCCAATCTTCACTAATGGGCTTTTCATTCAGGAAAACAAAGAGTTGTGCCCTCTGTATCGTTATGTGTTCCTTGGAACATAAGAACAGGGACTAACCTCGGATCCTTGTTCCAGTAGCATCAGTCCTTTGGACGCCACCGGCAAGCACCATGGCTACAGCAAGCTTTACCAGATACATCCCAAAAACTTGAGGACACAAGCTAGCCAGGATTTCATTCCTTCCTAGGAGATGGGGTAAAAATAAGAAGTCAGCAGAGATTTTCAAGAAGGACTTACATTATAATCCACATCCCCAGTGATTCCTATGAACAACCATTTGACCATTTTTAGACTGCTTCAAGGGTCTTTTTCTTTTGTTCTTTTTGGTCTGAACCTGTGATTATATTGGTCCGGGGAACTACTGATGTCAAAACTCCACCGATGCAGTCTGGCAACTTAGCTGCAATTTATAAACTTTGAGTGTAGATTGGTGCCCTAAGAAGCTAAGGGACATGTTCGTGGTCACACAGTTGGTATGGCAGAGATGGGACTTTTCCTGACTCCAAGGCCAACCCTATGTCAAGGTCCATTCTGCAATGGTGCCTCTCAAAGACCACTGTATTATAGTTAATAAGCAATCAGAGAGATAGAATAGGAGGCAGAATCACTTTGTTAAAGTTGCAACCTCCAAGTTCCTGTAGCCATAATGGCTTTTGTTTTCTTTGAATGGCTCAGCTTGCCTCATTGAGCCTCTGGACACTGTGGCTTGCTCTTCCGGGGCAGGAGGCCCGGGGAGCATGCCGGGAGGCAGACGGCTTCCTGTGTGGGGAGTCATGGGGCTGGCTGCGGGGAGGTGTTAGCTCCAGAACCTGGTCTACCCTAGGGGGAGGAGCCAACTCAGGAACCAATCGGCCCTGGTCATTTGGGCGGAGCTTGATGATGTCAGAAACCCTATAAGAGGGGAGAGGACAGCTTGAAGATTCTTCTTCTCTTTCCTTTTCCGGTTGGAGCCAGCGACAGTTACAACGACCGTTACAGAGGCAGTTACGACCGTTACATCGTCAGTTTCAGTTGCAGCTTCAGTTTCAGAAACAGACACAGCTGAGGCAGGAGCTGCCAGCAGCAGAGCTGATCTACGGGAGGAAGCTGAACAAAGACTTCAGTCCAGTGGGTAATCTTATTACCATCAAGGGGGAAACATGATTTTGCTTTACGCAATCATGTTTCTCTGTAGCCTCCTGGTTACTCTTGCAAGGCGTACTTATTGGGCCTGGAAGCTTTCGATCAACATATCGAAATGGGGTTGCTGGTTCATGGGTTGGTTACTGTTGAGCCTAAATAAATGTTTTGATTCTTCTGCCTTCTACTTTGAGAGTTTCTTATATCCGGCGATTCCGAACCTTTCAGACATGTTTATGATCCTCTTTGAGATTATAAACTCTGCCCTCCTGATACATTTGGCGTCACGAACAGGATCGCTAGGTATAAGATCTCTATTTAGAAGCAGAACAATTCCAGAGGAAGAGATGAATATCCCAGGATGGGAGGATCCATTTTATTCCTCCCTAGCAAAAGAATTGGCTAAAAAAGCTGGACCCTGTGAAAACTGGGAACCAAGGCTACGGAGAGGAGATCCTAGGGATTTGGAAAAGTGTTTACGAGAAGTTGGGATTCAGTCAGGGGCATCACTATCTAGGCAAAGCTGGATAGTGTTATCAGCCTACCGGCTAGTATACGAAAGATTGAGATTAAGTGAAAGACATGGGGGCACTCCTACCCCACAGGAAGAAGGGGAATCTCAAATAGCAGAAGACCAAACTGACTCAAATGAGAACTTTTCTATTAATGTGGCTAAGAGCAACAGGAGACCAAAAAAGCCCAGAGTGCATTTCAACCCAGCCCAGAAAGAGCCTGACTGCCTGCTTCGTCCTAGCCATGGTGGCAGAGGAAGTGAGTGGGGAGAAAATGAGACAATGTTAGAGGCTGAGGCACAAAACACTACTGGGGTTCAGGATGTGCCTCACACAGAGAATAGGAGATGGTTAAATGATCAGACAAGGGTTCGACCCATACAAAGGAGGAAGACAGAAACCCGAGGTGAAGATTCAGTTACAAGGGAAATTCAGGAAGATTTCTCACCGCAAGAGGTCGCAGATATTTTGAGTAGATTCAGCCAAAGAATAGGAGAACCATTGATATCTTGGATGGTAAGACTCAGTGATCAAGGGGCCGGTGGAATATCAGTAGATGGGACAGACTGCATGAGATTCATAGGTATCAGCCATGATCCTCTAGTTCAACAAGCTTTTAGGGAACATCATCAGCAAGGAGATGGTGATAGCAGGACTACTCTGTTGGCATTAGCCGCTGTGGGATGCAATAAGAGATATGATACTGATTCTATGTGGCCCACTGAGCACAGACCCTGGTATTCACTTAGAGATTGTATCATGAGACTAAAGGAGGAGGTAATGAAGACTGCCATTATGACAGGAACTGCAGACAAATATTACAATGATTCAATGGAACTGCCTCATAGGAATTTAATAATTAGGACAGCTCCCCCTGCTTATAAACAACTAATTTTGAATTTATTACTTGGAGAAGTAGGGAGCCGTCTTACAACAGTGATAAATAAGATTTTACAGTTATATGACTTAGGTGACTGGGGAAGGGATAGATCTCCTCGAGAGAGAAGAGTGTATAACCAGCAAACTTGGCGCCAAAGGAGAGTAACAAGGAAAGAAATGTTTACTACTTTATTGAGAGCAGGGGTAGGTTTTGAAATGATAGATGGAATTCCAACCAATGAATTATACAGAATGTATAGAGGACTTGATAACACGAGAAATAGGGAAATAAGAACTGCTCCTGCAAGCCCACAAGCCACTCAGAGTGAAGGTGACCTTGTGTGATTAACGGATGAAAACTTGTACATTTGGGTAAAGGCTGGGAGGACAATCTTAGTCTATATCTAGGGTGGGATCCTCTTGGCTTCCTCATTATGTTCCTTTTGAAAAGAAACATTTCTCACCTGAGTTTGGCTCTGATGTTGGATCTTTGCATAACTGAAATCTCAACCAAACTTGAGATGATTTTATTTGAAGAATTATAGTCCATACTTGTCTATTCTTTTTGTCCTTTGTTTTGGCTAACCTTGTTGCTAGTTTTGTTTCCTTCAGGCTTAAGCACCCTGCACTTTCCGGTGACTGCCTAAGCATGTAGCATTCTTGGAATTCCTGCCAGCTCCTTAAAGAAATGACCTCTGGAATGGGACTTTTTGGGGGCAGGGCCATCTCTACATCCAATTTCAGCATGAAGAAGCTATGGAAAATGAGACCTTCACCCCTCACCCCAAGATTTTGAGCCCCAATCGTTCAAGGGGGGGGTGGAAATGATGATAGTGTTCTGTTTACTTATTTTGTGTTATCCTTGCTGTGTTGTTTTATTGTTATGATATTATTGATCCTATGTAATGGATACAAGGATTTAGGGGTGGACATTTGAATTATTAATAATTATTTTGGGGATGATTGATTGAAGAGATTATCTTGCTGGGACCTAGGGGTGGATCGCATTTGAATCGTTAAACCAATGTTTAGGAATGTCACCAAATGATATGTTTTGCTTTATAATGAATGATATGTTTTAGTTTCCTTTGTAATTGAATCACAATGTATGTTCTAGGATACATGGCTGATTAGATTATGTATCCTATAACAAGGGGTGGAATGTAGCCATAATGGCTTTTGTTTTCTTTGAATGGCTCAGCTTGCCTCATTGAGCCTCTGGACACTGTGGCTTGCTCTTCCGGGGCAGGAGGCCCGGGGAGCATGCCGGGAGGCAGACGGCTTCCTGTGTGGGGAGTCATGGGGCTGGCTGCGGGGAGGTGTTAGCTCCAGAACCTGGTCTACCCTAGGGGGAGGAGCCAACTCAGGAACCAATCGGCCCTGGTCATTTGGGCGGAGCTTGATGATGTCAGAAACCCTATAAGAGGGGAGAGGACAGCTTGAAGATTCTTCTTCTCTTTCCTTTTCCGGTTGGAGCCAGCGACAGTTACAACGACCGTTACAGAGGCAGTTACGACCGTTACATCGTCAGTTTCAGTTGCAGCTTCAGTTTCAGAAACAGACACAGCTGAGGCAGGAGCTGCCAGCAGCAGAGCTGATCTACGGGAGGAAGCTGAACAAAGACTTCAGTCCAGTGGGTAATCTTATTACCATCAAGGGGGAAACATGATTTTGCTTTACGCAATCATGTTTCTCTGTAGCCTCCTGGTTACTCTTGCAAGGCGTACTTATTGGGCCTGGAAGCTTTCGATCAACATATCGAAATGGGGTTGCTGGTTCATGGGTTGGTTACTGTTGAGCCTAAATAAATGTTTTGATTCTTCTGCCTTCTACTTTGAGAGTTTCTTATATCCGGCGATTCCGAACCTTTCAGACATGTTTATGATCCTCTTTGAGATTATAAACTCTGCCCTCCTGATACAGTTCCCTATCTCCTAACTTCATGAAAGAAACTGAGTTTTTCTGGTGCCATCTGTGCATCAAGTTTTAATAAACTCCTCAAACAAGAGATAATGATAAGGTGCCTTTTTCTCTCTTTTATTTATAGACTTTAAAAATAGTTTCTGCCTCACTCTATTGCTTCTTAACCGTCTTTTCCTATCAAGGCTGGTTCAGGGTGAGAAACCCTGTGGCTCACATAAGAGGAAGTTCATTAAACTTCTCACAAATGATACAACCAACAGTAGAAGCCCAAGTCTCTTTTAGCAATGCTCTATTTGTGGCCTTCAGAACTTTAGGGAGGGGATGGAATTAGCAGTAAATTAACCCTTCTGGTCAATCTAGATACAGTTTTGAGAAACTGTATATTAAGTTCTGATCTGTAAAAAAGACCCAAATTTAGCACTGGCTTGATAGGAGGGTGAATAAAGACTGTGTATTTCAAAACCTGGGTCAGTCTCTTGTATTCCAAACTTTACATAAATAATGTCAAAACACTTAATCTGACAGTTTTGTTTTACTGGCAGAGCAGACAGACAAAGCACTGGACCTGGAATCACGGAGACCTGAGTTCAAATCCAGTCACATAACATTTACTAGCCCCATGATTCTGTGCAAGTCACTTAACATCTGCCTGCCTTACTTCCCTCATCTATCAAAGGGAGGTGATAATAATAACACCCACCTCCTAAGGTTGCTGTGAGGATAAAATGGAGGTAATATTTGTAAATTGCTACGCAAAACTTAACTCTCTATATAAATGCTATTACTATTATTAAAGTCTTCAATGAATTAGGGTATGAAATGAAGACTGGTTACTGTGCTTGCTTACTTACTCCAAAAAGGTTTTTAGAGAACTTGTATTAAGAAACTTTTAGTGAACCTTTTAAAACTGACTATTCATTATATTTACACTTGTAATATTAAGGATAATCCTCTTGTTGTATATTAGTGGCCCTAGAGGTTTTCAGGGATTCATTAGCATTTGCTGTTACAGGAACTGTTCCATTTAATGTCACTGAATGGCTCCAAAAAAAACTTTTGGTGAAACAAGATTGCAGGGGTAGTCTGATCAACTTCAGTAATGCTCAAAATGGAAGATGTGGTTCTAGGAAGGCAAAACCAATCTTTGGTTTTGAGAGACTTAAGTCAACAAAAACACAGGGCAGAGATGTTTGGACCCAAAGTGTGGGGTACACCAAAGAGCTTAAGCACCAGAGCATCTCCTGAGGTTTGGAGCTGGCAATCAGTAGAATTGAGAGGCATAGAGCAAAGGAAAAGGAGTAGCTGGATAGACAAGACTGAAATCACACCATACGGAGGGGATGAGGAAATAGGGCTCCTCTCATCCTTGGAAATCCCCACCTCCAATTCAAGATCTAGTAGGAAATAACTTAGACACTTTATCTTAAAAGATTAAAAAAATCCATTGCACACAGCTGGGGAAATTATAATCCATATCCTCAGAGAATCTGAACAATTAGAAAAGTACTAAGTTCTGCTGCAACAAGTGGAATAGGGAGACTGACTGATGAGAATGTACATCTTCGAGACATTAATAGGGTGACCTATTGGACTGTGACCTTGAACATGCAAATGTTGGGTATTAATGGGACCGCTCCAGGTAAGGGTATGGCCCTTATAAAGGAACCACTTGTACAAAGTACTTAACATCTCAGTCAGTGTGGTTTATGTAGTGACTAGAGACCTGGATTTGGAATAAAAAAAACCTCAGTTCAAGTCTGTCTCTAGCACATACTGACTGTGTAATCATGCTTGCAAATCATCTAATGTCTAAGGGTCTCAGGGAATTTTCAAAAAATACAAACTACAGACAATCAGGAAATCCCCACACCAATGAAATAACAAGTCTATACCCAAATATTCCAAAAACTTTTAACAGCTCTATGATATTTAACAGCTTAGGAAGAGAAGAGAAACCACGTCACATCTCTCTGTGATACTTAGCAGTCTAAGAGAAGAACAAAGACTCTAACTAGGCAGAGGTCTTAGCTGGGATTGGTGATGTAACGTGACCTGATTTTAGGGTGGAAAGTTTGGCTAAAATGTATTAATGATATTGGTCAGATCATAGGGTATGTCTATATTCGGTGTGAGAGTGTTGGAACTTGCTCTTTGCCTATGGTTTTTGTCACTTCTTTAGGAGAGGAAAATAAGCCAGCCACTCCTAACTGAAATTTCAAGTCCCCTCTGCAACCTTAGGAAATAAAAGCATGACCAATCATTCCCCTCCTCAGTTTGTGTATTTGTGTCCTATTTCCCTTCTCTAGAGGCCAAAAAGTCATCAAATGTACGGGTGCGCTTTGGAAAACTAGTTTTTATGATGATCCGGATTGACTAAGAAATGACTAAGCCACAATGCATGTGATGTTGGGCAGCAGACATGATGAGAAAAGAAAACTTTAGGAAAAAAAGGGGGGGATGTGAAATTAATGGTTTGATACAGGTTTGAGATGGTGCAGGGGGCATGAAATGTTCAGAGAAGAACTAATGAGAGGAGGGATGATGGAGCACAGGGATAGGGAAGCACTGGGAGGAGAGAGGAAGGGAAGAACAGAGATAAAGAAGAAACGTTTGCTTAAGAAGTAATATATTCATAGGAGAATAGATTTAGATGTAGAAAAGACATGAAAGACTACCTACTCCAGTCTCTTCATTTTATAGATGTGAGGTCTAAGGCCCAGAGGCAAAGTGATCTGTCCAAGGTCTTTAGAAAACCATCCAGGAAAAAGAGGTAGAACTAGGATTTGAACTCCAAATACAGCACCCTATCCACTCTACCACTATGCCTTTTGGGGGGGGAATGGTCAAACAAGTTTTGGTACATAATTATAAAGTTAGATCTATGTGAGCACAGATGCATGATCATCTAGCCCATAGTGGATAGAATGTTAGACCTGGAGCAATGAAGATCTGAATTCAAATCCTGCCTCAAACAGTTGCTAGTTGTGTGACCTTGGGTATGAAGATATTTATGTGAACTGATGATGGGTGAAATAAGCAGAACAGAGAAAATAATATATGTAATGACTATAATGTAAATAGAACCAAAAAATATGTAATTATAGTGAATGACCAAACTTAGCCTTGGAGAAGAGTCAAAAAAAATGTACCTCCTTCCTTTCTTTGCAGAGATAGAAGACTATGGATGTGGAATCCTGTGTATACTGTCAGACACAAATTGATGTGTTGACTGGTTTTGCTGAACTGTCTTATTTCTTCCTTTTGTTTTCATTCTTTGTTATAAGAGATGGGTAGAAAAAAAAGAAAAAGGAGAGATGGGTAGGCAAGAGGTATGGATATATTAAAAATGATGGTAATATAAATGAAAAAGGATATAAAACTTTTTTAAAGAGGTGTTAGACTGCATAAAAAAGGAATCCTATCTCAAGTTCTAGGAATCTCTGGAAAGGACAAATTAAACTGGAAATAAAGGAGTTATAACTGAAGGCTTCTAACAAAGATCTAAGGATATTCAAGATACAGGGTTAGGAATGTGCAAGATGGCCTGAGGGAGAACCAGGAAGGAACTATTAATAACTAGATGCCTGTATTGTTGAGTCAAAATGGGTTTAATGAACAAGCTAAGAATCTGTGTTAACCACTTGTATAAATATTCTGTACCTCAAGATTTCCTCACACTATATTACAGCATTTTTGCCTTCTAAATGGCTAAGCACATGATATTTTTCATACTCTCTTGGAAGTGTTACCAGGAACAGGTAGAGAGGAAAGTCTATGCTCCATAACAGAAGATCCTTAGGTCTTGGTTTGGTGGCAATGAAAATGATCAGTGACCAAATAAAGAGTACTTTATATTCAAGGGTTTCTGAATAGTTTAGTCATAGGAGCAAATGCAGTGGATTGAACACTATTTTACCCCATCACTGCCAATAGAAACTAGCCTGGTTCAACTCTAGTTGTGTAGATTTGGCCTAAAGAGAACCACATGAGATGTATGTGAGAGGTTTGGAAAAACCTTAAGTCATTATATAAATGGCAGCTATTATTGTTAAACTTGCATTTAGAATGTAAACAATGTTAATTCCACTTTGGTCTGAAACAGCCTGTAAAGTCTAACATAACTATAATTCAAACCCCAATCTGAAGTGGAACACTCCCAGAAGCTAGTTGCTTATAGGGTCTATTTGGTTTGTTTTATTCCAGAGTGAGTATAGAGTGGCCTTGAGGACTCGAGACCCTTGGCAATGAGTAAGCCATTATTGAAGAGTCTTGTACTAACCTCCAAATATTGGTATAAAACCTAAAGGTGCTAGGTTCAAAGTAGTCAAGACCTGTGGAGTTAAAAGTAATCTGAAATTGAGCCAGCCAATGGGAAACAGTTAAAGAGTGGGGCACATGAGTAATTTACAGTATTTTCAGGCTTTTTTGGCCAACATAATGAGCTTATTTGTTAATTTAAAGTGGCTCCTTTCAGGGTCACTCCCTCTTATTTTGAGTTAATGATACCCAGAATGCTATTTTATGTTTTGTATACTAAGAAGGTTTTACCAGTTTATGCTAAAATGTTTGCTGTGTATCTGTCTGGCCTCAGTTTCCTCATGTGGAAAATGAGGTTAATAATAGCATCTATCTCCCTGTTGTTATGAGGATAAAATCATATGATAATTGTAAAGAGCTTTGCACACCTTAAAGTACTTTATAAATGCTAGGGATGATTTTAATTATCCCCAACTATCGTTTTCTTTTATTTCCTTCTCGAGGATACTGTCTTTGATGAGGAAGGACTTCTCCCCTTCTGGGTCCTCTGGTCAGTGTTATACTACACTTTAATCTTTGCATGAAGTGACTGAAGAATGCTTTGATAGTCTCCTTCTGTGAATCACCAATATAAAGCACTTCAGGATGACAAGAATGGACTTGATTATCCTACTTTACCAACATGCAGAACTGAGCAATAGTTATAATAAGCAGGAAGTGACTTTGGTAGTTAATATGGAAGCTCTTCCAAACAAGTATTCAAGTGGTTTATGAAGAATATCAATGAAATTTACTTTCTGAAACTAAAAAAAAAAAATCTTTCCAAAAATTTGACCATCATACTGAGTGTGTGTCTGTACACACACACATAGACACACATATGTACACACACACATAAAATATATACAGTGTGTTCCTAAAGTCTGGACACAGGCAATTGACGGCAATATGGGGTTACTGCATCAAGTTCACGTGACTCCTGCAAAGTGCATCAATCTTTGCATCACAAATGGTAGAAATCATATTGTGGATGTTATTTGTTAATATTCCAATTAAATAAAACGTGGTTGAAAATTTCATTAATTTAATTTCTTGAAAATATGCATTTTTGCCTATGTGTCCAGACTTTAGGAACACCTGTATTTTAAATTTCAGAGTTTGTTAGAAAGAATACAATTATGCAAGAAAAATGGTTCCATTTATATATACCCCATTGATATGATAAGGGGACTAATCAGGAGTAAGTTGTCTATACATACAAAAATATCAGCATTAGTTGCACAGACTTTTTAAAAGATCACCAATATTTAGTATTTAGTGAGATGATGAATATCTGATTAAAATAGACTATGTGAACACTGATAATACTTTTGTGCTTAGAATATGCTATGATTTTGACTTAATGACAAATAAATTCATAGTAGATTTATAGTTGGGCATGTCTGAATAGCTAATCATAAAATTTCTCTTACTAGCTTTTTCCGCCCCCCAGAAGATGCCTCCAGGAAAGAATTAATGGTGAAGATCTGACATTTCAGGAGTTAAAAGGTGTTGTACCTATTTTAAAGATTTAAACAAGATAATGTTTTTTTTTAAAAAAGCCTTACCGTGATATTTTAACATGTGTAAATTATAGCATAGCAATTTATATAAAGACAGAAGACTTTTGCTATGTGATGAAAACTTTTAACTGAATTGCACTAGTTTCTTCACTAACATCTGCCCTTTTTCCCCTTCCTATCCTCTTCTGTCTCTCTCACATACATATATATTCTTTCATTCAAAAACTCTAGGTAAAAATCTTATGAGCTATTTATGCACCAGAAAAAGAAATAACCTTACAGAAATATAGTATTATAGAAGAACAACAGAATTTGTTTTAAGGAGATATTGTGTATTTAATTAGAGGCTGCACATGCATTCCTTCTGAAATCTATGACAAAACAAAAGGCACTCTTCAGCTGTAAGAAGTTAAGAGTTTCATGAAACTCAATCTTAACTTCCCAAGAAGTTCTTTCAACATAGATGATAAAAGGCTTGCAACACAGAATAAATGTAGAGGCACTGATTCTGGCCCTATATTAACCTAGTTGTTGAATTACACAAAACACAAATGTGTTCTAAAAGTATTCATGATATTCAAATAACAAATGAAACATCAGTGAAAACTACCCTCAATCACAAACCTGCCAAGGGATCATTCTTATAATGTTTCCAAAAATTCTCAAATTCCTTGCGAACTTCCTCATCAATGATGTTGCTTATGGACTGTTCATTGTTCACTTGGACATAATTGGCTTTCAAGACTATCTCCACATCACATCGAACATCTTGATGGAAGGGGTTCCACCGCTGCATCACTACCCCATAAATGGTGAGGTCATCACCTTGGGAAGAAAACCAAATTAGTTAAAAGAAAGTGTCTCACAATATAAATCACTGTCCCTTCTAGTTTTTAGAATTCTGGGGAAATTTTACAATATACTAAAAAAGAAGTAAACCAGCACATAATAAGTGCCTATTACATGCCAGGCTCTGTGGTAAGCATTTTATAAATATTATCTCATTTAGTCTTTTCAACAACCTTGGGAGGTAGGTGATACTCCTATTTTATGTTTAGTCCCTATTATCTCTATTTTACAGTTGAGGAGGCTGAAGCAGACAGAAGTTAAGTGACTTGCCCAGGGTCACATAGCTAGTCATTGTCTAAAGCCACATTTGAATTTAGATCTTTCCAACTCCAGACCCAGCACGCTACCCAGTGAGCCACCTAGCTGCCTTGCCACTAGGACTCACAATTTCCATAGAAAACTATATTTGCAAAGATAAAAATGATGCTAACGTTAAAAAAAATTCCAAGTCTATAAGAGAACTAAAATACTACTCTTTACTGGAAAAGTATTTTGTTGAATGATAATTCACTTCTTCAAAAGATCCATGATTTAATCTCCTTCCACTGACACAGAAATCAAACCCCACCCCATGCCTTAGGTGATGATCTTCATTAATTTCTGTATCCCCCCAAAAACCCCAACCAAAACAACTCATCACATGGTAGCCAACCTTGTGGTGATAAGCCTACAAATTTAGCTAGTCTGGTCTATGGATGACATTCTGTCACTTGGCTGTACTACTAGCTTTCTCTATATTGGAAAGACCTGCCAAAAATTTGTTTCATTGGGAGAGCCTTTAAGAATCTAAAGTCACCTCGATACCCTTTATAGCACACTTAACAATTATATCATCATCATAATTATGTGTGGAGTACCTTTCCCTGAGGCTCTTAAAACAAAGAATAAATAAAATGATTTGTGTTAAGAGATGTAGAAATTGAGGCAAAGAGAGTTTAAATTACTATCAACTTGATGGTGGGAGAGAAGAGCAGAAGAAAGCTGTTTATTTTCAGAGCTGGTATCTCCTTTTTAGATAGTTTAATTGATAGTTTAGTTTAATTGATCCCTCATTATGCTTCAAAGACCTTTCACATAAATTTTTAAGAGCATGGGATTAATTAATTAATTAATTATACACCTCTGTGTCAGGCACAGTGCTAGGCAAGGAAAGAAGGTGGGAAATCCCTACCCTATTTTATCATCACAAGAAACAAGTACACATAAGGAAATACTAAATGCATACAAAATAGATATCAGGTGATCTTGGTGGGACCATGAGGGGCCCTGGCAGCAGGGGAGTTGCTAATCTAGTCATTATGAAGCTTTGATGGTTCCTTGGAGTTATGTGGTCCTTATTTCATTAATTTCCACCTAAGGAGTTCCTCTCTTTAAATTTACAGGTATTTTCTTCCCATAGCACAGTGCAAGGCACATAGTAAGCACTTAATAAATGCTTGTTGACTGACCCAAGGTTCGCAGGATTTTAGATTTAGAGCCAGAAGGACCCTAAAAGGTCTACTTCAAATCTTTAATTTTGTAGATGAGGAAAAGGTATACAGATTTAAGTGACTTGATTTAAGTCATGCAAGTACTAAGTAACCAAGCCAGAATATGAACCAAGATGCTCTCTATCTTCCCACTTATCTTAGATTTCAAATTCCCTAACCTGCCATTTTTGTTCAATCTTCTTTAGTACAAAGATTATTATTCTTGCAAGACAAAACAGAAGAAAAACAAAAGATATATAGTTGTGTCTTCAGTTACCATTCTCCAATCCCCACACCTTCATCCTGAGGGATTAGTGGAATGGAAGCTCGCTATGATTCTACAGGGGATTCTACAGGGTGACGAGGTACCCTACTGTACAGAACAAGGAAGGTGATACAGTATTGTCACACTCAGCCTTTGTCAGACCACATCTGCTCAGTTCTAGGTTCCACGTTTTAGTCAGAGGAGAGTGAATAGTTTGGTAAAAGTACTCTTAAAACTGAACCATACAATTACTGGTTGAAGAAAGTGAAGATGTTTAGATTAGGGAGGGAGAGACATGATACCTGTTTTTAAATGTCTGAAGGGCTTCCACATGGAAAATTAATTTAAAAAATTTTTGAACCTAAATGAAATAATAATAACAGATATGTATGTTTGCAAAGCATTTTTTATATAATATCTTATTTGAAAGGGAAGAATTAGAAGCAGTGCACTGCAGAGACAGAGAAGAAGATTTCAGCTTGATATAAAGTTCCTAACAATTAGGGCTATTTCAACAGGCTGCCTTGGAAAGTAAGGACTTCTACTTGAATTGGTTCCTGCTCAGGTGCAGGTCACTCTGAGGTCACTTCCAGCAATGAAATTCTGTGTCTTCGGCAACCTGCCCATTCATTTGCATATCACAGACTGGAAAGGTGCATTTTTAATTAATTTTGTTTCTCCAGTATGGATGGTTCAACCAATATTTGTACATTCTGATGGATTACACTGAGGAGGCTCTTAAGTACTCGAGTCTTAATGCAATTAGTATGATGTCATCTAAAAATATTTGAAGAATTTGAAACATTTGAAGAACCTTGCCTTTAATAAGTCATCATTCTTTGGTTTGGACTTTGTGTCATATCTCCTGTGAAAATGGCAAGTTTCTGGGCCCCAAAGAAACATATGATTGCAGAAATGCTGGCCCGTGGTGGGGACATCTGCACAAACAGCTCAAACTTAAGGAGATACTGTACTGCCAAATTAGCCATCACCAGCAAAGCCAAAGTTTGCATCCTGAACCTCTTTCTGGTCTCATCTACAAGTGCTCTGGGGATTATGTAGCTTATCTGTATCTCTGGCCAAATTCTCAGAAGGACATTTGCAAATCAACAGCTTTTCACTATTTTGTGAGACAGTAATTTCTTGTTGTCTCTCATCATCCACTATAATGTCTGGGTCAAGGTCAGTGTTTTGCCTTAGTTAAATTTCCCTAGGATGGGACCAGAAAAATGCCATTATTTTTGTCCATTTCCTTTTGGTCTGGGTTGACAGTTTGTCAAAACTGACCTGATACTTTAATCGGTGTCTTCTCCCCTACCTGACGGAGATTCAGTTTCATGTACAATCCTCTCCTATTTCCAATTTATATATGGAAATGCTAATTTTACCTGGTATTTGTAAAGTTCAGAATAAAGAGAATATAAATTGGAAAAAAAAAATCAGTGCCTTCTTATGTTCCTCCTTTGTTCTAACTTGCTTTTGTACCTCTGCTCTAATGAGTTAATGATGGTGACCTGTCTGCACACAGAGTATTTCTAAAGCATTAATAATAATAACAATAATAACCAAGCAGGCAAGCAATCAACAAGTACTTATTAAGTACCCAGTGTGTGGCACCTAGTGTGTGACAGGTGCTATGCTAGGCTCTGGGAATGAAAATACAATGAATTAAAAACCCCAACTTGAAAGAAGCTTACATTTCAGCAGGGAGCTAACAGGCCACATAGAAATAGAACAGACATTTCTATTGTGCTTTCAAGTTTGCCAGGAGTTTTGTATTCATCATCTCATTTGAGCTGTACATCTACCCAGGCAGGCAGGTACTATAGATATTATTCCCATTTTAAAGATGAAAAAAACTAAGCCGGATTAAAGTGACTAAAACTGACCTTTGTTAACTTTTAGCACCTGAAAATAAGACTCGGCCAATCAATTAGCAAGAACCTACAAAATGCCTCATATGTCATTGTCATGGTCCCCCAGGGCCACCCCCAGCTATTCTACATGTTGTCCAGGATATGAAAAACAAAACGTAAGATGTCATCACTGCCCTCAAGGAACTTGTAACATAGTTGAAACATAGGGTGTTAATCTCAGGGTTCAGCTCTGGATCCTGGCCTAGTCCTTATTTTACACAGAAGATGCTTCCTCTGTGCTAGGAGTTTGCTATTCTTCATTTCTAATCCTATGTCCTCAGCTCCTAACCCTATATACTTAATGTAGCGTCAGTGCTGCAAAATGTTTTCCAGTGCTGTTAGTGCCAGAATAATGTGCCATTCCTAGGCAGCTTCACATACAATCTGCAGGCAGAACTCTGGCATTTTGCAAAAAGCACTCAGTAAATGCTAAATATGTAGAATTCATGCTGCTGACTCACAGAGTGAAATATTACACACATATATTTCTAGTCAGGGGGAGCTTCACATAAAATGTCAAGAAGCATAGTGTTTAAACTATGGAGTGCCTCACACATATACTAAAGATCTTTCCGGAACTATTGCTCAAAATATTGATGAAACTTAATGGGAAAAGAAATTGGCTAATTCTATAACATCACCTCACTAGCATTTCATGGTATGGGAATCAATATATAGCAAATTTATTGATTGATATCACTTTACATGCAGCATTCAGAGAATACTAAGGGCATTTTAGTTGATCTTTCTGGTTGAAAAGATTGCCTTTTAGATCATTTCTAAACTGATCAAATAAAGCTCTTAGATTTCACATATGGCACCTACTGGAGAAGGACTATATTTTGTTTTGTGTGTTTTGTACAGTAAATACTAAATAAGGTACAGGAACTCAATCGCCATATCCAGAAATAGGTTTTTAACAAGTCTGTGACCAAGTTTCCCATCACCACTGTAGTTTCCCCTGCCTCTCAACTCTTCCCTACATTCCATGGGGCTACGGTGATGTTGCATCCAATACCAGTGACAACCTCCAGTATATTACTACCAACATTACCCTTCATTAACCTAGTGCTTTATGCTTTTCAATCTCTTTCAAATGTGTATTTACATACACACACACACACACACACAGAGTCATTCACAACTCGCTCTTCACTTTCTCCAGATGTGGTCACCAAGACTCAGCTGCCTTCTTACCCTGGAACTCCCCTAGGTGCCTGGGGCCTTCTCACCCTGCTTCATCTCTCCATCATGCCAGTTCCCTTCTCTAGACCCACCGTTTTGGGGACAGAACCTGGCCAGCAATGCTTCATTCCTCTTTCAGTCCTGCTTCACCACTGTGCAGGTCCCTAGTCCCTAGCTTTAGCATTTCAGCTCCCTTTTATGTACTGTATTACCTCATTAGAATGTGAGCTCTCAGAGGGCAGGCCCGCCTTTCTTTTGGCTAATATTAGTATCACCGGTGCTTAGCATAATGCCTGGTGCATAATAAGTACTCAATAAATACCCACTGCCTTGCCTTGTTGCCTGTCTCAGGATCTCTTCACAATAACCCT
The DNA here is from genome assembly GCF_011100635.1 of Trichosurus vulpecula. Classification (NCBI taxonomy): domain Eukaryota; kingdom Metazoa; phylum Chordata; class Mammalia; order Diprotodontia; family Phalangeridae; genus Trichosurus; species Trichosurus vulpecula. The sequence goes on along the minus strand of NC_050579.1, from coordinate 145,665,987 downwards.
ATGAGGCAGGCAGAATAAACACATGTTAACTTCATTGTTACTTAAATTTCTTACCTGCCTCAGGCCTACGTTCTTTCTGGCCCAAGTAAATTTGCATTGCTGTATTATCACATGATGATTATCAAAGAACGAAACTTAGGTAAAAAGACTGGGAATCATGATTAGCACAGCTTCTTGACCATTCTACAACTATACTTCAAAGACCTTGAGGTCCCCTTGTACCACCTTACTCCCCATCCTAGATATATAGAAATGAGATTTAGATCTAGGAGTCATCTTAAGAGATCATGTAGTACCATCCCCTCAAGGCCCATAGAGACATGGAGAGACAGCATCCCAAAGATACGGGACCTGGCTCACTGCTATACCCTATTCTTTACCATCATTCTCAGGGATTTCAATATTCAGAGAGAAAATGAGTGGCAGAGCTGTTTATAATCTTGGAATTTTCTTTGATTCTTTTGTCTTACCCTTCAAATATAATCAGTAACCAAACTTGTTGATTCTATCCCTACGATACCTTCCAAAACCAGTCCTGTCCTTTCTAATCCTATTGCTACCACTCTCTGAGAGACCACCAATAGTACCCACCTAGATTACTGCAATAGCCTCTTTACAGGATTTCTGACCCCTACTCTCTTCCTCCAAAAATGCATCCTTCATACTAACTACTACCAGAATTAACATGCATAGGTCTAGTTACATCATTCTTTCATTCAAATATCTCCCAATGACTCTCCTTTCATCTGAATCCAGTTTAAACTCCTCTTCTTGGCATAATACCAACCTTTCCAGCTTTATCTCCTATTACTCTTCCCTAGAGTCTATGGTCCAACCAAACCAAATAACTTTGCTCTCTCCACACCCGCTACCAGTCCTGGTGTTTTAGCCAGAATGAATTTGGAATGCTGATGGGCTAGGCAGAAATGTCTAGTAAGCTTTTGGTGATATGGGACTGGAGGGCAGGGGAGAGATTTAGGACAGTATATGTAGTTTAAAGGGTCATCAACATAAAAAAACTGAACCCATGAGAGCAGATGAAATAAAAAATGTAAAGAGTATGCAGAGAGAAGGAAAGATGGTTGAGGGAAGAACCTTGGGGAAGATTCATGGTTGGGATTCAGGAAAGACATGGACAATGATTTAGCAAAAAAGATTGTGGAGAAGCAACGATTCAAACAGGTACAAGGAGAAGAAGAATGCACTGTCCCAGAAGTCAAATGAGGAAAGGATATCTATAAATTAAGGGGTGGTTAATAATGTCAAAAAGAACAGACAAGTCAAGGAGGATCTATTCTGAGAAAAGGCCATTGAATTTATTTACTTTTAGGGAACCACTTTCTATTAGTAATTTATACATCTATGGAATCTTGTCTAGGATCAGAACTGAAATGTTTAGTTTAAAAAACAGCAAAACAACAACAATCAAATCTGTTGGATAAATAGGGGGTGGAGGGAGAGATATTCTATTTCCACAGTCAGTTGAAAAAGACAGGATCCCAGAAGAAATGCTTAAATCAATGGGCATCAGGAAGTAAAATCCTATTACCATGCAAATTGAGACTAAGACATATTATTTAACAAATGAGAAATTCATTTGATATATATTCTTTCCATTTTAGTAATTTGAAATATTACTGGTGACGATCTTTTTTCTATTTAGATCTCCAAAGTCACAAGCTAATAATATCATTTATATAGCACTTTTAAGGTTTGAAAAAGCAGTTTACATACAGTAGCTTATTAAATCCTCACAACAATCATTTGAAAAGTGTTATTGTCATCCCTGTTTTATAGAGGGAGAAACTCACTTGTCCAGGGTCACAAAGCTAAGTAGTAAATGTCTCACTTATAATGGGAACTCATGTCCACTTGATTCCAAGTCCAGTACCCTATTCCCTGTACCACCTAAGTGCCTAAAATCATAGCCAGAGAACTGGGAAGGACCTTAGAGGCCATCTAATCTTACCCTGATTCACAGATAAGGGAACTGAATCCCAGAGAGATAAAGAAACTTGGTTTAGATCACAAAGCTATTAAGTGGAAGAGCTTAGATTTGAACCCAGGTCCTCTTACTCTAAATCGAACACTCTGTATTAAAACACCCAGTCCTCCTTTAATGCCTCATCAGAGAACAAAGGCAAATTCTTAAAGGCTACAGTAGAAGACTGAGATCTGGAGGCACAGATTTTGAGAATGAGCCAGCGGAAGGGCTATTTGCCTACAATCTGTAGAACAACTGAGATTAAGTTTGAAGAGGCTAATTACAAGAAGGGCCACATTAAATAGCTTACTAAGACTTGGGGTGTGTGGTGGGGAGGAGGGTGAAGGTCATTGAGGAAGAGGGTGAAGGTCACTGAATTGAGCAGTTTAACCTTTAGAAGAGCAATTTCAGCAGAGTGACAGGGCCAGAAACCAGAATGAAAGGGGCTAAAAAGTGGAAGCAACTATATTGACAACTCCTTCTAGGCCTCTGGCAGAAAAAGTTAAGAGAGAAAAAGATACTAGAGCCTAAATGGAGGCCAGGATCAAGTGACAGTGTGTTTTTAAAGGATGAGGAAAACCTATAGGCAGCAAGGAAGAAAACAATAGACAGCAATAGCTTGAAGAAGAAAGGCAGAAGAGAAAGTGACTGATGGGAGAAGTTCCCTAATGAGACATAAAAGGACCGAATCAAGGGCATCCCTTGACGAGTGAGGAAAGCCTATAATTAGTCACATGAAAATAACGTAAACATATTTTCTTCCTTTCAAAGAGATCTCATTTTAGGGGACTGGTATATGTTACATCCAACATATTTAATCTGATTCTCATAACACACTGTGAGGTATAAAGAAAAGTAAGTTGTGTGACTTGTCTAAGGTCAAACAGCTAGTTTATGACAGAATCAGAAAAAGAACTTGGGTCTCTTCCTGTAACTATTCCTTCCTCTGGAAATGGTCACTTATCACTCTACCAATTTTAGCAGATGACCAGAAGTCCACGAAGCATGGAAGTTTCTGGTTTATCATTGCTGCTTTTTGTCATCATTATCGTCATCGCAATAATATTAACAGCAGCTAACATTTATATAGTTGGGTTATGGTTTTTATTGGGCTTTACAAATCTAATTTGGTCTCTATAAGAACCTTGTAGGATAAATACTACAGGTATCATTGTCTTCCTTTTATAGATGAAGAAACTCAGATTAGGAAAGCAGAAGTGTTTGTTCTTGGTCACACAGCTAGAAGGGCCAGGTGAGATTCAGCTCAAGTCTCTCTTGACCTCAATTCCAGAACTCTTTTACACTAAACTACTCTAATTTTCCTAAGGGAATGAGCAGGGAAAGCTCTATAACTGTACCCACAACCTTTCCTTACTCCTATCCATCAATATATTTTATCTTTCATAGATATACATTACGTGAGACATACCAACCCACAGAGTCAGTGGAACATTCAATTTGAATGCAGATGATTTTTAAATTAGTGATAATGGATTTATGCTGAGTTATCCATACTTTTTTGGTTCCCCATATCACAAACAATATATCCATTCTCAAGACAGCTGGAGCAGTTTTTCTCCATTAGAAGCTAAATGGTTAGCATGGGAATCAAATTCATAATCTAACCAAACAAGCTCATTAGTCCAGATTTATCCGCATTTTTGTAGACAAAAGCCCCTACAAAGGCACAGCAAAAGACACAATTAAATGACTTTCATGCAAGAGAATGTACTCATTGAGAAAAGGAAAGGGAGAAGTATCAGAGACTCTTTACCTGGCTAGGATTTCAATATAGGTACAAGAAGCTTTTTAATGTATTGTCCCCTTCCTTGGGTTAGGATTTTTTTTTTAATTTTCTTTTTTTTTTCCTCCTGTTTTTCACAACTGTTATTGTTAAAAGCTAGGTTGATCTTCTGTGTTAAAACACTTTGAGAAAGTGTAGCTAAAGAGTTAGCCACAAAGTTAAAAGTCTTATTTCTGAGTACTACTAGTTTTGTGATTCTGGACAAGGCACCTAACCTTGAAGGCAACTCTCTAAGATTGTAAATTAAAAGCTGAGTTGCCCATCTGCAAGGAGCAGAGCTTATCATACCTGAAGAGTTCCTACCTGAATGAAATTAAAAGGTCCAGACAGAAGTAATAATAACTAGAATTCTTAACGAGGGCAGAGGCCATTCTTCTATGACTCCCTCTACGTTAAAATGATGAAACAAAGCAAAAAGTTCCTTTTACTCCTAGAACAGACTTTTCCCCTAGACCAGTTTCCTTTTATGGGTACACAACCAACTTCTAACTGAAAATCTTACAGTAGCTTTTCAAGTCAAAATCCAAGTAATTTCCCACATCACATAAAACATTTCTATCTCTTCTTAGTTTACCCCAACAACTCACACTGGTTTGGAATATCAATCAATAACCACTTCTTAAGAGCCTATAATGTTCCAGGTACTATACTACGCACTGAGTATACAAAGACAAAATACACAACGATCCCTGATCCCAGGGAGCTTCCATTCTGCCAGAGGAGACAACACTTGCAGCTTGTTGCTGCAGAATGGTCGTGTAAGGGCAGGAGTACGGTGTGCTGGCAGAGACTGCAGCAGTAGCAGAGAAACTGCTGAGAGTATCCCAGAGTATAAGCTGATGGGCAGGACTATGATGCTCCGCCAAACAGCTTGGGGCTGGCAGGGCAGGAGTTGCTGCATGACCAGGTTAGAGAGTAGTCTTCTCAGCCCTAAATTCATTAAGTTTCTCCCTTGTTAGTCAGCTTGATTTATTGACCTGTAGATATGGCCAATACTTTACATCTTGTGCATAATTCCTATTTGAGAGAGTTTGTGAGGAGTAGAGAAAATGTCTAGTCTTCCATCTTGTTGGTGACATAGCCTGCCCCCTCAGTACCTTTTCACTTTCCATTCCTTATACCTATAACGCACTCCTTCTAAACCTCTACCTCATAGAATCCCATACTTCCTTCAAGACTCAACTTAAGCATTCCCTTATAAACGTAGCCATTCCTGACTGCTACTGCTACTCTTTCCCTACCTTATATTTAATTATCTTAAATTTATTTTGAATTTATTCTATATGTTGTATACGTGTACATGTTGTACACATTTATCCTCTATATACATATATGTCTGTGAATTTAAGGAATATAACTTTGTCAGCTGTGTGGAACATGAACAACTAAGAAAGATTTGAGGCAGAGAGAGCAACAGTAAGCCATTTCCACTTTTCGTAAAATCTCATTGAGGAGGATATTAGAAGATAAAATGGTAAGAAGCAGTTGAGAGAAAAACAAGAAACCCAAGAAGAACAGATCATTCTAAGGATCACTTAGAGATGAAACTGGAAGAAAGACAATGTGCAAATTTAAAAAAAAAAGGTTTGTCAAAATTTCTGTAATAAAATTTTTTTCTTGCAATGCTAGCAAAGCTACCATATTTGAACTGTAATATCACAGCCCCCAGTATATTGCATGAGGAATTAGAAATGGAACCAAGGAAAATAGAGATGGAAGAGCCACTGAGCTAGAGCAGACAGGTGCTAGAAGCAATACAATTTGGGAGGCAGTGAGAGAACAATTCTTATAGCTGGGAGGGAGTACTTGGTCAATAAAAATGTATTAAGTGCTTACTATGTGCCAGGCAATGTGCTAAGCACCTGGGTTACAAAGAAAGGCAAAGCATAGTCCCTGCTCTCAAAGAGCTCACAGTTTGATGAGGGACACAACAAACAACTATGTACAAACAAGCTATGTATGGGACAAATTGGAAATAATCAAAAAAGGAAAGGTGCTAGAATTAAGAGGGACTGATGCAAATACAGTACTTAGAAAAAAAAATCTTAGACATAATACCTAAAAAAAAAAGAAATTAGGAAAATATCAATATCCACCTATATGTTGACTTCCTCATTATTTCTGCAAATCAAGGATATCATTGAGAAAACTGCAAGACAGGAACAGAGGGGCTTTCACAAACAATATTCTACAGCAGACGATACTTGGACAATGTCACAACTGACTGAAAGATGTCTGAGATTTAAAGCCCTTCACAGTCAGGCTCCAAACTAGCTTTCCCAGCTGATTATACATCACTTCCCCTCACATGTTTTACATTTCAGACAAAGTGAATTACTTAATGCTTCCTGTACACATCATTTCATCTCCATGCCTTTGCACAGGCCTAGAACACTCTCCTGCTTCGTCTCAGACTCCTGGAACCCTTAATTCTCCTACAAGGCTCAGCTCAAGCATTATCTCCTAACAAGAAGCTTTTTCTGATTCCTCCTGTTCTAAGTGTCCCCATGCCTAAAATAAGGTTGTCCTTCTATCCCCAGCATTTAGCATAGTTCCTAGTACATAGCAGGTGATAATTGCTTGTTGATCTGAATTGAAAGGAGAAGACTATGAAATCACATCAAGCTGATTGTCTGATGAGCATAAAAAGGCATCTGATTTGATAAAGCAAATGCCACCTTAAAAGACTCCTTTGACAAAATGCCTCCCATGGATATGTCAAAATCATACATGGTTTCTTGAGATATGTAAAAACATAACTGTTCAACAGGCCTCGCATTATTAGTATCAAGCAAGGCGTAAGACAAGGTGACACGCTCACTAAATGTGTTTGCCGCTGTCATGGAAAATTTCTAGCACACAGTCCCAACGGAAGAGGGATTATACCCGTGCACATGTGTAATTGCAGGCAGGTAGTGCAGTGGATAGAGCACTAGACCAGGAGTCAGGAAAATCTGAGTTCAAACGCTACCTTAGACACTTACCCGTGTGACCCTGGGCAAGTCTAACTTCTGCCTCAGTTTCTTCATGTATAAAATAGGGATAATAATAGCATCTATCTCCCAGGGTTGCTGTGAGTAACATTTTTAAGCACTCTGCAAACCTTAAAAAGCACTAGAGAAATCCTCCTCCTCTTTCTTTTTCTTCATAAAACACTACTATGGATGGTGAGGACCTTCGGATGTCCCTGTTTATGGATGACTGCATAGAGCCCTAGAATACTGCGGAGTCTCTCCAATGAGATCCATAATTGCACTATATAAATGATCTTTTAGGAACAGTTTTAGAATTGTTAAAGCTCAGAATTAGCTGAGGTTGGTAAGGGAAGCTAAGAACAATCAAAATGTTTTGGTTTTGCAGGTTGGGGGTAGATTTTTCTGTATTAATGTGAAAGCATAGTTTTTAAAAATCTCATTTTCAGTTTCTCTAGAAATGATACATTTTTGGTCTAAGAACCTTTCTAGTCTTGTTCCTTTGGGAAGGTAGGTTAAAGGACAAAAAGCCTTTTTAAAGGAAATAGAGGAGGGAACCAAACCTAAAACAAAGCGTTGTTCAGTCATGTCCAACTCTGTGACCCCATTTAGGGTTTTCAGGACAAAAATACCAGAGTGGTTTGCCATTTCATTCTCTAGCTCATTTTACAAATGAGGAAAGCGAGGCAAATAGGGTTAAATGACTCGCCCAGGGTCACACAGTTAGTGTCTGAGGTCAGATTTGAATTCAAGAAGGTGAGTCTTCCTGACACCAGGCCCAGCACTTTATCCACTGCACCACCTAGCTACCCCAAAACAAAGAATACCTCTTATCCTTTTAAGATCCTAGTCTTTCCCTGTCTCCATAAGACCTGAAGTAGGACCCACCTTTCTCTACTCAGAAAGGACTGAGATATCGCTCATAAGGAAAAGACCCTTTCCAATCATGGAGGAGACGGGGGGAAGGGGAAGACAAGCATCTTTTAAGAACCTACTATGTGCCGGGCTCTAAACTAAGTACATTACTCATTTAATCCTCACAACAACCAAAGTAGGTCCTGTGATGATCCCCATTTTATAATTGAGGAAACTGAGGCAGAGAGAATTAAGTGATGACAAAGAAAAGGTAGAACAGCTCATTTCTCATCTGGCTTGTTTTCTCTGCCCAGGAGAATGATTTCTGGACCAAACAAGAGTCAACGAAATAGGAAGATGATGACCAAGACAAGCAAGGAAATACTCAAAGAGCACTGAGATCACCCTTGGTAAGTTCAAATCAACTGGCACAGATGAACTGTATCCTCAGGTGCTGAAAGAACAGCCCAATCAAAGAAAGACCATGGAGGAGGAAGAAGCTGACACAGAACTGGAGAAGGACAAACATTATCCTAATTTTCAAAAAACTGAAGAGAATGGAGTCCACAAACTATAGACCAGAGAGTCTGATTTCACTTCCTGGCAAACATCTAGATGATTAAAAGGATGATTTGTGAACATCTAAAAAAAGACATAGTGAGCACGTAGAGCCAGCCGTGCTTCATCAGGTCATGCCAGATTAATTTTTACATTATTATTCTGTATCATATTATTATGACTTTTATTTATTTTTAATTTAGGTTTCTAGAATGTTAGAGCAGGGAGCGAAATGTACATATAATTTTAGATCTGAGCAAAACTATTCTTGTGCAAAAGATGGGGTCAAAGAGAAATAGCCAATAGCATAGTTAGATGGATTTAGAACTGGTTGAATGTTCAGACCCAAGGAAGTGACATTAATGGCTTAATATCAGTTTGGGAAGTGGTCTCCACTGGAATACCACAGGGATCTGTAGTTGGTCCTTTGGTGTTTAATATTTTTATTAATGATGTTGGATAGGCATATCTTTTAAATCTGAAGTGGAAAGAAAGCTGGGGTAGGATAACTAATAAGCTGGATGACAGAACAAGGATTTAGAAAAATCTTGTTAGTCTAGAACACTGGGTTAAATGTAACAGGTATGGTTAAATAGGAGTTCTGGGGAAAAAACTGGGGGGTTGTAGTGGCCAGAAAGGTCAGTAAGTTAGGCATATGATATGGCAGCCAAGAAAATTAATTTAATCTTAGTCTACATTGAGCCACAGCTTCTAGGAATAAGGTGATAGTGCCATTGTACTCTGCCACGGTCAGACCATACCACGTTGAGTTCAGTTCTTGGTAAAAAAGGCATACTGTCTCTTTAGGGCCTTTCTCATAGGGAAGAAGGTGGGGAAATAAGCATTTATCATATGCCAGGTACTGTGCTTTGCAAATATTATCTCATTTTATCCTCACAACCCAGTGAGCTAGGTGCTGATATTATTCCTACTTTACAGTTGAGGAAACTGAAACAACTGGAGATTAAGTGACTTGCCCAAGGTGACACAGCTAAAAAGTATCTGAAGCCATATTTTAACTCAAGTCTTCCTGACTGGCAGGAATGATGAGAAAGGTAGAAAAGGGTTTTTTTTTTTTTTTTGGTAAAGGAATTAATTTGTATTTATTGTCAATGGATACAGGATGTCATGGATATGTTTTTATTACTAATATAAGTATAAAAAGATTTGTTTTGAACTGCTAAAATATGTATATTTAATTTACTAGGAACTAGAGAAATACTAGAATAAAGAAAGTTTCAACGGCACCACAGAAACGCATGACCATCACTAATTTACATACATGTTTTATGACTAGAGGATAAAATTAAGAAAACAAGCAACTATGTAAACATCTAGAGACTGGGGTATGATGGAAAAAGGACTGTTAGATTTGACAGAAGCAAATTTGGGAAATTGTGACTGTTTTAAGTAAAAGGTGAGTCATTGAGAGTCTAGATTCTCATTTAAGCCACTGAACACCACCCAGATGGTCAACAGGCATCCCACAAGACGGCAACAGATGGAGAAGAGGAACCTGTTAGAAGCAGTCAACTGAGAGGCTTCAGCTCAGTAATTCCTGATTGGCTGGAGGAAATTGATGTCATTGGTCAAGAGTTCCAGAGACAGCTATTGCACTTCAGCACCACCTAGCGCTGGAAAAAGGTGAAGCTTTTCATAAGGACTTGTTTTCTGTTGCCACCTCTGGATTGAGCAGAAAAAGCAGAGATTTTGTAATTGCTGTATCTTGGGGAGCTGGTTTAAAGAGTGAACCTGAATTGTGCTGCTGTGAGTTTCTTTCTGATTGATCAGGGCAGCATCTAAATGAGTAACTAGCTAGGATGATCTGTATAACCCAGAAAGACCCAGTTTGAGGAGCTTAGTCATCTGTCTGAAAGAGAACAGCTACTCACATTAAGAACTTAAAACCCTCTTAATGGTATAGTGGACTTCTAGGTAGCCCAGTGGATAGAGCACTGGGCCTGGAGTCAGGATGACCTGAGTTCAATTTTAGCCTCAGACCCTCAGACATTTACTAGCTCTGTGACCCTGGGCTAGTCACTTAATCTTTCTTGCCTCAGTTTCCTCATCCGTAAAAAGGGCAAAGGAATGGCGAACCATTCCATTATCTTTGCCAAGAAAACCCCAAATGGGTCACAGAGTCAGACATGACTGGAATAACTGAACAACAATTAATGGTGATGGTTAACTGAAAAACTTAAAAAGCTATGTTGGAGAAGCATAGTGCCTGGCTCTTAGTAGGCACTTATTAAATGCTTATTGATAGGCAGAAGTAAAAAAGATGCCCCCAGCTGAAGAGTGGTGAGGATCAATAAGCAAGCAGTGAGTTGAGAAGCAGTTTCATGTGGCACAGATGTTTATGAATGGACCAGTAATACTGAAACCAGAAGTTTAAAGCTGTGGTACCCTAAGCATTAGTTTTCCTCCATTATGTGTTTCCATACCTCTAAATGTGTGCCCAATCTTTGCCATAGTCTAGAATGCACTGAGTGTGATATGAGTTTATATGGGTACTATGATGTCTTTCATTCTTTATGTATTTGCCTTTAATATTGCACACCGTGTGGATGCATTGCCTCCTGAGTGGCTGATTGTGTGGAAAATGCATGAGATGGGGGCTTAAGACCTAAAGCAGTGGATAGCACAAGTATATTTACCCTCAACAGGATTACCCTTAGGACCCTGAGAGTCTGAATATAACTGAGTGGTTGGTGGTGGTCTATCCCTTGCAACTTAGATTTGCTTAAGATGGGTGCAGTTTGGAGAATCAAGCTAAATTCAGAGAAATAATGGGGTTTTGACAAGTTTAGGTGTTGGACTGCATCTGATGACATCACCCTATGTAGCTGTGCTCCACTGACACCACTTTTAAACAAGGAGAGAAATAAGCTGGAGTAGTCCAAAGGTGGGAGCCTAAGATTATATATATGTGATTATATAAATATGATTATATATATAAAATACATATTATATAAAGAACCTACATATGTACACATACATATATGATTATATAAAGAGTTCATGCCACACAAGGGTAAAAGAAAATGGGTATTTTAATCTAAAGACGACTTGGAGGGAAGTTATATGTTGTGTGTGCATGTGTGTGTGCGTGTGTGTGTGCATGTGTGTATTTACAGGGCTCATGTGGAAGAGTGGCAGACTTGTTCTCTGGTCCCAGGAAGCAGAATTAGGAGTGGAAGTTGCAAAGGGGCAAATATAGGTTTGATGCAAAGAAAAACTTTCCTAACAATTAGAGCTACCCAAAAGTATAATCCACTTCCCCAAGAGGTAGTAGGTCCTTCCTCATTGGAATTCTTTAAGCACACCAGGCTACATAATCACTTATACACTGTAGAAGGAATTCTTTTTTTAGAAGAGGGTTGGACTAGATGACTTCTAGGCTATCATCTTAACATCTGAAATTCTGTCATTTAAGGGACGTACCTAACCATCCACTTAGGAAAACTGGTATTAAGAGTGGTCTGGGCTATGGGAAATTGCATAGTGCTTTTAATGACCGCAAGCTTCTCCCAGAAATCAAGTCCCATTTTTTTAACATTGTATTGTAAGGGTCATGGAATAATATCACAGGTCTGAAGCACTAAAGTTGTATATCAGTCAAAAAGAAATGGATACACATGGGGTGGAGAGGAAGTGAGGAGAACATCTGAGGGGATGTAAGTAAGCTATAACACATTACCACAGAACTGTGCAGGAGCAGTTGATTAAAGACAAGTATCAGAGAGAGATGTATGCCTGGAAGAGAAAAAAGACTGGTCATGCAGCAGGAGAGAGGGATAACTCCTGCTTGCATCACTGGAAGTTAAAAGATGGAGGAAGACCCTAAAACAGTGGGCAGACCTAAACATGCTCCCAAGTTCTATCTGAATCCAATTAAAACGCAATTGGGAAAATTTAACAAAATAAATAAAAATACAAGAGAACACAGCTAATGTTATTATGTAGTTTTCTAAGTCAATATATGGCCTGCAGGCTTCCTTATGGTCTAGTGGCCCTCTATTTGAGTAGTGGAGTTATGAAAGGATATACAGAAATCACACAGAATGTGAAGACACAGATTGCATGTGGTTTGCACGGATGAAAAGAATACTTGGATAAGATTCACAGATCCATTGAAATACCAAAATTTTACATCCCAAACAAGATTGTTTGAAGGCAGAAATTATACCTTATACTACTTCAATATTCCCTAAAGAACTTAGTATGGTTCTGAGAACATACTGAAGTCCCCTCATTCTTCACTATTAGTTACACTTGGAAAGGGAAACAGAAGGTCCTATAGAACGTTAATGGGGACAGAATCCTGTTTCCAAAGAACACCATTACAACATTAGCTCATTTCCATTTCTAAGCTGACATCCCATACTAACAATGTTTTGGTAATGTAGCTATGAAAAATTCCATTTGAACTGAAGTCTTACATAAAGGATGACTACACAATTTTTTTTTATTTTAGCATTATCAAAAATTATCAAAAATTTTAGTTTCACTATGTTATCTACATGAAGCAGCTATTCTAAGATATCTATACAATAATATTATGTATTTTAAAGGAAATTTGACATGCTCTTCAAATGTGTTGGTTATAAATATATGCGTACGTGTGTGTGTATGTGTGTGTGTGTGTGTGTGTGTGTATATATATGTGTATATATATATATATATGTATATATATGTATATGTATATGTATAGATACATATCTCTCTATTGGCAAAGAATGTTTTCTGGTCACAGGTGCTTAGATTGGTGGCTTCGAGGGTTCCTAAGTAAGTTCCTAAGTGTAGTAGCAATTTAGATTTGAAGATCTTTCCTATCCATTAATAGGCCATGTGACCTGCTTCCATCACAGGAAGCCTAGGACATGTGGTGGGAGGAGCTTCCTGACAGTAAAAGGAAGTTATGTCACAGGAAATGCAGAAACAGAGAGAGAGCAATTATGGCTGCTAATGGCCGCCCTCGTGATGGTTAGAACTGAGCAGGCTGACTGAGCTGCACTGTCTTTGGGAAGACCCCAGCAGAGGGTCAGAGAGGTTTTGGGATGGCGAGGCTCCAGGTTGTTATATTGCGTGTGGAATGTTTTACTGCTCTGATAGACTGGGTAAACAGCTTGTGGGATCTGGTTCTCTGGGGTCTGAATAAATGGTTTACTTCTTCTGCCTTCTATGTGGAGAGTCTCGTATACTTTGCGATACAGAACCACATCAGCTATATTGTTATTACTGCCTTACTGGTACACTAAGTAATCATTTTAATAAAATATCAGCTCAGGAGTTATTCAATGTCATGAGCACCTGGAACAGTAAAAGGGAGAAAGAAGGAAGGACAAAATATCCTTTTTCAGCATACTATAGGGGATATCTTAGATCATGCAAAAGGAAGCTGTGGATTAGGATAAAGTGACTGGACATCCTAGTTCTAAACCTCTTTTTGATTGGACAAACTCTTCTACTTGCTTTTGGTGTGAAGACATGGGAATTTGGGTAGACGTCTGTAATATGCAAGTTGGAGAGGGGTGAGGGAAGTTGAAAGGTAATGGATGAACAAAAGGGTCATGAACATTTGAGCTATAGTTAAACTACAGGTGGCAGGGTGTTAAGAGTAGAATAGCAAATCTTGCCTCTGAGGTACTTACCTCGGTAAGTGACTTTGGGCAAGTCATGAGGCAACTACATGACATAATAGATAGTGGGACTTTAGAAAAGACTTCAAATCCTGCCGAAGATAGTTACTGGCTACTGACCTAGGGCAAATCATTTAATCTCTCCTAAGTCTCAGTTTCCTAATCTTTAAAATGGGGTAATAATACCTACTCATGGGATTGCTGTAAGGATCAAAATGGGATGATATATGTATCAAGTACTTTGCAAACCTTAAAGCACCATATAAAAGCTACTGGCTGTTACTATTTGGTCATTTTATCCCCCTGGGCCTCAACTTCCTCTGATACAAAATGAAAAGTAGATGGACTCTAAACGTCTATGATCTGTTAGTTCTTTCTCTTTTCCCCCTTCCCACCTTCATTTTTAACATCACAGTAAATTATCTAGTTGCTCAATAAAGAGTATAACCTTCAGTGTGGTTCCCGATACTTGGCTTGGTCAGGGAAAGGGGAAAGCATCAGCATTTCTCCTGTTCCTCCCCCTAGAGAGGTAGGAGTTAGGGCTTGGAACCTTATGGGGGGAATGGAGATCTAGGTCTGATGGAATCAAATTTCCATTCTATTTCTAGAGCTGGAAATGTCAGTCTCAAGGAGAAAGAAGATCACAGGATCAGAAATTTAGAACTAGAAGAGACCTTAGAGGTCCTCTAGTCCAACACTGTCCATTTACAAATACGGAAAGTGGGGCAGCAGGAAATTAAGTGATTTGCCTGAGATCACCCAAGCGAGTGGTAAGTGGCAGATCCAGGATTTTAACTCAGACCCTCTAAATTGAAATCTAGCACTCTTTCCACTAGGCTGGGCTATCTCCCTGAATAATGCCTACATATGCTCTAATGAAGCTTAAGAAAGCTGCTGTCTTAGAGCTGGTACTGCCTCCTCAGGACCTTCAGTAAACCCCACAGAGTGGGGTGTAGTAGTGGCCTCTAAGAAGGAAATGGAAAATGAAGAGGTAGGTGATAATTTATTTATTAATTCTTATTTACTTCCTTGGAAGGTGTTTTTGGAAATTTATTGCTCTGCTAGCCCTGAGATTAGTTCTGAGCTGAACAGCGCCTTATGTTCTAGCTCCCATCAAATGGAGTAAACATTGTTTACAGACATACACACACACACATATGTATATATCTGGCCCCACTCCAGAAATCACCAACGCTGCACGTGAAAAAAGCAAATTTTATTTAAAATATCTGAGAGTGCATTCAAATACAGTTACCATAGAACACAAATTAGCATTTACTCTTTCAGGCACTACGGCTCTTAAGTAACATCCTCCAACTTATTGGTTTGAAAATATAGTCTATAGCTAATGTGTTCTTAATGTAGGTCAAGAATTTTTTAAAATGTGATTTCCTCCTGTATAGAGCACCAAAAGACTTTTTTTTTTCAAAACATGTGGAGACAATGTAGTAATTTTAAGTTTCTTCCAAACTTATTAAAAGAGTATTCTACCCAAAAGTATTCTTTTAATAATGAATATACTAACAGGAATCCTCAAATCCTAGAAAGCAATGTTTTGGTCCATCTTGAATGCTTATCTGATAAATCTCCAAGTGAGATGCCACAACCACAAACTTCACTCTGAAGTATGTCAAAATTCTCAACAGTATATCTTAAGCACTTATTAAGCACTAAGTACCACACACTGTGTTACATGTTAGGTGGCACAGGAGAGATTACAGTGCTTAGAGTCAGGGAGACCCCAGTTCAAATCCAGCCTCAGACAATAACTAGATGTGTGACTCTGGGAAAGCCACTTAATATCTGTCTGCATCCGTTTTCTCATTTTTAAAATGAGGATACTACCACCCAGCGTTTTTGTGAGGATAAAGTAATATTTTAAAGTGCTTTGCAAAGCTTTAAGTGCTGCTATATAAATGCTAGCATTATTATTATTGTTACCAGCCTGTAAAGTCTGTTCCAGCTCTAAATCTACGATCCTATGAAGGCTTCACTTCCCCTTCTCCACCCCTGATTTCTACCACCCCCACATAAGGGTTGATAATCTCAAAGGTTATGGAAAATGAAAAGTTCTTTGCAAAAAGGGCATATATCGAATAGGAAATTCCTCTTAATTCTCACCAGATTTACAACTGTCTACCAAGTCATCTTCTAGGACGACTTTCATAGATCGTGGAATACTTCCTACAGATAGCCTTTGGACCTAAAGGAGAAAAAAAAAAGAAAAAGGATATTTAATAGGTTTACATAAAAAGCCAGTCCTGGACTCAGGAAGACCTGGGTTCAAGTCCAGTCTTCAACATATAATCTTTTATACATATTGGCTCTGTCATGCTTAGTGACCTAGGCAACTCTCTAAAAACATAAATTGGCAGAACAGTTGGCTATCTGTATTGATAGAGGGAGTTCTATACCAGTAGTTTTCCCAAACCAATGAAATCACAGATCTGGAACCAAGGGAAAAATGTCATCTGGTGAAATCCTAATAGTTCTATTTGTCAAATTAAAGAATCCATCTCTCAAAGAACTGTTTGTCTAATATGAATCACAGTTAATTTTAAGATTGAGGATTATTTTACGGTGTTTTTATTTCAAATTTTTTCAAGTCCTTACTATGTGTGAACCACTGTAAAAGATATCAGAAATACAAAAATATGACACGGTCCCTGCTCCCAAAAGGGAGTCCAAAGTAAGTGGAGTGGGGAGAAAAAGCAGTAACAAATATACATAAGGAAGAAGTCCAGGGAAAGTGCTCTGAGAAGTTTTAGAATGAAGAGATTACCTTCAATTGTGGAAGACGGAAGTCTTTGTGAAAGTAGTACCTTCTTTGGACCATGAACTAAAGGGAAGAAATTCAACAGAGGATAAAAAGGAAGAGTCCATTAAATGCAGGGATGGGTGGGGCAGCATAAGCATAGGCACAGAGATGAAAGAGGACAAGACAAGAATGGAATGTATAGGATATGGAAAGGAAAATGGTATGACATGAGGCCAGAAATGCAGTTTGAAGGAGCCTCCAACCAAGATCAGGAATTTATGCTTTATTTGATAGGAAACGAGAAGCTGGTTTTTAAGACAAGGGACAATCAGATTAAAAAAACTACCAAGACTACTTAGGGAGAAATTAAAGATAAGTTAGAGAAAGAAAAGACTGGAGGCAGAAAGACAAGTTAGGAAATTACTATAATAACCTAGATGAGAAGGGAAGAAAATATGAGCTAAGTTAAATGGGAATAAAAGAGAAGGGAAATCATACCAAATTAAAGTCTCAAAGTGTATTAAAGCTGTAGGTTATTATAATAATTTCCTAATTTAATCTGATTGTCGCTCTTCTTAAAAACCAGCTTTACATGTATTATCTCATTTATGTCTCTAA
Organism: Trichosurus vulpecula; assembly: GCF_011100635.1. Lineage (NCBI taxonomy): Eukaryota > Metazoa > Chordata > Mammalia > Diprotodontia > Phalangeridae > Trichosurus > Trichosurus vulpecula. The sequence goes on along the minus strand of NC_050579.1, from coordinate 145,648,796 downwards.
ACAACTCTATGAAGTACTAGTTATTAGTACCCCTGTTTCAGAGATGAAGAAAATGAGGCTGAATGATAGTCACACCCTTAATAAATGTCTGAAGCTGGATTTGAACCCAGGTCGTTGTCATCATCATTTTCTTCTCTGTCGTCATCATCACTGATACAATTTACATAGCATCTACTATGTGCTAGCCAGCATTTTACAATCATTATCTTATTTGAGCCCAGCTCTCTATCCTCTTAAAAAAAAAAGTGAGAGCCTTACTATAATTAAGAGCAAAAAAGATTGTATTTCTTCAAATTAATGTATGTCCTTCCTTCCATATTTCCCAGTTTTCTTACCTGTTCCTGAATTTTTATTTCTTGATAATCTCTACAGCGTGTAGAAGATGCTGAGCCTGAGAGACAGGTGAATTTAGAAGAACTGCAGCCTTCTTTGTTGGGGCATGATGATGGACGGCAGAATGTATAATACTGCTCAAAGTCAGCCTTGACAACAAAAACATGTTTGCATTTGTTACACATGTAATCCCGTTCATACTCCAGGACCTTCACCATACTGGTACGAATGACCGTTCCAGTGACAGATAAAAAGTGTCCCACATCTTTGGTTTTAGGAATACGCTCTCTCATCAGCTCAGGACAGACTGGTAGACCTGATAAGTGAAAAGTATCAACAGTCACTTCATCTTGTGATGTCTTACCATATGTGAAAAGTGTATTGTTCAAATTTGGAGGCAAAATTCTACAGATCTCTCTCAAACAAAAACATTTTTGTATTTTGCTTAAGAAACAATTTTAAAAGAATCATAGAATCTATTTCATTAATAGAGAAATCATTTCTTTCACAACATGGCTAATGATTTGCATAAGTATGACCTATATCAGACTGCTTGACATTGGGGAGAGGGAAGGAGAAAAATTTGGAACTCATAATCTTATAAAAAACATGCTGAAAACTATCTTTAAATGTAATTGGAAAAAATAAAATACTATTTACAATTTTTTTTTAAAAATAGAGGAACCATTTGAACTTTTTATTTTCAAAAGCTGAACACAGATGCTAAAAGCCTATAGCTAGATTTTACAATGAATGTAATGAAACCTAATACTTTACAACTTCAAAAACTTCACAGAATTCTGCAAGGGAGTGTTGCTACCTCTGAAAGAACAAGGCCTGAGTTTGACAAATATATCTCCCCTCCATTACAGAGGACTAATATATTCCTTACGCCCCCAAACATTACAACAGTCAATGATTTAATCACTGAACTACCAAGCTGAGTAACAATGTGTTAACACTTTGAATAAGCAAATGGCACTCAATGTTCTCAAAAGCTATTGTTTCTTTTAGTTTAAATCAAGTTTCTGCATAAATTTGGTTGCATGTTTTTACTAACTAAGCAGAGAAAGTTTTGCATTAATTTGCAGGTTTACCCTTGGCATCACCTTTTCCTTTCACAAGCTTATGTTTCTTTATCCTTCAGAAAGTGAAGGCAAATGATACTGTGGAGAGAGCTACAGGGCTTCCCGTGCTTAATGAAGAACGTGGGAGGAGAATGACAGGAACAAAACAAAGAGCAGGAGGGACAGCAGCAAGGTACAGCCAGGAGGGAAAACCAAAGTATTTTTCATTCAACATTCACTCTATTCATTCTTCACTACTATTCCTGGCATACACATGTCTCTGAAAGCATTTCTGTGTATTAATATAATATGGTTAATTCAGTAAATCCGTGCTGGTATTCTTTATTGATACAACTGAATAGAAACACTACAATTCACAGAACTTTTCCTTGAAACCAGGCTCTGTCCTAACATTCACATGATTTCTATTCTAGGTAAGACATCATCTCTTGGTTTCTTGTCGTGTGTAGAACCCCTGTTTCACAAATAACACATGGGAGGCACTGGAGTTTTTGGTCTCCAGTCTCTAACAGGTTTACTCTTGATCTGTTCAGACAGGAAGTACAGAAAGACAGCTTCAGAGGGATTAATAAGCTTGCTTTATTAGTCTACTCAAAAGGGTTGCTGATAATGGGAGCACCAACTCCTACAGCATTCCCTAATCACCCTTCTTGCATGCACCAGTGAGAGGGGTGAGGGGGAACCAACTACCCCAATGCCTCATCGAGGTCAATTGAGATAGGCACAGCATTCTAGCTTGTGCGCTCCACTAAATTCCCTCAAGTCTCAATTCAGGCTGGCTGAGGCAGGTACATGCATTCCTCTATGCATTACCCAAATCCCAAATGGGTTCCCCACTTACTGACCAGTGCCCGCTTGCTTTATAGGGCAACAGACAAAGAAGGCACATTGCCAGCAATAGCCTCACAAGTTAACTTTAGCAATACTGTCATTCAGCACAAGTGTAGTTAAGTATCACATTATGTCACCCTTATATCTCACTGCGCAACCGTGGAGATGTTTACAAGTCATACGCCTGGGAAATATTATCTAACACCTGGAAACTAGAGATTGTCATGGCCATGGAGCCTGGGAAACTAAACTCTAAAAAGGATAACAAAGTCCTCCTTACTTACATCTCCCAAAATGGTGTCTGTTGCTTGATTTACCTAATCAGAATAAATAATGTCAACATAGCTCAACAATTCTGGTAGTCTTACTTACTATTCTTTAGTTCCCCAGACTTTCCACTGAAGTTTGGGAGTTAATAACATTTTAAAAATAATTTTCAAAGAGTCACTAAATGTCCTCAAATATAACAGCTGATTGATACTAAAATGAAAAATGTGATATTTAAACAAATCTATTCTCTAAAGTATCTGAAAATCTTCCCACAATTATTACTAACATAATTATTGCTTCTCACAATTCTTATGACAGAAGAGAGAAAGGAAGCAAAAAGATGGAAAAAACACAAACCAATTAGGATTTCTCAAACTGGCCACTATTCTGTTTGGAACATTGACATGAAGCCCCATTCTTGTTTCCTTCCAAGTTCCTTCATTTGAACTCTCCTTAACCACTGCTTCCAGTGTAAACCAATTCCCTTAGGATCTGACTTTTATAAGCCTTGAATTCACATTCTCTCCCTAACCTAAGTTTGCCCTCCCCAATTCATCCCTTCTGCTAGCTTCCTTCTACCATGCCTTGTGGAATTCCTGTTCCACTGTAGGCAAATTCCCCTTAATCTTACAACTTTTCCTTCTCTCTTTCCTTCACATCATTATCTTAACTGAAACCTGCTTCTCTCCTGAAGAGTTATCATTCCCAGCTGTGTACTCCTGCTGAGAGGAACAAGGATCAGTCCAATAGTAAGCTTCTGGGGGCTTGTATCCCCAGAGTCCAGCACAGTACCTAGTATTTAACAAATGGTTCATAGACTTTTAGATCTAAAGCTGGGGGGGACCTCAGAGGCTAGCTAGTCTAACCACTTTCAAGGGGAGGGGTGAAGGCCCTGGGAGATTTAGTGACTGGATCTGGGTTACACAGCTTTTAAGTATCACAAGCGGAGTTTGAACCTGTCCTCTGATTTCTGAGTCCTCTGGAATCATGGGTATCACTGAATTGATCAGAGTTCCTAAGTCTTTCAAAATCTTTGTTTTTACAATACTGCTATTATAGTATGAATTGTTCTCCTGGTTTTGCTCACTGCACTCTGCACCATCAGTTCAAAGTGAGGTTTAAGAGATGCACTTCTCCCCTCCCCACTTCTTTGTTTATATAAACATATACTTTCATCCCTTGGTAAGAAGCCTCTCCCCATTTCTTCCCTACCTTTTTAAAAAAAATGTACCCCCCCCACACACACATTGTCCCTTTACTTTCTCCTTTTAAGATAAAGCAAAACAGAAACCATGCCTAGAGCCTCCATCTTATTTGATTCCTTCTATGACCCCTGCTGCTATCACTGTTCTTACAGGACTCTTGTATCATTTTCTTTCCTGATCTCTATCCCCTTTGAATGTAAACACTTCACCCTTACAAAGGTCTTTCTGATTGCTCACTTGTATTCATCTTTTTATGATTCTCTTTACTCCTGTGTTTATATTAAAAAGTTTCTAATAAGCTCTAGTCTTTTCATCAAGGATGCTGGGAAGTCCTCTATTACGTTCTATTCCACTGTAAGGTTATACTGTTTTTCTGGGTAAATTATTCTTGATTATAGACATACACCGAATGCTTTCTGGAATACTGTATCCCATACACTCTGCTCCTTTATGGTTGTAGCTGCTAAATCATACATGATCCTGACTATAGTTTCTTAGGGCTTAAACGCTTCCTGATTGCTTATGGTATCCTTCCTTTGACTAGAAACTCTAGATTTGGGCGGTAACATTCTTAGGAGTTTTCTTCTTGAAGTTCCTTTCAGAGTGATCAGTGGATTCTTTCTTTTTTCACTTTGCCCTACTTTTCTTTCATGACTTCTTGAACATGATATCCAGCCTCTTTTTTTTTGTTTTGTTCATTACTTTAAAAAGGTAGTCCAATGATTCTTAAATTCTCTCTACCTGATCTATTTTCCAGGTCAATTATTTTTTACATGATACTTTATATTTTCTTCTATTTCTTCAATCATATAACTTTGTTTTATTATTTCTTATTGTCTCATGTAGTCATTAACTTCTGTTTGGTCCACTCTTAATTTTTAGTGAATCTGTTACTTGGCAAGATTTTCTATCTCTTATTCCAATTTTCATTTCAAGTCTCTCCTCCATAGCTCTTCTTTCATTTTTTTTTAAATCAATGAAAGTCCGTCTTCTCTCCTACCCATGTCCTCTTCTCCCCCAATGAGAAAGAAAACCAAGACTCCTGTTACAAATCTGTATAGTCGAGCAAAACAAATTCCTATCTTGGCCATCTCTGAAAAAATGTCTCACTCTGCAATCTAAGTCCATCACCCTCACCGTGAGGTGGGTAGCATGTTTCATCAACTCATTTCTTCCCTCTATTGCTCTCATTTCATTTTATAATACCTTTTAAACTCAATTTTAAAAACACAACATTTTTTCTAAAAAGTCTAACTGCTCTTGTGGGCAAGCAGTATCATTTTTTCCAGAGATCTGCTTTGGACAATCCATCACTGATGGACTAGCTGGGGCTGAATCTGTGAACACAGTCCCTCTGGGAGACACCCTTGTGCTGCTTTCCTAGATCTCTGAGTCCAAGATCTACTCTGGCCAATACTAAGTTAGGGGGCTCTGAGCCCAGACTCTTGGACCCACTGGAGGACCTTTCATTGTAGACTTGGGATTAAGTCTGTGATTGGCACTAGGCATATTAGTGCTACTAGCCTAGCTCAGAGCTTGGGGCACTGAGTCTTTCTTAGTCCCCATTTACAGGCCTGGGCATCCTGCTGACCTACCTCAAAGCTTTATGTGACTCCTTGCTGTTGGCTTGGGCCCAAAGCTGAGTCTATGGTCAGCTTTGTGCTCTGAGCTCTGGATGCTGAATCCATAATCCTGGCTCACCCTTGTTTTATGGTTCCTGGCTTGGTCACAACTATAAACTGAAATTTGTGATTTGGATTGGAAAAATTGCCTACTGTAGTTTCTCCTTATTTTTCCCAATCACTACTCTGTCCAACATTCTTCTTAGATCATTACTGGAGTAGTTGTAGGGGGAGCTAGGTTCTATTGCTTTCTTCTATTCCGTCATCTTGGCTGGTCTCTTTTCTTTCTATTCTTAATGTGACCGCTGCAGTCTAAGTTCTTATCACTTCATGCTTAACTCCTTAGATAGACCTCTACATGGTTCCCCTGCCTCCAGTCCCTTCCCTTTCTAAGCTAACCTTTTCTAATAGATCCAAAATACCACCACTAGATCAATCTTTCTAAAATACCTATTTAATCATGTCATTCTCTTGCTCAAAAAATTTTTAGTAAGAATCAGACACAATTGAAATGACCAAGCAACAAAACTGCTTACAAGATAAAACACAACTCTTCAATCTGCCACTCAAGGCCCTCCACAATCCAGGTGTACCCTGCTTACCCAACCTTATCTCCCCCATTCAAGATCAACGAATAACACAGTTATTATTATATTATATATTGCATAAATTATATTATGATATATATCATGCAGATATGATATGATATGATATATATGTTATGATATGATATGATATATATGTTATATGCCAGGCACTGTTAGAGGTGCTGACGACCTCTCTGTTTTGGTCAATCTAGACACGCCCCTCCAAAAATCATGTTCAGTCTAGACTCCAAGACTAAAGTCATACTTCTCCTTCCAACTGAAATGTCCTTTCTCCTCATCTAAATCCTATCTATCCCACAGATCCTAGCTCAAGTTTTACTTCTTTTATAAGACCTTCTTTAACAGATCCATTCACCCTCTAGTTTCCTCCTCTTCTCAAATCTCAAACCAGGTATTATTACTTAACTGCTTCATTTGTGTACAGTGTTTCCCTAACTGGGTTGTTTGTGCATGTATGGAAGGTATAACATATTATATTCTTTTGTATTACATACAATGCCATTCACAGAATCACAAAATTTGAGAGTTGGAAAAGACTTCGAAGTCCATCTAGTCCAATCCATACATGAAAAGAATCTCCAACAAGGAGAAAGAATATATCAAGCAAGAAATCATTTAGCACCTGCTAGAAGATCTTTAAGGAAGGGGAACCCAGAAAATCTCTAGATGATACATTCCATTTTTGAATTGGAATAATTGTTTGGAAGTTTTTCCTGAAATCAAACCTAAAATTGGCCTCTT